>NC_046659.1:82620979-82669456 GCF_010883055.1 Belonocnema kinseyi | reverse complement strand
GATTTCTATCAAACGAGATGATTTTTTAAACCAAAATGGTTAATTTTTAAAAAGCTGTTTAATTTATAAACAAAAGTGATGAATTTTTAGCAAAATCGTAAAACGTTTTAAAAATATATAATCATCTGGAGAAAGCAACTGAAAAAAAAGAATAGGCATATAAAGCAAAGAAGTTACTGAGAACAATATTGTATCAGGGTGGTCGCAAAACATTACTTTAAACATTTCCTAACTTTTCCTGTAGACCATTAATATTCCAAGGCAAGACTCTTGATCGTACAAATCTTTAACAAAGAATCTTCTATAATCATAATAAACAAATTTCAATTTTAATTTTTAAACTTCCAAATTTATTATCATTGAAAATGTTATGAAGTAACTTTTATCGTAATTGCCTGACTTTTGAAAAAATTTTATTCAAATTTTCTGAAATTTTTCTGACCAATAAAATTTCCTAGCTCTCCCCTAGTTTTCAAAATTTCCTTGAGCTATAGCGCTCCCGAAATACAGTTCCATTAAAATTGATGCACGGTAAATCGTATTTGCCATTATTATGCGAAACCATCTTCTATGAAGATCTAATGTGCCAATAATATTTTATGGCTTTCACATCGCGATGACGTATGAAGTATTTTACGATCCATTTTTATCCTCTTAAAGTAATATCTTTCTTATCAGGTACTGCGGTAAACCCACAAGTTACAACAAGTATTTAAAACTATAATGAAAAAATATTATTGTCTCTACAATTTTACCTTGAAGATCCACAGGGTAGTCGTAAAACTTTGTTTTCCAAATTCCTTGATTTCTTCCTGATTTTTCTCTGACTAATTTTTCATGTTTCCTCCCTATTAATATTTGAAGAGCAAAATTCTAATTTGTTAATCATAATATTATAGATTAATATAATTAATTAATATTATTATAATAATTATATCATAGAATTTCTTATGAATGGAATACATCATTTTTAATTTTAATTTATAATTTTTTAACTTATTATTTTCAATGGCCACCACATAGAATTTCTAACAGAAAAATTGACTACAAGAGACTAATGAGAATTTATAATGTGAATTATGTTCTTTTTAATTTAAAAGTATTGAATGAGATTAAGAAATATTATAGGTGGATGTGAACGAATTATCTCCCAAGTAAATTATAATTAATTCAAAATAATTTGAAAGCATTCAGGGTACCAATTATAAGTAAATACTATAAGATTCAGCGGTATTTAATGAGATCTGATATTTCGGAAAATCCTAGAAAATTGATTTCAATGCCTTGAGAGCTTTTTAAATTCTAAAATCATTCAAAATTCTTTGAAACTTTTAAAAATACCCTAAAGTTTTTTAAATCTTTAGAAATCTTTAAATTGGATATCTAATAAAAACTCCTTGGAATCTAATAAGCTTCTTGAAATATTCGAAATTCTGTAAAATACTTCGAAATATTTTGAAACATTTTAAAGCTATTGACTATGCCATGAAATTTTTTTAAATATTAAAAAATTTATCAAATCATTTGGGATCATATCAGATTATTGAAATCTATTCAAAACACCCTAAGGATTTTCTTGAATATTTGAAAAATACACTAAAATCCTCCAAATTCTTTAGAATTTTGTTAAATTATTGAAATATATTACAAATTTATAGGCATCTTTAAGAAAGCTCTGAAATATCTTAAACATTAGAAATCTTTTGAAGACTTTAAAAATATTTAAACCTTTTTAAAGTTCCTGGGATTTTTTTCAAATCCCAAAAGTATTCAAATTATTCAAAGTTCCTTCAGATTATTAAAATGTCTTCAAAATTTCTTGCAATCTTTTCAAATAAATCAAAATATTTTAAGTTATATTTGTTTGTTCAACACACAGGTAAAGTTATTGAAATAAAAGGGACGAAAGTAATATTTTTTGCTTAAAAGTAGCTAGGTGTTTCGTTTTAAAAAATTGTCTTAGGGTTTTTTATAGCAATGACTTGACTTTTTTATTTTCTCTTAAGTCTCTGTTTTTTTCTTGACTTTTCATGACCAACAAAATTCTCTGAATTTTCAATAATTTCCCGGTTTTTCTTAACAGATAGTTCTCTTTACTTTGATAAAAGTTGTACTCTTCCTCCGTTTAAATTCTTTCGTCCTTAAGTACACTCCGCTTTTCGTGTCGGTGGAAAAAGAGAGTGTCCTTACGATTCTTTTTTTTTGCTGGAATAGGTCCCTTAATGAAATTCGTTGGCAGTCTGGGGATAAGTCCTTCCGTTCTCTCGCCACCCTGTTTTTTTTTACGGAGAGCTCTCTCGACCATTGGCGAAATTCTATGAAGAAAAGCCACCGGGGTTTCGTCTGACATACCAACGCATAAACCCTATAATTAATTTTATTGACCTCGAGTAATTACTTTTTAATCAATCATAATGGATTCTGTAATCAGTTTTTAATGATTATAGACCGATTTCATATGAAATCGGACAATCTAATCCTGTTGATTTCGTGGCATTTTTTGGGGCCTAAATTAATTGTATTCTAAACAAAATATGCGACCCGTATTTTTTGTTTTTACGACAAAATGTTTATTATTTTGTTTTGGTAAACTACACAAAAATTAAAGAATTTTTTTTTTAAAGTTCTATCTTAACAGCAGACTGTAGCTCAATCCACGTTATTTGAAAATCCTCAAATAAACTTCAATCTCGTTTTAAATGAACAACATTGCGTAAATTTTAACAAAATAATCTAGTGGTGCAATATGTCCGATTTTTAGATCCTTAAAAAAATTAAATTTTTTAAAATAATAAAATGGTGTCAATGTTAAGAAAACCTGAAAAGTTGCGGAAAAACTTAAGTTTTCAGAATATTTAATAAAATTACACAATTTCAACGGGATATTTGCAAATTAACCTAAAATTAGGGAAACAGTTTTGTAAGTTTCTGTTACATGTAATAGCATAAGATTTCCGTTACACAAAATATAAAAAAAATTTGTAACAAGTTTTGAAATTTCGAAACGCAATATATCACGAAATTCTGAGACTGTCACTGAAAATTATGAAACTTTAAACTAAATGCACCTACAATTATAATGAATTGATTAAGCTCGTAACTTAATTTTCCCTAATTCGTCAGAATTTTTTAGAATTTCATTGTCTGGATGTCGTAATTTTGCCAGAAAATCCCGAGAAAAAATAAAAATTATTTTTTTATTGTTTGAAATAATGGTTTATCTTGTACATGCATACATACGTGCATAGATGAACATTTTAAAGGGATTTAATCAATAAAATCTATGCCTTATACAGTATGCAAAATCTACAATAAAGTATTGTCCCAACAAATATAAAATACATTACATTCTTTTGGCGAATTTTAAATTGTTGTAATTTTCTGGTTTCTCAATTATATTTTTCATATTTTTCAAAGTTCACAACTTTTATTGTTCATCAACATTATGTTATCCCATATAATTTAAGATTTGATGAATGTTTAAAAAAAGAATTGATACTTTGAACAATTTATTTTATATTTAAAAAAATTATATACAAAGGTAAATATGAGCAAATATGAAATTTAAACGACATATCCCTCATATTACAATTGATTTAAATAAAAAAGCGAAAATTTAAAGATGGCGCTTTCAGATAATTCCCTTTTTAATTTTTTTCGAAAAATGTACTCGAGTGTTGTCTCCATAATAATAAAGAAGTTGAAGATAATGTTTCCTTTAATAATTTTTAGTTGCAAAAGAATATTTCTGAAAGGTTTTAAATAGTTTCATGAAAAATTTGCAGAAATATGTACTTTATACAATAGTACGTGACGCCTCGACGCGAACTCTTTCATTATGGCGTGGTTTACTATTTCACAAAGTACGTATTTCCGTCAATTTTTAATCAGCCTACGTGCAATTTTTCAGAAATTTTCTCTTAGCTATAGAGATCAACTTTCTTATATGAAGTTTTTTTCCAATCTGAACTTCACCTTATACTTTTTTTTGGCTGAACTTGAAAAAATAAATTAGCAACCCTCATTAATTAGCAATCAGATTTTATTAAACAAAAGGTCATATCCTACTTTTCATTGTTTTGTAGATATGCCTTGAGCATACTTTCTACGTCTGGCCGAATTTCAAACAGGTGCAATAATATTCAGCCGAATTATGACGAGTTATGTTTTAATCACTTATTGACTTTTGGAAAAATTTGTTTCCAGTTTTTAATTTTAAGTCTTAAAACTCATCAGTAGACAAAAAAATATAAATAGAAAAAATTTTAGTTTTGTTCATAAAAAAAGGCTTATATTTAAAGAAAGATCTTGTGAATTTTGTATTTTTCATTCCATGAAACCCGAGGACCAACACTTTTAGCGTTCTCGAGTGTCGGGCGAGTTATATCATCCAGGAACTCAATTAACTTAAATATTGAAGCAGTCCTGTGCCAATGAAAATAATTTGTTGTCCCTCATATTTGTCATTCGCAAACAATATATTTTTGTACTAAACGATTTCCCGACACTATCAGGGTCAGACTTATGATTTCAAATTTCTGTAGAAAATATAGTTCTTTCCGTTGTTAGTCGATTTTCCTTTTGTCCTTTATGATGTAACAAAAAGGCATGGATAAAGTAAGGTCGAAACTCTGACTTGTGACACAGGATAGGTTTGGCATCTTCCTCCGTGAATTCGTGCTCTAGTCCTAATTTAAGCAGTTACCGCACAAATGGCTCGGAACGAGCAAAACATCGGGTCCGACCCAAGGAGATAAGATAAGACGGAACAGCACACTATCGCCTTATAGAATTCACCACTCGCCATTACACTGGAAAACCTATCCGTCGCTTAACTGCTCGTGAAGTCTTCGAGTCTGGATGAGAAAATAGGAATTCTGAATTTATCTATTCTTTGATTCTTTTTCGTGTCTCTCCCGAAAATATAATTTGAAACGATACCATAGAAATGTTAAAATACTAGCATATCGATACCTCTATGATAAAAAAACCGCACAAAACAAAAACGAAAGGTAAAAAGTTCTTTAGGTACAAATCCGGAAAGTAATCTCGGCATTTAAAGAACTAAAGATTGGTATGGGTGAGATAAAAGATGACTCATTTTTTATTTCACCTTTACTGTTCTTCACCTTTTCTTGGCTCGCGAGATTATCCCAAAAATTTTTACCTGAAACGCTTTAAACCTCTTTTTCTGTGCTCTCTCGGAGTATACGCCGCAAACTTTTTGCGGTTTTTTAGTTGGCCCCTCCTTTTATCAGGCAACTGCATGGTAAATGGCAGACAGATTCAGTGATTATGTGGGTGGATCGGGGTAATACAATTTACCGGGCCAAAAGCGGATTTCCAAATAACATTTTTAATCATGTTATATAATAATTTTATCATCATTTTACCATCATTTTTATTTAATCACGTGTTCTAAATTATAATATTAAAAGTGTACGTTTTTAAATAAAAATAAATGTATAAAACGGTTTTGACAACTAAATAATGGAAAATTATCTGGCAAGGTATAAGTAAAGGTAACTTTCCAATGCATACAAAGCTATAAAACGAACTATAATAACTTTATATTCACTGTAAATTCTATTTAATCCTTTTGAATTCTTTGAATTCTATGTTTTATTTTTGATTGTTTTTAATCGACTGAAATGTTTTTAAAATGTTTTCAAATTCTTTTCAGTTCTTTCAATTACCTTGAAATTAATTAAAATCATCCGCATACTCAGAATTAAATAGAATCTTCTCAATGAATTAAGTTCTATTAAATTTCTTGAATTTACGTAAATACCCCAAATTTCTTTCATTATTTTGAAGTTATTGAAATTCTTTAAAGTCATCGAATTCCCGCAATTCTAATAACTCTTTCAATTCGTAGAATTTCGTCAATTATCTGAAGTCCTTAGATTCAGATAATTTCCGCAATTATTTGAATTTCATGAATTCATGAAATTCAATCAATATTAAGGGCATTAAATTGAAGCAAAGAATTCAAGGGTTTCAGGTAATTAACGGAATTACACGAATTCAGGGAATTTCAAGGAATTTGAAGTAATTTAAAGAATTTAATTAAATAATGGATTTTAGAGTATTCTAGGAATTAAAGAAATTGAACGAATTCAAGGAATTCAAGAAATTTCAAAGAATTCCGAAATTTTAAAGAAAAGTAAAACCTTCAAATAAATCTAAAAGAGATTGAAATTTTTTATGCAATTCAAACAATTTAAAAGGATACACAGAATTCAAAGAACTCCAAAGAATTCGAACGTGAAAGTAAAAAAAGAATTCTGGGATTTTCAGGAATTCGCGCAATGCAGAATATTCATGGAATTCAAAGAATTCCGAAGGATATAGAATGTTGCAAGGAACTTAAAAGACTTGGAACAATTTTTAAAGAGTTTAAAAGCATTACCAACAATTTAAAACAACTCAACAAAATATAAAGAACTCAAAGAACTAGAAAGAATTCAAATGAATTCAGACATTTTTAGGAATTTGCAAAATTTCGGCAATTCAGAATATTCAAGGAATTTAGGAAATTGAGGAAATGCATGGATATAAGGAAACATAGAGGAGCATTTAGGAAATGAAAAAAAAAATATTGCGATAATTTCAGAATATTTTAAGAAAGTTAAAAGAATTCAAAGCAATCTGAAAGAATATGAAAGCACTGCAAGCATTGCAAGCAATTTAAACGAGCATAAAAGAATATAAAGAATTCTAAGTAATTCAGACAAATACAGGAATGCAAAGAAAACGAATAGTTCCATAAATTTAGGAAATTGAGAAAATTTCAGTGAATTTCAAAAAATAAAGATTTTGAGAGAATTCAGGCATTCCGTAAAATTTAGGTAACTTAAGGAATTCCAAGAAATAAGTGAGTCTAGGTAATTCTGGATATTGAATCAATTCAAAGCTTTCGAAGCATTCCGAGAAATTTAGAATATTTTAAGAAATTTGCTGGACTTCCGGAGAATATAAAACAGTTTGAAAGCATTCCAAACTATTGCAATCCAGAAAAAACAAAGAATTCAAAGGAATTCAATGTAAATTTTAAAAAGTTCAAAATAATATGCTAAACTAGACAATATTAATTACTTAATTTCTCGTTTAGATTTTTTTAGATTCAAAATAAAACAATTAGCGCCTATTAAAAATTAAATATAAAATTTGACTTTGTTTCGCTTTCACCAGCAGCAACTGATTTATTAAAAAATATTAATTTTCGTCAATGAGCAAAAATGCAATTATGATTTCATCTCTCACATTCCATCTTTCGAATGATTAAACTAATTGCTGTAGAATGAATGCTATTTTCATGGGTCCAGATTTTTCCAGGAATGTGAGCTATGCTCAATTTAATGAAGCAACTGGAACGAACAATTTAATTTCAATTTAATAACTGATGTAGCGTCACGACAGCAGCGGTGTTTCATTTCAATGAGGAATTCAGAATGTGAATAACAGGAAATTTCTGAGCGACTTGTTTTACGTGCCAGACAAATCAATCAGTTCTAGGAAAAGCAATCTGAAGCTTTCGACTATCAGTTAAAGCTACTTTGAAGCAGTTAACAATGAAAACGTTTATACTGTTTGCAGCTTATTGGTTTTCAGCAGAAACCTAATTTTATTCGAAAAATTTATATTCAAATAAATTAAAATAAAGCAGAAAGAGTACGAGGAGAAGGCATTCAATACTTATTTCATATTCCGATAACGGATATCGGAATTGTAAAGAGATCAATGGCAAAACTTTTAAATCTGCATTGTATAGAAATTTGTTTATATACTCAGGAAAGAAATTAATTAACTTCATTAGAGTGATACAATAATTCCTCTCAGTATTGTTTTCCTATTAAATTTCTTTCCTATTTTTTTTATACTTTAATGTTCTCTCTATTATCAGTGAATGTGTGGCTGAACTTTTTGCGAAATATATATTTTCTCGACGGGCAAAGAGAATACGATTTATTCATATATTTTATTATATTTGCTCTTTTCTTCATACAATTCTGGTATTCGGTTTTATATCCCGTGAAGGAGCAGTTCCGGGTATAGCCATCGATTTTTGCTGTCCACATGAGCACTCTATATTACAACTTTTTCCAGCATCGTCCAGAGAAGCGCGATGCTTATATTTGGAGATCGAATGTTTGCTGGCAGTTCAATATTTACAGAAAGTAAATAGAAGCAAGGGACGCAGAAACTAGACTATCGTAAAATTGCTAGTATTGTTCTGCCAGTAGAAAATTAAAAATCGCGTTCTCTGCAGATCAGTTTGAGTGTGAACAAAACATACAAACACATCCGTTAAATATCCGTTTTGTTTTTTGTTTCATATTGTTGTTTAGCTTTAGTTAAACAAAAAAATTACGAGTTTCAACAAACGAGTTCAGCTGCTCGTCATTGTTAACGATCTGATGCTCTCAATTTTTTTTGAAGTACATTTTGAACAGGAGAAAGTTTTCTATCCCAAAAACATTATTGATGATTTATAGAGCTTCTATATGTTTATTTCTTTCAATTTTCAGGTATCCATACAGCATCTAAATTTTCCCAAATAAAATAAAATAAGAAATCTGCAAAAACTGTGAAAATTAGGCATATTATGTAAGATAAAAAATATAGGACTTACTATTTTTCCAAAAGTCTGCAATCCGAAGATTCTTTAATTCTATTTCGACTTTGCCCAACTGCAAGATATTAATGGATTCATATCAAATTATGTACACATTGTAAGGGACCCAAAAGGAAACTGTTCAGTGCTAAGAAGTTTTCGATTTATAAATTTTTTTAAAGTCCACCCTAATAGAAATATTAAATCATAATATATGAACTGAAGGATGTACCCTGAAATTTTTTTTAGTTAATATAGAAATTAAAAATTCTAAAAATAAATAAAAATCATTTTTTTCTTTAATTATGACCCCACACAACCTTTCTAAGCATTACCTAATGGTTACATAAAACTTTCAATCATCCGTCTGCGAG
Organism: Belonocnema kinseyi; assembly: GCF_010883055.1. Taxonomy (NCBI): domain Eukaryota; kingdom Metazoa; phylum Arthropoda; class Insecta; order Hymenoptera; family Cynipidae; genus Belonocnema; species Belonocnema kinseyi. The sequence goes on along the minus strand of NC_046659.1, from coordinate 82,660,465 downwards.
TAGCTAAAGTTTAATTAACTAAACTTATTGAATGATCGAAAATAAGACATTTAAAGAAAATTGGAGAATAAATTCTTTTAAATATGTTTATTTATTATATTGTATTTTTGAACAAAAAAATGTCCATGTCATTAAGGTGTCTTTACGATATCGTAAAAAAGTCGCATGAGCTGACGATGTCCTTACGACATCGTGAAGACACCTTAACGACATGGACATAGGATGTCGTAAGGTTGTCTTAAAGATGTCGTAATGATGTCGTAAAGACGTCGCCAAATTTTGTGCCCATTGAGACGTCAAGGTAAACTGGTCAGATCTCGGCTTAAATAACGGCTGGGATCCGGTTGGGTAATCTGGCTACAAAGCAGTTTAAAAATATTGCTTCAGGCGAGAAATTGGCAACTTGTTTTGTCTTTTAAGGGTCATCGTAAAGAATAAGGTGAACTTTAAAGGTCAAATCAAGTTTACTAATTCTAGCAAGGAAATTTGAATAGAATTTCAACCACTCATAATAGAACCTTGTAGCAATTGTTTCTACGTTGAAAACCACGCGGTAATTTTAGGTTAGGAAGGTAGACAACAAAAATGCATTTCCAAGAGTATAATTTAATTTAAAAAAATAATTTTCTGCGAACTAAGTGGGGTTTTCAGACTGATTACTGAAACAAGGTTGATTTTAATTACGGATCTCGATTTTATTTGCAAACTTCGAGGAAATGTCACGACGAGAGATCAATGTGCACTTTCGTTCGAAGTACGAAACTGAAAATTAGTAAGTGTCTACGCAGGCGCCAGACACAGAAGGGGATATACGTGGCAGTAAATTTAAAATTGTACAGACGGAGAATTGTCTGAAAAATGTAAAAATTATAAAATTTCTGTTAAAGCACATAACAAAATTGATAAATTTTATTTAATAATTTAAATCATTCAGAAAAATGTAATGTTTTTTTTAAAGAATTTAAAACAGCTTATTTCTGTTTCACTGCTCTAATAAATCTTTAAATTATACTTTTAAAATGATAATTCATCTATCATCCATAATTACGTCTTTGATAACATCACAGCTTTTGAGAAATGTGTAATTTTGGCAACAAAATTATCCTGGACAGTGCCCGGTCGGCTCCCGACTTGGTGATTCGAGAAAAATGTAGCCCGAACGGCTCGACCGCTTCCTGTCCATCATGAAACCCAGCCAGGGGTAGCCCGGCCGGGATCTGACCAGAAACCTTGTTATAGTGGGCCAACTGGGAAAATTTCTACACGGGGGCAATTTGCTTTCATATAAAGATGAATTTTTAACTTGTAAAAATAAAGTTTCTACAAAAAATTTCTTTTCAACAAGGACAGATTAATTATAAAAAAACACAAAATATTTATTCTGAACCAAAAAATTAATTTTCGAGAAAACAGTTAAATTGTTAAGCAAATAGTTAAGTTTTCTACTAAAAATAGTAAAATTTCAAGGTAAAAGGACGAATTTTCTAAAAGATGTAGTTGAAGTTTTAAGCTTAAAATTTTAATTCAGCTTAAGTCGATCATTCAGAATTTCAGGTAAAACTTAATATCACTCGATGAAAATTCAACTATTTTGTTGAAAATGTATTTTTCTTTTAAATGAAAAATAATTTTTTCTTCTGAAAAGTTAACTATTGCATTTTTATAGAAAATAAAAATTTTTAATTAAGAATTTAACTATTTAGTTGAAAATGCATGTCTTTTTTTAAAATACATATTTTTGGTAGCCAGAAATTTTTCTATGCCGAAAATGTATTATTTTGATGAAAACAGTATTTTTTTGTTAGAAAATCAATCTTTTTGATAACAAATGTAACTGTTTGGTTAAAAAATAATCTGTGTGTGTTCAGGATTAAACTTTTTTTCAAATTATATTTTATTCTGAAAATTCAACTTTTTGGATAAAAGTGGAATTAATTTCTTATGACTTCGTTCTTTCGCTGAACAAGGTTCAAAGTTTTAGCAGAAAATTCATCATTTTGTTTCAAAATTGAAATACTTTGCTGAAAGACACTTTTTTGGATTAGAAATTAATCTTCTTAACTGAAAGTTTAACTATTTGGTTGTAAACATTACTTTTTTCCTTTTTTTGGTTTTAACTACATATATATAACTGCTTGAAAACTCAACTGTTTTGTGCCAAATTATAGTTGATTTAATCGCTTTATACTTTCTTTAAATTCAAATCTAACTATTTTTCCAATTTTTCATCAAAAATGATCTTTTCAGTTTACAAATTCAACTATTTTTTTAAAAACTTATGTTATTTGTTGAAAATTCCTCTCATTTGGTAGAAAATTATTCTTTTCGTTTAGAAATTTATTTAATTTGTGAAAAATTCGTCTTTACGGCAAAAAACAACTAATGTTCCTTGATTAAAAATCGATCGCTAATGTATAAAACTGATATTTTTGACTCGAAAATTCGATATTTTTCACGACATTTTTTTCTTTGCATAAAAAATCTTTTTTTGATTCGGGATTCCCCTATTTTTTTAGTCTTTATTTTTTGGTTCAATTTAAACGTTTTTTATTTAAAATAAATTTACAAACAAAATTCCGACTACAATAATTATATAAGATAGGGGATGGGGTTAAAAGTTACTACTACTAACAAATGAAGGTACTTATTCCATAATTTAATTTTTAAAAACTTGACATAATTTATGCTCGGAGATAAACTTTTTTTTCAAATCGGGAACTAATTGCTTCTATATTACATCGAAAAAATATCAGGTTCGGTGGTTGAAATAAAAAGTCTTAAATATCGAAGGAAGCATTCGTACCACGAAAAAGTGCAAAAGCGTTGGGGGAGTGAAGCGAAGGCGAGAAAAGGTTGACTGCAGCATCACTGCGGGAATCCGGGACATAAAGGAGCGATTCGGAAGCAATTCAGTAAGTACAGGTCGATTTATGTCCGGGAATAGCCGATAGCTCACCTCCGTCTTTTCCATCCCCATCCCCGCAGCTCTTACTTATCCGTCTTGAAGAGCGGATCGCCAGAAAAGCGATATGATGTTATTGTATGAGATCGCCGGTCGTTTTCATTTCTCTCATACTTCATACACTCAATACATAACCAAGTTGTGGTAGTACGAGTAGTAGCACTAGCGCAGCACCCCTAACTTATAAAGTTATTTGCAGAGTGCTTCCTGGCAGGTCGAGTGTTGTCGATCCGTCGTTTAATGTCATCATACTCTGAAATGTGATAGATACCTTCAAGCCAAAATAGTTTTTTTTCACATGTTTTACACGATATGAGTGACTTCGAATATTTTTATTATGGTAATATTGAGTTATAAATGTAGGTTTCGGTATCACATGTTTTACAAATCTCCTTCAACATAGGTTTCCTTTCGGTGCGCAATTTTTCTTCAACCCCATTGGGCTCATCTCTGATTCCACCCGAGACTAATGTCAGCACTCGATCGTTTGTAATCCCTTTCTCGAATCGTCTCCCTACTCAATCCCGCAAAAAATGCTTGCTTATTCTTCCGATTACTTCTTAATATTCAATCAATCGATGGTTCTCAGATTTGGTTTTGTCGGACAACAGCCTAAAATGATTTTAAAACAGGGAATAATAGTGGAATACATTCTTGAATATAAAATTAATTTAAGGTAATTTTATAGGTACTTTCCTTCCTTAAATGTATCAAATGAATTTTCTTTCTCATAGAGGGAATTTTTTGTTTAACAAATGCAAAAGACGAACTCTTTTAAAATATTCGTGAAGCTGATGTTTCTGTCATCCCGGAAACCATAACGACCATCAAAAGGTCAATAAATCTGGTCGTTTATAACAAGCACCTTTTTAACTTAAGTTAGTGTTATATTTTTATTTAAAAAAAGTTATCCGCATATAAACAATTTAACCTTTTTTAAACTTTATAAGTCGCAATTAATTGATCATGAAAGGTCATCGAATGTTCGTCAATAGGTCAATATACCAACCTCGAAATTGCGAACAATTACTTCAAATGCAGTACTGTAATATTACTTATATCGAAAAGAATTTTCTCTTATGAAAAAGGTAAATGATTTTGTTCAAAAAATAAAAAACTATATTGGTGGTTCATAGAAGTTCATACAAATTTGTTCATAAAGTCACTCGATGCGCCTTAAAAACGCGAGCAAATATATCATACCACCCTGCTCTATTCCCAATATTAAGAAAGTTTACCTCATATAGAGTGGGTAAACAATTTATTTTGAAAAATTGTAAATAGCTATTGTAGCATTCTAAGAGTATATTAAAGGTTCTTTAATAGAACATTCGAAGCGTTTTAAAGTTGCGAAGAAATATATCAGATGTAGTACTATAGTATTCCTAATATCAACAAACTTTTTTCTCACAGTGAACAACAACGAATTTCCAATAAACATACTAAAAGCAGCCTACTATTGTACCAAAAACGGTGAATTTCCAATGCAATGAAGATGAATCTTTGACCAAAAATATAATAGTAGAGATTTCAACCAATAAATATTTTGATTTTAAATTAAAAAAAAAAAAAAACAGTTAAATTCAACGCAAAAATATGACTTAAAAAAACTTGACTCTTTAAAAAAATATCTGCGTTTTTAATATAAACAGTTAAATTTTAAGCCAAGAAAGATTTCTGTTAAAAAAAAAATAAATTTTGGTTTCAATTTTATACCAAAAAGACGCAATTTCTATAAAATGTCTGAATTTTCAACCCAATAGTTGAGTTTCTAAATTTAAGCTACATAGGTTGTGGAATTTTCGACCAATAAAGGTGAATTATCAACCTAAAATGTAATGGATAAAAAAAATTTATTTTCAATAAAAATACTTGAACTCAAACGAGAAAATACATTTCTCAACAAGTGAAATGGTTCAATTTTTATTTAAAAATTACTTTTCAACAAATTACTTATATTTTAAAAACGAAAAGATGAATCTATCAAAATTTTTTTAAACAAATTCGTTTAACCCGATTTAAAATGCTTCGACTTGAGTTCGACTTGGGTAGGTCTTAAGTTCCTCTCCAAGACATTGATGTCTAGCTGCATCTCAAAACTGAGTCGAGACATAGGCCCTCGTCTTACTTTTATGGCCAAGACAGGTAAAACGGCATTTACTTGTCTTAAGTCGAGCGTCGTCTTGGCTAAGACGACGTTTACTTGACTTAAGACGAGCCTTGTCTTGGCTAAGATTATCGAACCTTTTTTGTCTCATAAATGAGATTAAAATTGATGAATGAAAAATTTGTAATCATTAAATTAGTTATTTTTAATATAAAAATTCAGAATCGGTGGTTCTGAACAATTATAACCCTTAAAAATTTTCTTCAAAAAAATTAAAATGGTAACTTTCTAGAAGGATCTCCTAAGCCGTTAGAAATACGTAAAAACAAACAAAATTTGCAGTGTCATCGTCAAACAAGTATAATACAAATAACAATCTATAAATAAGTTGATTTAATATGTATATTGTATAAAAATAAACAAGATTGTTAAATCATTAACAAAGATTATCTTTTATGACTGTTAGAAATAACCTTTTTGTTACAGCAGGTATACGCTCGAAGTTATAAATCGCACGTGTTGGAGTCATAAAAATACGACTTAAGAGATAAATTTATGCCCTAAAGACATAAAAACTCGTCTCCAAGACATAAATTGAAGTCTGGCTCCGTCTCAAAACTGAAACATGTTCAAGTCGACCTTTTCGACTTCAGAATGTCTTCATTGAGGGCAATTCAAGTCGAACTCAAGCCAAAGCATTTTTATTCGGGAACTTTCAAATTAGTATTTCAATTTTCACCCATAAAATATGAACCTTCAACGAAGAATATCACAGTTGATATTTCTATCCAAAAAAAAAAATCATACTTTATATAAAAAAACGGTTATTAAATTTGCATAAAAACTACAAATTAGAAAAAAAAAACAGTTAACTTTCCATCACAATAAGATTTTCTACTCAAAAAAATAAATTTTCAATCAAATAGTTTATTTTTAAACTAAAAAAAAAACAATTTTTAACTAAAAATGCAATAGTTAAAATGTAAGTCAAAAACTTAATTTTCAATAGGAAAATAAATAAAATAGTTGAATTTCTAAGCTAAGAAGTTCCAATTCCAACAAAAACGTTCAAATTTATCCAAAAAAGATATTTTTTTCTATCAAAAGGGCGAATTTTATATCCAAAAAAGTTGAATTTACGGCAAAAAAGATGAATTTTTAACGCAATAATGAAATTTTCAAACTAAATAGTAGAATCTTGAACCAAAAGTGATGAATTCTAAACCAGAAAGATAATATGTAGTAGAATTTTCTAGCAAAAGGAAATAATTTTTAACCAAAAATAGTTGTATTTTTTGATTGCAATCTAATAATTCAGTTCGCATTTAGTTTAAAAAACAAGAAAAAGTAGTAAAAAATAAGAAACTTTCTGAAAACTGGGGTAAAAGATGAATCATTTATAAAAGATGAAAATAGTGGGGAAAATAAAAATTGGTTACAAGGCAGAAACCATTTCGAAAGAAGTTCGAAATTGAAATCATTTTTATTGATTTTTAAGTATGAGAAAATATCGGTCTGAATGAAGTAAAAATCTCTTGCAGTGTACCAAAATTCATATTTATATCATCATATTTTATTTAAAAACATTTCTATTTTGCCTATAGGCGTCCTTTTGATTTAAACGGAAATTTTTTTTTTTATTTTAACAAGTTTCTCACTATAGAATAAACCTTTAGGCAGGTACAATAGAGAAAATTTTTTATATTTTTTGTGTGATTCAGAATGAATAAAAATTATTGTAATGTTAATCTCATTCATAAATTATTGTTCAAATATATTAAAAATACATTTCTGATAACATTTATTACATATTTCATGTTCAAATGGTGGAGACAATTGATATGACTAAGAAAATAACGAAAAAGTCGATTTTTACCCATTTAAAATATTTCAAAATCGTTTTGGCAGAATGAAAAATATTTTATTGGCATTTTTATCGTGCAGGTGTAAAAGATTACAGATTATATATAAAGATTTTTTTCAATACGGCCTAGTGAGAAGTCTAGTATGTTCTAAAATGTTTAGAAGTGATCGACTCCTGTTTCCAATTTTTCTCATTCGGAATGATTGTCTGAAAACTAAGAAATTCTTCTTGGGAATTGATGTGCAAAGAATTTGCATTTATTTTCTTATGGCCTCTTTTATCCAAATGAAGATTCTATTCCAATCCGTGTTATATGACTCGTGTAAAATCAAGTACTTTTTATGCTTGAATAGCATTGCACTTTCCAAGGTTTACGTTCAGTCTTTTGCCTGGATATCTACATTTAACGATCACTGCAAGGAAATGACTGCACATCTAAAAGCGACACTAACCGACCTGTGAGATTTGAAGCACGAATATAAGTGCAATTTTCAAATCCATAGAGAGACTAATGTTACGATCGGCCACCTCGTTATAAAGAATAAACCAAGTTCGGTGCCTCTGCGATAAAGATTGTTCCACATCAGCACCATTTTGCCTTACCTGGCAAAGTGGCACCCTTGAGACAAGATCTACCAACTTCTTGAAATTATCAACTTGTATACGGTGAATTACGACAAGAAAAATATTATTTCAAAACTTTAAAAAAAAATTTGAAATTTATTACTTATTTCGGGACACGAAGTACTGTTGTACACAGTATGACCACAAGACTTTCAAATTTCCAGGACATTTTCCTGATTTTTCACTGATTAAGTTTTCATTTTCCTTCGAGAAGAAATAAAATTTTCTTTTTACCTGAGAAAACTCAGAGTACATAAATATAAGATTAAAGAAGCTTAGAAAAGTGAAATCCTTTAGACTAATAATTTAATTTATTTTAACAAGATATTCGGTTACGTTCCAGAAACCGGCATAGAATAGAATATATTGACTATATTGAATAGAATAAATATATTGACGCATATTGGTGTTATGAAAATTCCTCAATTTCTTAAATTCTAGTGTGCGATTTCAATGTTAACTATTATTTAAAATGCTCTTCGTCCACATATTGGAAACTAAGTTAAAGTAAACTTTTAATCTTCTTTTTCCTCCTCATTATTATTTCAAGAACAAAATTCTTATCTTATGACAATTTTGATACAGAATATTCTATTTAAATGAAATAAAACCATTTTGAATTTATATTACTAAATTTCTAATTTATTATTCACTGGAACTGCAGAGCCTAATTTACTGGAAAATCGTGGAAAAATAACCTATTTAATCTTAAAAAGTGATCATGAATAACTTATTTTCGATCCAATCGATAACTTAATGTGATCAATGACCATTCATAATACGAATAATGTTCTTCTGAATTAAAAAGAATTTAAAAAAAATTAAAAATGTATAATAACACCAGGTAAATTTTTATAAATTTAGGACCTATAATTTTAAAAACAATACTTTAACGGCATGTGACACACTCGGATTCTTATTTTACTGACTTCACTTTTTGAGTCCAAGGAATTTTTTTGTTTGAACTTAAGAACTTTCTTTATGAATGAAATATCGGACTAAAACTTTGGAAAATATATCAGAAGACAATAAAGGACGTTTCTGTACTTTATTTGAGTAGGAATTTCGATGAAAATTTTTTTCAAAGAAATTAAAACGGGCCCATCTTTTTTACATAAACTCGAAATTGTTTGAACCTAAGAACTGTTCTTATATTTAAAATATATGCGAGATGTCAAAAATCGTGCATAAACGTAATTTACTGTGGGCTCTTGCATTTCTCGAAGTTTGAAGCCGATATTATAGATATAAAAAAGTTCTTAGGTTCAAAATATTTAGAGGTACAAAGGAAATATGTCAAAATTGGTCTCAGTTTTAATTTATTTAAAAATAATTTATAGCGAAATTTATACTCAAATAAAGTACATAAACGTAGTTTATGGTCTTCTGATACATTTTTCAAAGTTTCAGTCCGATATTTTATTAACGAAAAAAGTTCTTAAGATAAAAGAAAATTCAGTAACCTGAAAAAGTGCGGTAGCTAATATAGGCTTTTGAGTGTATCACTTTCCCTTAAATTTAATACGAAAGAATTTAAAAGAATTAAAAAAATAGTCAAGAAATCACACAAACCATATGCAGTTTAGTAAAATTTTAGTTTTAGAGGAGTTGAAGAAAAACTAGAAGAATTCCATTTAAATCATAAAATTAATTAAATTTCCGATTGAGAGAAATATTTTCGAACTAAAAACACCAAGTTGAATTCAACAAAAATAGACATTTTTTAGCCAAAGAGTTAAATTATCAACCAAAAAGATTAATCTTGAACAAATAAGACAGATGTTCTATTTAAAAAAACAACAAATTTTCAATAAAATTCATGAAATTCAAACAAATAGTTGAATTTTTAACTGACACAGGACAGATTTCCAACAAAAAAAGAAATAGTGAAAATTTTAGATTAAAAATGAATTGCCCATCCAAGAAAGACGAATTTTTTAACATAAAAGTTTTAATATTCGATAAAGAGAAATTCGATAAAGAGAAAGTAGTTTAATTTATAACCAAAACAGATTTACTTTAAGACAAATAGTTTAATTTTGATCAAAAAGATGAATTTTACATTAAAAAGATTAATTTTTTTACCAGAAAATACGAATTTCCGACAAAATACATAAATTTTGAATTATATCAATATTGAATTTTCAACCCAAAAATACAATATTAAAAAAAGTTAGTTTTTTAATAAATAGTTGAATTTTCATAAAGTTAATATAATTTTCGACCAAATTCATTAATTTTCAACCAAAAACGTGAATTTTCACCAAAATGATTAATTTTCATCTAAAAATATGAATTAATTAAAAACATTAACTTTCACTGAAAATTCAATTTTAATTGAATTTCCTACAATTTTGTTGAATGTTTAAGCCAGAAAAATCCACAACCTACAAAATAGTTAAATTTCAGACCCGAAGGTATACATTTTCCACCCTCGCTTCGCTCGCAAGTTTGAGCGCGCCTAGGACGCGCGACAGTTGAATCTCGCGCTTCGCGCTCGATAATAGGTTACCTCGTGCTTCGCGCTCGAACATAATTACACATCGCACTTCGCGATCGGATATTTATTCTTTGCATTTGGAATGCTTGAAAAAAACGTTATCAAAAAGATCTCTTTTAGATGGCAGTATTTATATGCGTCTTCATATTGTGAATTGTCTACTTAATTATCTATAGTAAAAGATTAAGTTTCTCAAAGCTCTGTAGGGTTTGACGTACACATTCTCATCGTGACACTCGCGCTGCGCGCTCGATTTCCGACAGACATTTGTAAACAGGTTTTGTTGGATTTTTTTTCTCGTAACTTTCGTCGTTTTCCCACACATTTTTTTTTATTTTACTTTTTTCCACGTTATTTTTCATGAATAAAATCTTGTAGGGATTAAAAAAATAAATTTTTTTCTTTTCATGACTTTTTTTCATATCGTGCGTTTTTCGGCTTTGAATTTTGATTTTCGTTTGATTAAAAAAATTTTGAAAACACTATAACTCTGAGAATTTTCTTTTTAACGAAAAAAGTCATTAGGATAAATTGTTTATTCTTTTCAATACTATAGATATCCGTACATAGAATTTTCAAATTCAGAAAAAAATGGTCTCAAAAATTTTCAAAATGCGCTCACTTCTTAAATTTTTATCAAAAATGGCTGGTTAACAAACTCGTCCTTTGTCTTAGGACCTAGAAAAAGTGTGACAAAGATGAATTTGATTCGTTCATTTTTTCGAGATTTATCGTGTTTACGGACGGACAGACAGACACCATCGTGAAAGCCTGATTTTCGGATTCAGGAGGTCTAGAAATGTGGAAATCCGCTGAAAAAGTGTGTTGTCAAATTTCCGACAATTCTAACACTTTCTCAATCATAAATGATGAAAATGTAAAAAAGTGTTACGAAAGAAGTTGAATTTAAAATTTAGTAGTTCCTTTCTCCTCTGAAAAACATAAATTCGTAACGAGACATGTAATATTTGCTAAATAAATAACAAAATATTTCTTTTTAAAATAAAAAACAATTAGAATTCACCAAAAAATACGACTTTTCAACAAAAGAGTTTAATCCTTAACCACAGCAGATAAATTTTCAACCGCGCAAATTCATTTTTGACCGTAGCGGATGAATTTTCAACCAAGAAGATTAGTTTTTGACCAAAAAAAAGTACTTTTCAACGAAGTACAATAATTTCTTAACTAGAAATGATGAATTTTTAATTTAAAGTTTCAATCTTCTACCAAAAATGGATTTCTAATAGAATATTTACATATTTTCCACTGAATAGATGAATTTTCAACGAAAAAGATGAATATTAGAAAAAATAATTTTCAGCAAAAAAATTATAAATTCAACTTGAAGGCAGATTTGATAACCACGAAGTCTAACTTTATAAAAGTTGAATAGTTAAATAGTTAAGTAGTTAAGAAAAGACAAATTTTCTACCAAAAAAATGGATTTTTGATAAAGCAATTCAACTTCCAATCAAGTAGTTGAATTTTTAATAATTAATAAATAGTCAAAATAGATTGCTTTTTAACAAAATAGTTGCATTTTCATCAAAATAATAAAATTCTCAAACAAATACTAGAATGTGTAACCAAACGAAGATAAATTTTGAACCAAAAATATAATAGTAGAATTTTCTACCCACAGAAGTTGATTTTTTTGATTAGGTTCTAATCATTTAGTTCGAAAAAAACGAAAAAACTAGATTAAAACGAGTTAGAACTTAGTGTAAAAAATTGTATAAAAACTTCAAAATTGTGATTTTACTCACAAAAATTAGATTAAAAACAGTTTTGTCTCAGAAACTGACTAAATCTGCAGGAAACTAAACTAAAAAGTTTTTCACGAATCCGTTAAAAAGCTTATTGAATTTCCCATTGAATGAGCCCTGCCAAGAGTATTTCTGAAAAATAGGAATGGAAATAGCATTTGAGAAAGACCTACCTATTTTTCGTTTTGAGCCAAGTTTCGATTCTCAAGTTCCACTCTCTGCATCCTTTAGGGAAGTGAATGTAAATTTGAAACTTCGCTAAATTTAATTCTGTATTCTCCTCTTTAGAATGAGGGCAATAACAAGATAAAATTTCTACCGGTTCTGGAATTATTATAAAATATTTGGAAGCGTTTCCAAGTCCAAAAATGGTCCGTTAAGTGGTAACCGCATTCTTTTGTCTGGTACTTCCCATGCGTTAACAGCTCAACTATATCTCCAGGAAAACCGCTCTTCGTGTCGGATGCACTTCAACATTTTATATTTTAATTCTAGAACCAGACTTTAGGCTTGAATTCAAATAAGTTTACATTTTTTGCATGAACTTTCTTCAAGCATGCAGATAGTGGAATTTGAGAGTCAGAAATTGGCTAAAAAACAATCCACGCGAAATTTAATAGGCGAGCTAATCAATTTCTAAGAAAAACTTGTTTTGCCTGTTAGAGTAGTTTATTTACCACCCCTAAGGCGAGAATACGAGAAAAAATCAAGGGTTTATGAATGAAAATTCTGGACGTTCGTGGAGAAAGCACATGAAATACAAAAAAGTGAGTAAGGTAGGAGTTGACTCATCGCCTTGTAAGACCGCAGGGTCCTTCGGCGGCATTTTCACGGGTTGTAATTACCCAGGTTTGTGTGTTTTTACCATAGAACCCGGATTTGAGCGAAAGCAAGTGAGTTCTTTGCGTAGGTGGTCAACGAAGAAGCCGAGAATTCGAGGCGCTAATACATCACAGCCCTTGCCTTTGCGTGTAAACAGCTTGCAGCTGATTCGAATTAACTCTCGTGCCAGAAGATACCTGAGGCTACAATAACTAGCGATAAAAATAAATAAATAAATAAGAAAGCTGGAATACTCGTGAGACCGCGTCTGGTCATAAAGTCCGCGTTTATTATCCATGATCATAAAATAATTTCGAGGAGAACGGATTGGACACCTTAACGATGCAATTAGAGCTTTGTGCCGGAATAAAGTTTCGGGTTTGGTACTCGCGAGTGTTGGACACGTTTTCTTTAGTTAATTGTGCGTTAATAGCACAATCGTGCTGTGAATAAAGAATAGTTTTTATTGCTATCTGCTAATGAAGTTAAAATGTACGAGACCAACATGAGTTCATTAAAATTTTGACTACATTGGATGTTCTGAAGTGCTATTAGGGAATTAATATTACTGCATCATTTCAGGTTAAGAAATTATAATTGTCAATTAAAGATTAATTAGTATACGTTATGTTCAATTAAATAATAGATGTTTGACCAGGGTGGCCACAAGTCAGCTAAAATCTGGTAATCAGGGAAAATTCAGGGAATTTTTTTATCAGAAAGTCAAGGAATTTGAAACAAATGGAAAGTGAGAAAATTTCTTTAAGAAGTACTAGCAACTCAGAATAAGCCGGGTAATCCAGTGTAATCCACTTTTAATCCGAAAAATTCAATAAGTTCTGGATTATCTCAGTATTATCTTGTAATCGGCCTAATCTAAAATAATTCAATTTTAATCTGGACTACTCCCGAGTAATCCACTTGTAATCCAAATCATTTGAAGTAATTCAAGTATCCTGAGTAATACACAAATAATCCACGCTAATAAAATTCACATTTTTTAAATAAATAAACTATTTTTGTTAAAAGATCTTCTTTTGTTATATAAAATTAAAATACTAGCTTTAAAATAGTAGCTGTTCCATTTTTGATTTAAAACAGATAGTTTTTAATTAAAGATTTATCGCTTAGGTAGAACATTTGAATAATTTTTTGAAAATTCGTTTTTTATTGAAAAAATTCTAATTCAAAATATAACTATTCAATTTTTAGTAAAACTTTATTTTTTTAGTCACAAATTATTTGGATGAAAATTCATGCATTTGTTTAAAGAGTCGTCTTTTTTGCTTAAAAGTTATTCTTCTTGGTTGAAAATTCATCTTTCGGTTGAAAATTAACTCTGTGCTTAGAATTTCATTTTTTTTGTTGGAAATTGGATAATTGAAAATTTAACTATTTTGTTGGAAATTCCTTTGATGTTTGGTTACAAATTACTTTTAAATTTCTTGAAAATTCTGTTAATCATTCACAACACCTTAGAGGCCCTTAAAATATTTCCTTTGCAAATCGTAAAATTCCATTAAAATAAATGGAAGTTATTTTTAATTCCTTGAGAACAAAATAAATTGAACTTTCGCATTAAAGGTTTAAAAAAAAAACTTCCAAATCTCTAGAAATCTTTCAAATCCCTTCAAATTTTTTAAATCGCCAGGAATCATTAAAATTTTTGTAGACCTCATTAATATTCCAACTTTTTTTAAAATCCTTTGAAATCTTTGGAAATTATAAAAAGTTCTTGTAATTCGCTTGATATTTTTTTAATATCTTGAAATCTTCTGGAATCCTTTGAAATCTCTGAAAATCTTTCCTTTGGATATCGTTAAACTCTATTTAAATAAGTAGAAGTCATTTTAAATCTCTTAAATGACCTAATTAAATTAAAATAATTCATTAAAGTTGTCAAAACACAAAAGAACTTGAAATCAATAGAAATCTTTGAAATCGCTTAAAATATTTAGATATTCCACGTTATAATTTAAACCTTGCGCGATTTTTTGAAATACTTTAAAATCCCAGAAAAAACATTTTATTCTTTAAGAGTCTCTTAGAATTTAATTTGACTTTACTCATTTTCTAAAGTTACATCAAAGGCCCTTTAATATCTTTCCTTTGTAAATCGTAAAATATGCATTAAAACAAGTGAAAATCATTTCAAATTCCTTCAACGTACATTAAATTGAACTGATCTTTGGAAATCTTTGAAATCCTAGAAAATTGATTAAAATGATTTGAAATCCCTTAAGATTTCTTAAGATTCCTGTATGCTGTATTTAAAACCATTTACCTTTCTTAAAATTTTGTAATTCGTTTGTGGCTTCTCTATGTTTTGTATCAATTCTGTTCATATCTTAACAATATTTTTTTATATTGATTTTCTATAATGATTTCTATAAAAGCTTGAAAAAATTATAACAAATTCACTGTGGGAAAATCAACATAGACCTGTACTAAATTTCATATAATATTTATTCGTAAAGGTTAATTTTCTTCACCCATGAAATAATCACCATTCTGGTTGGAAGTCATGATTATTTTTGAGTTACCTAAACGGCTTTTTACAGAAATTTCCTGATTGTTTCCAACCAAAAAAAGCCCTTACTTTTCCGTATTGCTAGGTTTTCCATGAACTACTGCCAGCTTGATTCGAGCAGGGAACATATTTCGAAAGTTGCAGCAGGCTATTTGAAAGTGGTACGTGCAGAGTGCTCTATTGATGAGATTCTTGGTTCATTGTTTTCTCATCAAACTTATTTCTCATGAAAGCTACTACGTGAAGTCAAACTTCCCACTCGGGGAAGCGGGATCATACTCGAGCTGTTGGTTGATGGATTTGCGAACTTGATAATTTCAGCGAGCAGTCACCGAAGCGAGCCTGAACTGGTCAGCAGTTACCGCAAATTCGGTTCTATTCTGCCAGCCCACACAGCCGCGTTCGAACTAGCCGCATTACCAAGAAAGCTTCTAATACCCTTTCGTCCCGTGCAACCACGAGCGAAACGCCAGCCATTCTCTTAATTGAATTAGCCTTCCGGAATTAGCAATTTCAGATTAGCCTTCGGTCTCGCCTTTTAGACGTGAAGCCAACCGCCAGCACCCAACCGATTAACGCGAGAAGAGCCATGAGAAACCGATTTATGAGTCACTCGGTTAAGCCAATCAAAATTGACCAAAAAACAAAAGTAATTCAATTAGTTATAACTCGTCTGTCAGATTTTCCGAATGCTGATTGATTCAGGGGTCAAGTCTCATTATATTGTACATCACTATCGGAGATTGCAGGTATGATTAGCGCGAGTACTATTACAAGGTATATAGAGTCTTAGATTTAATCTCAGCCCATAAAACTTTGGAAATCTTTATAGGTTCTCGAGATATAACTAAAAAGGTGCAAACATGTCTAAGTCGAGTTTCAGTCGCTTGAGCAGCGAGGCTGGCTCTAGTCGCCCGTTACTACTGACAACTGAAACTTGAACCAGGCACGCTTAAACATTTGGAGTAATTTCTTGAGAACCGATTAACATTTTATAAGTTTTATTGACTTGAATTAAAGATAAGACTTTAAAAACTATGTGGCTTAAATTTTAGATTTTTTCTGCAAGTTCCCTAGGTCTTGCCACAAGTTAAAATCGAGGTATAGAATTAGAGAAATTTTTAAATATCTCAGGAGTAATCACGTTTCAAATTAAACATTGATTTTTATTAGTACTCACACAAGTTATACGGGCATATTCTGTCGCTACTGTAAACTAACAATATTGTACGCGCGCCAAAATTATAAAAATATAACAAAATTACTATAAATTCAATTTTTAATTGTACATTTAGATAATATTTTATATAATATTGCACTTTAAACTCTAAATATAAAATTCCTAATTTTGAAAAAATAAGTCAAAACTTTTAATATCAGATATGCAAAGCTGTGAATTTTAAATGTAAAATTTTTTATTTTACCATTTTTCACTATTGCAAATTCAGAATCTATCAATTTTAAACTTTCCAGAATTTTAAAAGTTGTCTACTTTAAGGTTGTGAAATAAATTAATTTTTAGTTTTATATGCTTAGCAGTAACATTTTTTAAATTGCTAAGTCTATGTTAACGAATGAAGATTTTTTTTCAATTTTGTAGACATTGTGATTAAAAATTATCAAATACTAAAGCATCCCATTTAAACCTTTAATATTTTTATTTGAAAATGTACTATATAATTATTTAATTAAAAATTTTTTCACTTTTACGCTGTTCATATATTAAAGCTTTTTGTTAGAAATAAAATCGCGTCTATAACCTCAAAATATTTAAATATAATTTGAAATGGCTCTATTTTAGGCATGTTATTAAATTCAAACTATTGGCAAAAAACATTATGAATGAAATGACTTTTAAGTTAATCTAAAGAAATAACTGAAGTTAAAAAAGCATAATTAAATACAAAAATTTACAATTAGTGTCTACATTTGTGTAATTAAAATTGATTAGGTGCACGAACAACACATATCTGAGTGTAAATAAAACAGACAATAATTTACTGTTTATTATTTTTATGACAATACTTATAATTAGAACTTATAAGGAACTGGTTCAGTATGCATTTAATAAAGTGTAACCTGACTTTTCAAAATCCACGATTAGATTATTACTCTCAGAGCTTTTCGCTGGTTGTTAACTGTTCACTCCCAATTCAGTTCTCTCGGGAAACTCTGGAAATAGAGGGTTGGTCACACAACCTCGGCCATCAAAGATTCAGCAACTATCGCACGCATCTCTGTGGCTTAGTCGAACTTCACAGAGGTTCGTATATTTCAAACCTTAAGCTTCCGCTTGATACTCTAAACGTATTTTAAACGATTAAAGCACGCATAATTATTTATTCAATAATGAATAATTTAAAAAAAATCAAATACAATTCAAGTTCCGGTTTTGGGCTATTAGAATACCTTCGATAACAGAAATGGTCAAATAACGTCTCTTGGTGAAAGGTTCGTAACTCTTTAACTAAGATATCACAGAGTGAGCCTTAGGCTTGCTATAATTCATATCAAGCTTTATAAACTAATTCAAATTATAGTAATATCCTTATAGAAAAAAACCTCTGTAAAAATAGAAATTTGTATTTGGTACATTTTTCTATTTTTAGACGCAACTCATGTTTTTTTTATTAAAAAAAAGCAATTTATTTGTATGAAACCCTTTCGACTCAGGCTTTTTAAATTGTCAAAAGTAATTATGTTGAAACGAGCGTTTTCTAATTTTGATTTTATGAATAGGAATAATTTGAAAATCTAAGTATCTCAAAAATTACGAAAAGAAATTTAAAAATTAATAAAATGTAATTTCATAACATTTTTGCCATTTTTTTATGAATGGTGATTTATATATTTGCAGTCGAAACTGAAATTGTCTTTAAATTATGTTTAAAAATACGCTACTAAGTATGTAATTATTATTTCTTAATTAATCCTAGAACATTCTTAATGGAAAATTATGTGTTGAACTATAAAAGAAGATATGTATAGTTCTCATGGGCAGTTTTAAAATGTTTAAGCGTAGTTTTCAATTACTTTTAAAGCTGGTATCATGAAAAAAATTAGGTTAAACATATTTTCAGTGATGCCTACCATTATTAATTCCCTTTGTAAAAACTTACGATCTTATTTTTTTACTAAAATTCTATGTTATAAATTAGAATCATAAATCCTTTTAACGATTCCCAGTTATAATTTAGAATTGTAATTTTTCACTTAACTCCACTCCCTTCTTTCGTAATTATTTTTCATTTTGAAACTGCATTGTTTAAAGTCAGAATTGTAATTCTTATGGAAAATTCCCTGTTCCAAGTTAGAATTATGATTTTTTCACAAACTTCATGTTCCAATCTAAAATTAGAGTAATTAAATATATGAAACCACTCTGCATCGGAATTTTAGTATACTCGAGATAAAGAGCACGGTTACTGATTCAAATTCTCGGATTACCACATGAAAGGAAAACTCGCTATTGCTTCGATACAAGTAATTAAATATTGAAAATAACATATTTGATATGATTCCATAACTTTCATCCATGTTGAGTTACAGGGAATATGAAACAAGAGCTTGGATGAAATCAAAAGCTATAATAAAAAAGTAAGTCGTAGGAAATATTTAAACAGTCCACAAGTGAAAAAAGCAGTATCAGATACTGAATCACTGAAGCAATAACTTTATTTGCTTAGGAATTTAAAGTAATAAATATAATTGATTTTAAAATATGCTTTACATGATAAAAAAAGATTTAACAGGTAAAATAATTTTTTTATAATAGAAAATCAGCTCCAAAAATTCTGAACATTTGTTTCAAATATTTCTTTCTGAAATATTAAACTTGTCAACTTTAATTATTCTTAAATAAAATAAGTTTATTATTTATATTAATTTTGAACTTTGAGGATATTTATTTTATCGAAATACAAAAAACTTAAAATTATACAACAATCAGGGCTTTACATTTGAGATTTTATAATTTAAATTTCCAACAAAGAAGTTCAATTTACAACTCAAACACGTATTTTCAACAAAAGAGTTAACCTTTAAGTTAAACAATCAAAAGGTTTAGAAAACAGTTGAATCTCAAATCCGAAAGATTTATTCAAAGATCTATAGCCAAATAGTTGCACTTTTAAGTCAAAAATACGATTTTTCAAAAAAGACAGTTTAATTATGAACTTGAGAAGGGTAATTTGTATGAAAAGTAATCATTTGCAACAAAGAGAACTGAAGTTTTAATTAAATAATTTAATATGAGAAAAAATATCAAGGAGAAAACAATTTTTTTTAGAAGATTGTTGAACTTTCAACAAAAAGTTATTTTTCAATCAAGAAAGGTGAGTTTTCTACTAAAAAGATGACATTTTCACAATAAAATAAGAATTTTCAAATTATCAAGACAAGTTTTCTATCTATAAAGAAATTTTTTTTAACCAAAAAGTTGAATTTTTACACAAAAAAAAGAATTTTTTAGAATACAGTTCAATATCAGCTTTAAAATTTGAATTTTCAACAAATCTTTCAAAAAGAAAAAGTCTCACACCAAGAAAGATGAATTTTTTTAACAAATGGTTAAATTTTATACAAAAAAATCAATCTTTAACCGAAAAGTTGTATTAACAACCAAGTAGTTGGACCTTTTATCATAACAGACAAATTTCCAATAAAACTGTTGAATTTTTAGCCAAACGTTCGAGTTTTAACGCCAAAAATTCGATTTTTTTAGATGGCGGTTGAATTGGTAGCCTTACAGATTTAATTTTCAACAAATAAATCGCCTTTCACTAAGATAGATGAATTTTTTACCAAATAGTTGAATATTTATATTATATTCTAATACTTAAATTAGCATTTAAGCGGAAAACGAGAAACAGGAGAATAGGAAAAAAAGAAAAGTTTATTGAAAAAAGGGGGAGGGGAGACTTTTTAATGAAGACATACAAATGCAAATTGGGAAAAGAGTGGGAAGTCTAATCAAATTGAAAATTAATCGATTTTAAACGATTCAAACCTAAAAATATCTAACTGTTGAGGCTTGCGATTTGACAAAAGTAAAACTTTAAATATGGATGCACGAAATCAGAAATTTTTCAATTTCAAAAGCCATTAATTAAAAAATTTCTAAGCATAACGCTGTAATAAGAAATTATTCAATTCTCAATCTTTTTAATTGAAATTGTACCATTTTTTCTAGTATAAAATTTCAAGTTTAGAAGTTCCATTGCGATTAAAATTAACTCTAACCATAGTGGACTTCGCTCGTAAAAGTGCATTAAGTTTTACGATGCAAGCCCTGTTAACGTAATAAACTAAATTGAATTTATTAAAATTAAGTTAAACAAAATTAAATATTACAATTAACTGCTTATAACTTTTTCCGCTTACACCAGGCTCAAAAAGAATTAAACCTGACTCGAGAAAAGCTTGTGTTAACGACATTAAAATGTCTGACAACCGATTCTCGTTAAAAAGTTTCGATTAAAATAAATCCTTTTAGCATGACACTTTGGGGGTGAGGAGACTCTGCTTCCTTATACCCTTTCTTTATAGGATGCTGCTCTTAAGTTGTGTCGGAAAAAAAATCTAATTAGAAGTGGATTAAAATTTAATCACTGGCTAAAGGAACTTATCCTGGGTGCTATATTGGTGGGTGGTGTCCTCTTCATTTAATTGTCCCCAGGTTGTTCCTCGCCACCTTTTCCTGGTTTCGTAATACCACCCTCTTCTCTTCTTTTCCACTCCATACTTTTTTCACAAGCTTCCTCTCTTTCTCTTCGATCCAGCTCAGTTTTTCCAGTTTCGTTCTTCGCCTTAGTTTAGCAATTTACTTTGCATATACATTAACCCGCGTTACTTAATCAAGGTCTCCGTCTTGTACTTTAAATACTCTTTCTGCTGTTATACTTTTGTAAAAATAGTATTTTTCTCAACCTACTGCATTTTCCTGACTTTCAAAAAGTAAGTTTGAAAGTATTTTCAGAATGGCTGGCTTGCAATATTTAATTCTCAAAATTCCCGGACTTTTTCGTCACTAATTTTTCACTTTACATGAAAAATACTATTTAAAGGGAAAAATTCAAATCTTTAAAAAATGTTATACAGTAAATAATGTTTTATCGAATTTAATAGAATTTTAGTGATTTTAGTGAAATTGAAGTCATTCTAGAACTCCCTAACTTCTTTTAAATAAGTACAAGTAAATTCAAAATAATTTAAATGAATTTTAACAAATTTTTAAAGTCCGCAAAGTACAAGTGATTTTAGGAATAGTAAAGTTAATTTCACAGAATTTAAATGAAATGAGAGGAATTCGATGAAATGTATAATAATCTGCGGGGAGTTAAGAAAATTGGAGGATAAATTAAAAAGAAGATTACTGAAAAATTTAAATAAATTTTAAACAATTATAAAGTATATAATAAAATTAATGAATTCAATAAATCTCGAATGAAATTAGATAAATTTGAGAAAGTTAAAAAGAATTTGATGAAATGTCTAACAATCTAAAGGGAGTTTAGAAAATTTGTGGATAAATTGAACAAAAAAATAGAAAAAATATACTGAATAATGTAGAATTAAATGGATTTAAAAGAACTTAAGTTAAGAAAAAAGCAAGAGAATTCCAAAAAATTCAAAAGAATCTAAAGGAATTCTAGATAAATTAATAACAATGCAGGGGGAAGTCCAAAATAAATTCAAGCGAATAAAAAATAATATTTAAAAGTCTATTAAAGTCTTGAAAACCCTTCGAAAAGCC
The DNA here is from genome assembly GCF_010883055.1 of Belonocnema kinseyi. NCBI lineage: Eukaryota > Metazoa > Arthropoda > Insecta > Hymenoptera > Cynipidae > Belonocnema > Belonocnema kinseyi. Next base: position 82,638,533 of record NC_046659.1, on the reverse strand, counting down.
TCACTGTTCATAAACAGATTCATTTAAATGAAAAATACTTTGAATGAATTAGAATTTTGCATAAATACACAAAATTCAGGGGATTTTAGTCAATTTTTCGTCAATTTAGAGGAACTAAAGAGGAATGAGAAGAACATTTATAGAATTTCGAGGGTAATTAAAAAAAAATTGAAGAAAATTTTTAAACAATTAAAAAATATTTCAAAATTTACTCAACTCCGTAAGTGTAAAGTAAGTTTAGAAAAATTCGAGGAAATTTAGAAAAGTTTTTTGAAATCCCTGAGAACCTAAGGACAGTTTAAAAAATAAAATTCATGGAATTGATTAAATTTAAGAGGATGCAAGTGAATTCAAGTAATTAAAAAAAAAAACAGGAAGATTTAATATTAGTTTAAAAGAACTGATGGTAATTTAATTAAAACTCAGACTCAATTTAAAAATACATTTAGATTAATTGATGAAAATCTTTTTATATACTCTAAAAAATTTCGTATCCTTTAAAAGCACATTAAATTATGATATAAATGAAAAATTCTGTAGAATCTCCTAAACTACCCCATACTATTTTAAAAACTTTAAAATCTTTTGAAATTCATTCAAATTTTTTGAAGCTCTTAAAATTCCTTAGAATTCATTTAAATACCCTAAAATATTTTTAATGGCTTTTAATCTTTTAAAATCTTTTTAAACTTTTAAGGGTTTTTGAAAATTCTTTGGAATCGTTTGAAATCCCAAGGAATTTTCGGAAAATTCCTTTAAAATACACTGAAATATTCCCAAAGAATTAAAGTAAATTCAGAATTAGATGTGGACCTGAATTCAAGAGCGGTTAACCCATGGGGCAATTTAATGAAAAAAAATTGACTAAAGTAATTTTAGAAAAAAAGTGACTATGTGTTCGTCCTGATTATTCTTGAAAGTTACTGAAAGGTCTCCTTGTTCAAATTCGCAGGCTTTTATAATTTTATTTTTTCAAAATCCCAAACATTTTCGACTTACTGGAGTTCACGAAAATTCGAAAAATTGTTTTCTAAGACACGTGAACTTCCTATAAAACTTTTTTCCTTTTGGCAGCTAAGTGTTGTAAATTTGAGAGTAAAGACGTGTAAGGGTGGGTTCCTTTCACGTAATTTCAGTCGGCTTTTCAGGGAGAAGTTAACGATTCTGCTGGTAAGCCACCTTACCCTTGTTATCTCGCCGTTGCGGGATCATTTGTTGTAGCTTCAAGCCGAAACGTACTGCACAAAATTGCATTTTATTGCCCCACTGGGACGCTCCTTTCCAATATAACACGAGGCATTTCATACAGACAGTTTGGCGCCCAGCTCCTTGCATTACATAACATTTCCTCCTTCCGCTAATAGCAGCTTTACTGAAATCTTCATATTTGATATTCAATTTATCACAAACCGAATGGTTGCCATACACTTTTTTTATGTATTTAAGATCATTACTCCAGACTTCACAGCGCAAAAATGGTAATAACAGAGGAAATGGAGTGATATTTAATTTTAAAAAAATAGGAAGAGAAATTCTATTAAATAGAATTAATATAAAACGAGAAATTATGAGTGTTAAGCCTACAATATAATAGGCAAATATTCTATTAAAAAAAAAGCAATAAGAAAAAATTTCAATAAAATAATTCAATCTTTGAAGAATGAAATTATTTTTTAACAAAGTAGTTCAAATTTGATCAAAACAGTTGAATTTTCGTTAACAAAATTATTTTTTAACAAACTACTTAAATTTAAAAAAACAGCTGAATTTATATCTGAGGAATGCGATCTGAACCAAAAATATTATATAGTAGGAGACTTTCCAAATGAAAAAAAAAAATAAATTTCAACGGAACAGAGTTGGATTTTCTTGTTAAGTTCTATTAATTTGGTTCGGATTTTAGCGAAAAAACAATATAATTTATAAAAAAGTAGCTTCAAAGTGGAATAAAGACAGAAAACTCGGGGACATTTAAAAAGTGTACAATACTCTATCTGTAATCTCTTCAGCTTTGTTTTCAAAGACATAAGACCATAAATTTGAAAACTAGAATTCAAAAGTGTTTGAAATGATTCATAATAAATTATTGTGAATTATGGGTGGATTTCAAATGAATTTGAATAAATTGCAAAATATGTTTTAAAATATCCTCAAATATTTAAAACCCTTTAAAAGTCCTCAATCCTTGTTAATAAACTATTCAAAGTCCATTATGATATTATAAAATCGCAATCGATATTTTATTTAATCCTGAAAAATGTATTGAAATATATTAAGGACTATTTAAATCCCTTAAAAGAATTGTAATACTGGAATGCATTATAAAATCTATTTCAGTCATTTTGATTATCGTAAAACCCTACAGGTAATGTAAAAGCGTTTCCTATATACCGCAATTCTAGGCAATTCTCTACATCGGCATGGAAGTTTTTTTTTAATTCCTTAAAATCATTAAAACCGTTCAAAACTTCTTTTAACTTTTCTTAATCTCTTGAAAATAATTTATAGTCTTTCAAAGTATCATAAAATAGTTCAAATCCTTTGAAATCATTTCCAATTATTGACATCGATTAAAAATTCCATGAAATCATCTAAAGCATTGTGAAATCTCACAAATCATTCAAAATCTTAAAAAAGTCAAGAAATATTTTAATTTTTGTACACCAATTTTTTTAAATCTACTGCTAGATTATAAAAATTCGTTAAATTTCATGAAAATTGATATTTTCCAATATCTAGAAAAATCTATTAAAAAAAGCGATCTTTTAAAACTTTAAAAAATAATTTAAATCCTCGGAAATCTTATAAAATCCATTGGAATCTTTCGGAATATCTGAAATCCTTATAGGTCTTATAAAATCGCTATATATCTTACAAAATTATAGAGAATTAAACAGCCGCATACAATTTTTTTCAAAGTTCTTAAAATCATTAAAACACATAGAAATCCCTTTAAATGGTTTTAATTGTTTTGAAATGCTATTGAGTCGTTTAAAAACGCAGAAATATTTAAAATCCTTTTAAATTCCTTCAAATTATTAAAGTATATTAAAAATTCCATAAAGTCTTTTAAAATTCCATAAATACTTTATATCCTTAAAAAAATTTATAATCCCTTCAAATGTTTTCAAGTGCTTAAAAATTTTTCAAAATCTCTTTAAAATACGAAAAATATTTTAAATACTTTAAATTGTTTTAGAATACCTTTAAAATTTTTTAAATTATTAAAATACCATGGATATTATACAATACCGATACCATACTCATAGCGGAAAATATTCCCAAACCTTTAAGCTCTTCTTAAAGAAATTGACATTTTATAAAGCTCTTAAAAAATGTTTCGTATTTTTAGAAATATCCGAAAAATTTTTTAATTCATTAGACACTTTAAATTAATACATCTATTACAAATACCCTAACATATTTTAAATACTCTAAGATCTGTTGAAATCCATTCAAATTACTTAAAGTTTTTGAAATTCCTTAGAATTTAAAGAAATGCTCTAAAACCTTAAAAATCCTTTGAAATCGCTTTAAACTATTGAAATTTATTAAAAAGATCTTGCAATCTTTAAAAACATTCTCAAATCTTTCAATTTCTTTAAAATATTCAAAATCCTACAAAGTTCTTAAATTTTTTGGAAGCTACTAAAATATTATAAAATAGCGATAATTTTTTTCTGAAATGTAGAAATATTTATTTAAATCCCTTGAAATTCCTTTAAGCCCATGAAACTGTTTAGGAATGGCTTTGAATAACCGACAATATATAAAAACCTTCCAAATCTTTTCAAATTCTTGGACACTTTTTTAAAATATTGAAAATTCCACGCAAATCATACCACATCTGTACCACGTCCATACTCTTAAATATTTAAAATCCGTAAAAATCACTTCAAATTATTCAAACCAATTAAAAAAATTCCTTAAAACTTTCATAATTCCCTAAAATATTTTAAAATACTTTGAAGTCTCTACACATTTTTTTAAAAATCTGATAATACTTTGGAATTTGTTTAAATACCCTATTATACTTCAAATCCTTTGCAATATTTTTAAATATCTTAAAATTTTAAGAGTTCTCGAAAATTCCTTTGTATTCAAAAAATTATGCATGATAATGTCTTTAAAATCCTTGAAATATTTCAAAATCTTCGAAATTTCACGGAATCCCTCACTTCCTGTAAATAAATTCTTTAATTTCGCTAAATTTTATAAATTGCCTTGAATTGATTATAAAAATCTCTTGAAAGTAAGATTACAACAATGAAGAATGACGAGACTCTGAAAGCCTAACGATACGTCAACCATAGCGACACTCTAAACGGTTTACACTCCCCATACATACATGTGTTTGCTCAGACTGGAGTCAGGGTTATCACTTCTGCAGTAGTACCATGTTCTTTTTTACTGGTATGACAAGAGAACGAGGGAGGTTAATGGTTCAGTAATAATAACAACCTGTCTGACTGGCGTTTCAGTAGAAGTACATACATGTATTCTAGGTACTTGTTTTACTTTACAATAAGAGGTCTGAATTGTGATTCAGTTATAACAGGTAATAGTCTGTCTTGCAATGTGCATAGAATGAGACAGCCATTCAATTTTTTATTGTATTTCACTTCACCTGTAGTTGTTAACTTTATTGTACCAAATTAAAATCTTCAACACCTACCCACCTAACAAATGTATTATCCAGATAGACATTCTTTATTCATAAGCAGAATCTTGAATCTGAAAAACCGCCAAAAATTATACGGAAATAGTGCACGTGGACTATTTTCTACAAGTCCTGTAAAAATCTACAGGGACTTTTAAAGTCGTTAATAAGTTTGTATGGAGCTGTAACGACAACCTCATCTTAAAATAAGTAATATAAACTTACAACAAAATAGAATTATTCTCCCTTTTCAACGCTTATACCCAAATACATGAATAATTGACTATTAGAGACCATCTAAATCATATGGGCTCTATTTTATATAAAAAAATCAGTTACATAATAAGAATTTACTGCAAACAGAGAAGTTTATGCGTTATCATATTGCAAAAGACATGAAAAAATAATCACCATTAAAATATACATCAAGTAAGTCTGTGAATATATTCCTGAAATCCATTAAAAATGAGAATAATTTAAGGGAATCTTTATAATCACCATGGTTAGTTATTATCGATTGCTGTATATATTATTTGACGATCCGTGAAAATAGAAATCAATACTATATCAATCAAGTTAACTCTTTGTACCAGTGGAGCGAAGTGAGTAGATATTTTTTCACAAAAAACATTTTATCAAACATTTTTTAAAATTTTATTTTCCATCTAGTCAGTAATGGCGTCAAGTATTTTTTGTTATTTGAAGAGTTAACTTGATCCATATACAAATTCCCTTAAATTACTCGTATCATAAATGTAACACCTCGTTTGAGGTAACGTCTATTTATGAAAAACGATTCTTATTTCGATCTCTCAAATAGCTTAATTGAAAAAGCGCCAGACTAATGATCAGAGTAATTTAAATCGTTCGATAAACCATGTTTCTAAAATGTTTTTAATTAATTGTGTAAACAAAAATATTTTATATTTAAAAGAACTTTGTTTCAAGACCTGTCAAAAATGCAATTAAATTGGTGCAAATTGAAGAACACTGGTTGATTAATTGAAAAATTAAAAGATTATTTATTAAATTAATACTTCTGTAACTAGTTTTTCGTACTATAGATATTTTATTCGTACTAAGTGAATTTTCTTTATTAGTTTTTAAGTTGTCGTTACTCTATAGCTAATAATTATGTTTATAATTAATGTATTTTAAGTTTAAACTCTAAAGGAATTTCAAAACAAAATAAAGACTAACGCTAAGCTAAAGTTTGAAAGTACTCTGTTAAAAAAAGCGATGGTTAATTGTAAAACTTTAAGACTTCAATTATTAAAACAGAATTCGAAATGCTTGATATACATTTTAATGAAAATGGCGGAAATAAGTACCGTCAACTTAACCTTTTATAAGTTGTCGATTCAAATATTTTGTACTTTCTTTTTTAAGTTTTATACTTGGATTTATTACACAACTTTAAGAAGGAATTTTATCACCGAGTTTTGTATATTGTGAAGCTAAAAAGTTAAGGAACAAAAAGAGCACTGTGAAAAGTTGAAAAGGAGAGTCCAGGGAAGAAAAAGAGCAGTTTAGAGAAAAGGTCAGAAATATCAAAATAGGAGAGGGAAATGTGGACGAGGAGATGAAAAAAATGATAGGATGAATAAAAATAGGATTAGATTGCACAAACAAAAATGAAGTTAGTAAAGGGGGGAACAGAAGTGGATGGGATGAGGACTGTAAAGAGAAAAAATCTGCCCGCTTCGCGGGTACATTCTCATCGCCTAGGGCGCCTAGGGCGCGCGACGGTTGGATCTAGCGCTCGATAATAGATTACCTCGCGCTTCGCGCTCGGATATTTATTCTTTGCATTTGGAATTCTTAAAAAAAAAACTTTATCAAAAATATCTCTTTTAGATGGCGGTATTTATATGCGTCTTCATATTCTCAATTGTCTACTTAATTAAGTATAGTCAAAGATTAAGTTTTTCAAAGCTCTGTAGGCTTTGAGGTACACATTCTCATTGTGACACTCGCGCTGCGCGCTCGATTTTCGACAGACATTTGAAAACAGGTTTTGTTGGACTTTTGTCTCGTAACTTTCGTCGTTTTTCCACACAATTTTTTTTATTTTATTTTTTTTTCAACGTTATTTTTCGCGAATAAAACAAAAAATACGCGTCCTATCAAGAAGTGATTCTGAAAGAAATTGTCGATCTTCTTTAGGATAACAATTTTTGTTAATTCATCTTTTTACGTATCCTACATAGTTTGTCCACAAAATGGAATTTTTTATTTTCCATTTTTTGTGCAATCAAAATTTGAATTTTCGATTTTTGAAGAAAATTCAAAAATTGGTTATGATAATCTTGTAGGGCTTTCAAAAAGAAATGTTTTTCTTCTCTTGAAATTTCTTTATATCGTGCGTTTTTCGGTTTCAAATTTTGATTTTCGGTTGATTAAAAAATTTTTGAAAACGCCATAACTCTGATAATTTTCTTTTTATCAGAAAAAGTCATAAGGATAAATTGTTTATTCTTTTTGATACTATTAATATCCGTACATAGAATTTTCAAATTCAGAAAAAAGTGGTCTCAACAATTTTTAAAATGCGGTCACTTATTGCATTTTTATCAAAAATGGCTGGTTCACGAACTCTACGTTTCTTTCAGGACCTAAAAAGAGTGTGCCAAAGATAAATTTGATTCGTTAATTTTTTCGAGACTTATCGTGTTTACGGACGGACGGCCGGACAGACAGACGCCATCGTGAAAACCTGATTTTCGGACTCAGGGGGTCTCGAAACGTGGAGATCCGTTGAAAAAGTGTGATTTCAAATTTCCGACAATTCTAATACTTTCTCAATCATAAATAATGAGAATGTAAAAAAGAGGTCAGAAAGGAATTAAGAAAGTGGAGAAAAGAAAAAAGTAATGGGAAAGAATATAGGGAAAAAAAGAAATATACTGAGTTGTGTTATCAAAAGAAATAGGAAGAGAATAAAAGGTTTGGGGAAGAGGCGGAGAAGGCTAGGACGGAAGAAGAGGTATGGAAGGTAGGAAACAGAAAAAGAAAAAGAAGAAAAAGAGTAAAACAAGATATTGAAATGGTAGAGTGGAAGAAATATTTTTTGGACTTGCTAGGAGGGGTAGAGAGAAAAGTTGTTAAGGGAGGAAAATATAGTAGAGAATGAGATTTGGAAGAGGACATATCAAAGGAAGAAATAGTTAAGTTTTTGGGAATAATGAAGGATGTAAAGGCATCTGGTATAGATGAATTCCAAATGAAGTATGGAAATATGGAGGGGAGGAACTAAAGGAATGGGCACGGATAATGTGTAAAAGAGTATGGAGAGGAGAGGGGTGGCCAGAGTTATGGAAAGAAGGAGTAGTGATACCAATAGTAAAGAAACGAAAAGGAGAGGAGGTTAAAGATTATAGGGGGTGACGTTGATGCCGAAAACTGTATAAAGTATATGTAACTATTTTGTCGGAGAGATTGAAGATAGAAGCTGAAGAAAAAAATATAGAGTCACCGAATCGGATAGGGTTTAGAAAAGGAATTGGGGTAATGGATAACATCTGTGTTCTGAACTATCTAGTAAATAATATAATTAAAAGGTAAAAGGGGCGATAACAGCAATGTTCGTGGACTTAAATGCGGCGTTTGACTCATTAGACCGAGGCGAAATAGAACAAAGTTATGGTAAAAAAGAGGACAAGAGAGGGATTAATAAAGAGAGTATCAGAAATTTTTAGAGAGACAAAAAGCAGGGTAAAGATAGGAGAGCAAATAGGAGATAGTTTCTGGTTAATGAGAGGTGTGAGACAAAGCTGTCCTTTGAGACCACTTTTATTTAATTGATTAATAGCAGACTTGGAAGACGAAATGAGGAGAAAAGGTTGTGGCGGAGTTAGGATAGGGAAGGAAAAGATATATACACTGGCATACGCAGACGACATAGTGTTGATGGCAGAGGATGAAGAAGGGATGGCGGAATTAAATACAGGATTAGAGATATATTTAGATGGTAAAAAGCTGAATGTTAATGCAGAAAAGACAAAGATAATGAGGTTTAGAAAAGGAGGGGAAGGAAGAAAGAATGGACAGGGAGATAGAAAGGAATAAAGTTAGAAGAAGTAACAGGGTAGATATATTTGGAATATATCTTGCAAACGAATGGAGGCCATATAGCTCATATAAGAGAAAGGATAAAAAAAGCAGCAGGGGTAATAAAACGGATATGGGGAATAGGAAAAAGGAGGTTAAAAAAGAATTGGAAAAGGAGAATGTGGCTATTTGATACGCTGATATGGCCAGTATTAGGTTATGGAGCAGAGATATGGGGATGGAAAGAAAGGAAAGATATTGTGAGTTCACAAGAAAGGTTTACAAGGTGGACACTAGGGGCAGAATGGAGGACGCCAGGATACTTGGTGAGGGAAGAAAAGCAAAGGGAGCTGAGGAAGGGAAAGGGAGGGGAGTTGGCGAGAAAGTGTTTGATCGTGGTAGACGAGTTCTTTAATGATAGAGAAATAGAAGATGAGACTGGAGTAAACTATGAAGAACTGGAAAAAAGGAGAGGGAAAGACAATTAATAGAAAGAAGGGGTATGATTGAGGAATCAAAATACAATAAATGGTATAAAATGATAAAAAAGGAAGGAGTGCCAAAGTATTTAGAAAAGGGATGGGAAGAGAGAAGGTGGACCAGAATAGAAAGATTCAGATTGGGAAACGAGGTAAGGGAGGGGATGTACTGGGAAAAAGAAGAGAACAGAAAGTGTAAAATATGTGAATGGGAGGAGGAAACATGGGAGCATATATGGGAAGGATGTAGGAGAGGAATGTAAGATAAAAGAAGCTGCTAAGAGAATGTGGTTAAGATTCTAGGGGAGGATGGCTTAGGAGAAGAATGGATGAAGAAGTTCGAGGGTGCTAGAGAAGCGAATGAGGGAGAATGAAAGAATGCATGTGAAAAACAAAGGCAAATGGAGGTATAAAATAGTGAAAGAAAAAGGAAACGAAAGTCGCTTAGATTAGAAGCGTAAAGATTGTAAGTAATGGTAAGGTAGAAGTTAAGTAGACTAAGGTGCGTTTGCGTTCTTATGCTCTCTCTCGCTTGCACTCTCGCTTTCGTTCACTCGCTCATTCGTTTTCTAATAAGTCCTAAATTGCGCTATCGCAGGAAATAGAGAAAAGGAACTAGATATATGACTTCTGTAAATAGTTTGTAAATAATTGTTTATACAGAAAGGATAAGATTGAAAAAAGTATATATATAAGCAGAAAGATTGTAAGAAACGGAAGTCATGCAAACCCTTAGGGGACACATTATGAATAAAGAAGAAGAAGAACAAGATGAATTTTATAAAAGACAGTTAAATTTTCAACCATTAAATATAACCTGAACAATAGTGTAATTTTGGACAAAGCAATTAAATTCCCAACAAAACAAGTTGAATATTTAACCAAAACAAAATATTTCTAAACCATAAATATTATAGTTAATATCTCATTTAAAAAAGGTTTTGATTTTAAATAAAAAATGGTCGAGAATAACAGAAAAGAGTAATTCTCAATGAAAAATACAATAGTTGATATTTTCACAAACAAAATTTTACTAAAGAAGAAAGATTTCTCGTTTGTGAAAAAAAATTAAACCAAATTGTTACTTTTATGCGAAAAAGATGAATTCTCTAGAAAAAATTGTTTAATTTGTACCTGAAAAATATAGATTCTAAACTGGAGAATCTTTTTTCAACCAAATAGTGGAATTTTCTACCATACTATTAGAATTTTCAATACAAAAAGATGAATTTTCAAAAAAGCTGTTGAATTTTTAAGTCAAGAGAAAGAATTTTCTGCAAAGCACTTGAATTTAAACTATACAAGATCAATTTTTAGCCAAAATTAGAGCTTATAAATTTACAGTTCCAAAACTTCAGTTTCATAAGAAAACGAATTTTCAACGAAATAGTTGAATTCTCGTACAAAGGCATGCATCTTCAACTAATAAAATGAACATTTAAGAAAGTAGTTCAACTTTTAACCAAGTATATAAAAATAGTTGGATTTTCTTTTTGGGTTTCAATGATCGAACTAAAATTTCAACGAAAACGGCCCAAATAAGCTTTAAAAAACGATTCAATTTAATTTTTGAAAATGTGTTATTCAAATGTCAAGCACTTTAACTTTAGCACTTTAACCCTTTGCAGGATGATAGAAAATTAAAATTTTTATACGGAGGGTCTAAATTTTTAAAATAATTTGTTAATACTTATAAACAAAGATGAAAAAAGCCTTTTTTGTTGAAAAAATCCATTATTGAAAAAGTGTCCATTATATCCTTATGAAAATGGGTACTTAAGGGTTTTTGGGGTCGCTGAATACGAATGTGAACTCAGATTTTGAAAATTCAAAATTCCGGACCCCATATGGCTGCCGATATTGCGAATATTTTTGGATATTATCTGAAAATTGGTATAAATAGGTTTTTGAGGTCAGTGATCACGAATATGAACTCAGATTTTGGAAATTTAAAATAATGGATCCAAGATGGCGCCCGAAACTTGAAATACTTTTCGATTTTTGTTCTGAAAATTGGTATAGAGAGGTTTTCGGGATCGCGGATCACGAATCTGAAATCAGACTTTGAAAATCCAAAATGACGGATCCAATATGGCGGTCAAAATAATCAAGTTTTCTGGATTTAAAAACAAAATTAGTGTCCAAGGATTTTTAGAGTCACTGATCACGAATCTGAATTTAAATTTTGAAAATTCAGAAAATTGGTACTAATCAATGTTTTAGGTGAGTAGGTGTATGTTTTCTCAAACCTCAATATTCTAAATCGTTGTCTTTTTGAATACAGATTTAAGATCAGCGACCCCCTGCCTGTGCCAACTTTCAAAAAACAATTTAGAAAAATTCTGAATTTTGGCCCGCCATTTTGAATGTTTAAAATCTAAGTTCATATTCGTGATCAGAGATACCAAAAACCCCTGAACACCAATTTTCAAAAAGAAAATCAAAATTTCGCCCGCCATATCGGATCCGCTATTTTGAATTTTCAAAATCTGAGTTCGGATTCGTAATTAGCGACTCCAAAAAACCCCTGTATACTAATTCTTAAAAAAAAATCAATAAATATTCAAAATTTAAGTCGCTATATTGGATCCACCATTTTGAATTTTCTAAATCTGAGTTCAGATTCGTGATCAGTGATCCCAAAACCCCCCGTATACCAATTTTCAGAAAAGATAAAAAAATATGCCAAACGTTATCCGCCATATTGGACCCGCCATTTTGAATTTTTAAAATCTGAGTTGAGATTCGTAATCAGCGACCCCGAAAACCCCTATGTACCAATTTTCATGAAAACTCATGAAAACTGTCTAACTTTTTAATAAAGTCAGAGAAGCATTCTCGTTTTCTACACGTTTTGAATATTCGAATAAATCGCTTATAAACGTCCCTTAATGCTGGCATATTGATACCCATAATACGCCATTCAATAATCATTTCTGGGCAAATTACTGCGGTAATAAATAAATTGTATTACTATGTAACGGGAACAATAGAATATCCACATGCAGAGCAATTAAATATGTACAGTATGACTGATATTAAAGCCACAGTCAATCTGGTACAGCGTTCCCTTTCAAATTCGATCGACTATGAATTATTTACTGTATTCAATTTGAAGTTGAGTATTAATGCCCAACAAGGTATTTTAATTACGCATGCAAATGCAGAATACGCTAATGCTGTCGTGAATATTATATATACAGCGGGACCGAAAAACTTCATTTTAAAAATTCCCTGATATTTTCTTCTTTTTTCCTTCTCCACTTTTCGTTTTTCCTGAATACCGTTAATATTCACATACCAGAATTTTCATATCACATTTTCTAGACATAATATTTTATAAACTGAATTAACCAATTAAATATTAAATTGAAGTTATAAAAAATCAAATCTGTTTATTTATTCCAACCAAAAAACGTTAATTTTCTACAATGAAAAAAAGCATTTTCGAACTGAACGGATGAATTTTTAACAAAGTGGTTCAATTGTCGACCAAATGCGATAATTTCTTGAAAGAAAATTAAATTTGTGAGTAGAGGTTTCTACTTTAAACCCTGTTGAAATTTGAATCTTCGAAAATTAATTTTGTAAACAAATCTTCGGATTTTTAACAAATGATTTGAATATTCAACCAGTCAGTTACATTTTTGATAAAATAATGAAATCCTTTTCAGAACAGCTGCATTTCTAACTAAGCACTCGAATTTTCTATGTAGTTAGGGAGATTTTCAACAAAAAACACCTAATAACTAGTTTCTCTAGTATCGAACTTCGATGCATTGAAGAAAAAAATTTAACAGTCAATATTTTAACCAAAAATATTGCATTTTTACCACAAGGGATGAATCTCTAAACCAATAATAAAAATTCTCCTCAATATAATTAATTTTTAAACAAATAGTGAATATTGTAACGGAACAAATAAGTTTTCAATTAAAATGGTGAATTTTACAACCGAAAATACGAAGTTGCGAAAAATAAAGATTTTTAGTCAAGATGGAAGAAAAGTTAATCGAAATTGTCAACCTTACATGTCAATAGGCGAATGTCATGTAGGACAGTTAAAATTTATTCTGAAATAATGAATTATCGACAAAAAAGTTAATTTTGGATCCAAGATAACAGTTCCATTTTTAACCGAAGAAGAGGAAATTTCTGACCAAGAAAATTAACTTATGACCCAAAAAGACGAATTTGCAGCTAAAATAACGAATTTTCAACTAAAATTAGAAAGGTTAAATTTGCTGCAAAAGGATTAATTTTTAACAAAAAACAGAATTTTTAACAAAAGAATCCATTTTTAACGACAGAGATATTTTTTAACTAGAATGATGAATTTTACAATCTAAAGCATATAGTTTCAACAAATAACAATGTTCAGTAATTATAGGAGACAAATTTCAACCAATTTTTTAAATTTTCAAACAAAAAGCTGAATTCTCTGTAAAATAGTTGAATATTCAAATAAAAAATATGAATTTTAAAAAGTTAATTTTTGACCATACAGTTGCATTTTGGTCTAAGATGAAATTTTAAACCAAGAAAATTATATTTCTATAAAGGTGACAAATTTCCAAATAAAAAGAGAGCAATTTTCAACAAAATAGTTCAAGTTTCAACTAAAGAGATGAATTTTTATCTGACTTGACAATTCTTTAACTGAAATAAGTAAATTTGTAGCTGCAAAAATTAATTAAGCAAAAAAGGATTTTTAACTAGAGATATCAACTATTAACCATAATGACGAATCCTTAAGGAACTATTTTATTAACAAAGCGGTTCAACATTCAACCAGGTCGTTCCATTTTTAAATAAAAATATGATTTTTCACAAAATAATGTGATAATAGATATTTCAACAAATAAACCTTTGAATTTGAAATTAAAAAAACCAGTTGAATTCAACCAAAGAAGACGAATTATAAACAAGATAGTTAAGTTCTCAACCAAAGAAGATTAATTTTCAAGCAAAGAACAGTTGCATTTTCATCCAGAGAGGATCAATTCACTACTGAAACAGAAAAATTTTGAAACCCAAAAGACAAACTAAAATTTAAAAAAAAATTTAATCAAGGAAGATTTCAATTGAATTTTTTACCAAGAAATATTTCAGTTCAATTTTTAACACCAAAATAAGAATTTTCAAGAGAAGTTAGTTTTTTAATCAAAATAGTAGAATTTTCAACCAGATATTAAAGTTCTGAACTAAAATTATAAACCTCTAGAGGCAGCTACTGAAAAAATTAAAAATTAAAATAAATACAAGGCAAATAAATCAATAACAAGAACAAGTCACCCTGTAAAACAATCATTAGTGTTGCCTTAGAATTCAAAGGAAAAAACCAAGTAATTGCAAATTCATAAATCGATATCAATCATGAATATGGAGGAAATAGGCAAACGAGGTTTACTAGGTCATCATTTTCCTCCGGTTTCCGAGAGATCAATATAAGTCAAGTAGGAAACGATGATGCATCGATCAACAGTGGTCAAGTTCACTTCGTTTGCATGAACCTTGTAAGCGCTTGCTCATACTGATGAAACGATTTCCGATATTCCTGAACTGAATCTCCTGAGATTGATTCTTACAATAGGGGAAAAATTGTAAGGTATGAGAAAAAATTCCCTGTGACTGACAGAAAATGGTTTGAACGAATCAAAATTTCGAGAAAATAAATAAAACTGAAATATATCATTAATTTTAACCCTATTTAAGTGTTTAATTGGATGCAATTTTAATTTTTTATATTCTAGCTAACTATATGGGCGAGGGTTCACGTATAATTCTGGCAATAATAACGTTAATTGACTAAAAGTAATTGAATTTTTATGGAAGAAACTTGCTTTTCAGGGAACCTGCATACTTCATTAAAAATATGAGTCAGTATTAAATTACCAATTATCAGTATAGAGTTAGTAGTTTTTAATGTTTTATTTCATTACTTATTTTTATAATGTGTAGCTTTAAAATATTACTTGAGTTTTGTAGATTTTAAATTGAAGTTTCCGATTTTTCAGTTTTCTAATTTAATTTAAACTTTGAAAGCTCAGAATTTTAAATTACGAATGTGATATTTTGCCATTCTTCACCATAAAAAACTCGAAAATTTTCAATTTTCATGATGTAAAATTAGGTGAAAGCATAAGTTTTTTTTATAGTTTTATGAAAGATGTGACTTTTTTGTTCGTCTAAAATATTGAGCTTTGTTTCTTCATTCGCATGCATTTCATGCTCCAAAACTCTGATTCTTTTCATGAAATATCCTAAAATCATACCTTTTGTTTTTCACTTTTTTTAAATTTCTTCTCCTTTATTCTGTTTAATCAATATTCTTTGTACTTGTTACAATGATTCGAAGATTATCTGCGAATCCTCAAAAATGGACAGAAAGTTTATGCAAAATGTTTATTCAAATTACCTGAGATTTTATGCCTTATTAACTTATTCTAAGAATTCCTTTTTAATGACAAAATGTCGGCCCTTTTAATAAAATTCCTAAGAGTGAATTATCTTAAAAATCACACAATACCATTTTTTTGAAATAGCTGGAAATATGTAGCACATATTAGCAGAAATTCCTACATGGAATAAAAGAAGAAAATCCTAAATGCCTACGCTCACTTAAATTAATACTAATGCTTGTGAAATAATAAATTTAAATTAAGTTACAATTAAGAAATTAGGCTTGACAGTACAAATAGTATAGTATAAGTAATAAGTATAGCAATAAGTATAATCCACTTTAGGGAGATCTTCCTGATTCGATAATACTTTTTATAAAAATGCTTTTCTTGGTATGGATCCGTCGCACTCAGTTTTTGGTTTTTCTTTCCTTTTTTACTTTGCTTTCGGCATCGTAGGTATTTCGCTAGTCAATTGATCGGTAAACCCTGGCAGCTTTGGAGAGAGAGCGGCTTTATCTGAATTTGCGTGAAAACGAGGTTAGCTACTACCGTCTTCGCTCGTTCCAGCCAAACCTTACGGATGTAAACGAAGAAGAAGGTGCACACCTACAGTACACGCTTAAATTAAACTAACCCACGTTAAATAACATTTTTTAGCGTGACATTTTTATGACCCGAATTTTTCCTGCCTATTATCGTCGATGCCACTAAACAGCATTATAAGTATCATTACGCACCAAATCATTTTTTTTTGCATCAAATATTCAGTCCAGAAGCTGCACAAAAAAAAATTCAACTCACAACTTTCAACGAATTTCCGAGATCTCTTACTTAGAGTGTGATTTCATACTTCTCATCTCATGTCACGTATTACTTTACAAGATGGAGAAAATATTTTCACAAGTTGCATTTCACTATCTTGTATTACGTGCCAAGGATATTAAATGGAAACAAAAACAAATTTTGTCTTCGAGTTTAAAAGAATCTGAATGTTATAAAGGATTTTACGTAAAATGTTTTTGATATTTGAACGCAAATATTATTTCTTCAAATTAAAAGGAAAAAGAATTTTGAGCGAAAATGATATCACAATGTAAGTTTTAAAGATCATTTCTATTATTTGATAATTGTATCGCCATACTGATTCTGCTAACTCATTGTCTTAATTTTAATACCATGAGCTTTTCTTATAACTTTACAGCAAGCATTTGCATGATTTTATAGCAAGATATTGAAGAATGCACCTTCTATCAGAGTTTTGCGAATCTTCCTTAGCGAAGGTCTCGACCGACATGTATAAAATTATTTTATGGGAATCCATTGCAGAAGATATTGCTACCACGATGAATAATAATTTCTGCGAATTGCTAAAAGGACCTTGAGATTTTAAAAAAGATATTGCCTTTGTGAGATGATTTTTCAGAGAAATTAATTTCTTATTATTCATAAATCATAAATAAATATTTGTTTAACATTTTCTTCTTCTTATATACTTAATGCAAGGAAGTTTTCAAGATATGCCAGAATTTTTAGCATTAAATTGACACTAGTGACAAATAGTTTTCTTGCTCTATAAGCAAATTTTTCCAGATTTGCATGAGAAAATAAATCAAAAGATCGATCTTTTCCGAATGGCTAAACTTACAAGGATCCTCCCGGTATTGAGGGGCTATTAAAAAAATCCGTCAAATTGTCAGGTTAGGGGGGAGGGGGGTAGTAACAGGGTCTGTGACTTTTTTTGTGATTACTCTATTTTGTGTCAAAAATTATTTTTAGTACACAATTCAACTATTAAATTTTTCCTTGAGAATAAATCTTTTTTATTGAAAATGCAACTAATTGATTGCAAGCTCAACTACTTTGTTTAAAATTTATTTAATTTGATGAAAACTTTGTTTGATTTTTTTCTTGTTGAAAATTATGCGTTTCTTGAACAGAAAATTTAAATTATAAATAGATTG
>NC_046659.1:82617254-82620879 GCF_010883055.1 Belonocnema kinseyi | reverse complement strand
ATATACAGTAAGTACGTTTACTATGTAGCCATAAGGAATATAATTATATAAACTCTAGCATATAATTCACCACGCATTTCAAATAAATAATTAGTTCCGAATTTTAAAAAAATGTAACACAAGATTAAAATTGTTCATAAAGACATTCGGGGCGTGCTTTAAATACTTTCTTAAAAATTGGAGTTGGTTTTCACTAATGTAACGGTACGTGAGTGATACTTGACGTTTGCCAAGTGTCAAAATCGTTTTGTACATCGATCTTAAATAATTAAATAAAGTGAATATTTGCGGGTTGTACGTAATTAATTGGCGATACAATCTGTTGTTTTACTTATTGAATAAAGTGTGGGAATAAAATGCTTTTGACTAACTGCAACGAAAATTATAATCCGTACGATTATAAAAATTGCAGCGATGAATCTGAGATTCAAATGATGAGAGGTAAGAAGCGGCGAATTATTCTTATAAGCTGGGTGTTCAGCGACCTTGAAAATTTCGTCTCCGTTACTATAGAATGTTAAAGTATACGTTTTTGTGATATTTGACTTAGAAATTATAAAAATTATTAGCTGAAATCTTCAATATTAACTCAGCTTCAGAATAGACCTTTTTATTCTAGACGTCGACATTGCGCACGTGCCAGGATTTTACGTCATTTCCGTTTTTTTCGAACAGTGTGTCGAAATGTATGGAAAATATTGTAAATAAAAATACCAACGAAAAATAAATATGTAAATAAATCAGAGTTTAAAGACAACCAATTTTTAAGTATATTCAGAAAAATACTGCGAAAAAAGTGCGAAAAGTGTGGCGAGCAAGCCCATTATTTACATTTGTTGACATCTGTCGTCTTCAAAAAAATGTTTAAAAATCAGGGAAAAATCAGGGAAAATGATGTTCCAGGAGAAAAATTAGTGCACAAATTGGTGGAAGAGTGCAGTGTTAGACAGCTTAAACGATGTATAAAATATAGGAAGCGATCTTTAAGGGCATGCTCTTCGTGAACACGTGAGCAAACTAGTCCCCGGATATGAGCATTTTTTTTGGTGTTCACTGTGTCCACACGGATTGAGATTTCGTGTTTAAAATTTGACAGATTAAATAAAAAGCACTAAAGAACGTTTGTATACATCAATGTGTTTATAGTTTTAAAGAAAGTTTATTTATAAATCGATGAAAAAGAATATTACCATTCGAGTTATAGCACTATGCAGATAATTTTTGGTTTGATGCATTTCGAATTTTTTGGTTCGCATATATTGAGCACTGACACCAGTTTTGGACTAAATCGTCTGAACCTTAAAAAGAATTAATGTAAGCAATGAAATTTGCACATTCGTTGCAAATCAACAAATAAGTATCTGCATACACGTAACCTATAATTATTTTTGAAGCATTTTTAGCGATTTCTATCGGAGAGAAAAAGAAACTTTGACCGTCGATAAAGTCAAGATCACGTGACTAAGTTAATTCATAAAATTTTTGTATGGAGAATCAAATGATTTTCATTATTTTCGGTCCTCACTACGTCCAAACGGATTGAGATATCGTGTTCAGGATTTAGGAAGTTATACCGAAAGCACTAAGGAACGTTTGTATATATAAAAATGTTGATAATTACGAAGAAAGTTTTCAAGTAAAATACTGCAGGAATTAGGAAATAAGCTTTTAACGTCGATAAAGTAGATGCCTCGATTTAAAAAAATCGAGCAACATCTTAGAATGTCATACTCGAAAATTCGTCCAAGTCCCATCTTGAGAAATGTGCATCTTCAGAAAATAATTAAAATTTTCTAATGGTTATATATTCTTGTAGATTTTTTGTACTGGTATGAAACAATTCCAAGAATAAAAATAAAATTTCGCCCTGGGGCGAAAGACAAGGCGTGTCCGACGCTAAGTCCCGCTGGTTGGTTCACTGTCAACAATAGTTATCAGCTGATCGATTCAACTTCAAGAATTATGAAAGTTGGTTGGAAAACTGCGACGAGTAAATTTTAGCACCTTGCTGGTGTTGCTATGTTTCCAATTTGAAATTTATATTTTATTTTTAGGACCAAAAAAATGAAAATCATTTTACACCGAAATTTTACGAACGAACTTAGTCACTTGATCTTGACTTTATCGACGTTCAAAGTTTCTTTTTTTCTCCGCTAGAAATCGCTAAAAATGCCCAAAAAATAATAATAATAGGTTACGCGTGTGCAGATACTTATTTGTTGATGTGCAAAGAAGGTGCAAATTTGATTGCTTATATTAATTTTTTTCAAGGTTTGGACGATTTAGTATAAAATTGGTGTCAGTGCTCAATATGAACAAATAAAAAAATCAAAAATGAATCAAACCAAAAATGATCTGCAAAGTGCTATAACTCGAATGGTAATGTCCTATTCTATCAATTTATAAATAAACTTTCTTTAAAATTACCAATATATTGATGTATACAAACGTTCTTTAGTACTTTTTATTTTATGTGTCAAAGTTTAAACACGATATCTCAATTCGCGTGGACGCAGTGAACACCAAAAAAATGTTCATAACCGGGGACTAGTATGGTCACGTGGTCACCGAAGAGCATGCCCTTAAAAGGAAAAACAAGTGCTTCAGTATTAAGGTTAGTAAAGGTTATTTTTGGCAGGTATTAATATTTTCTTTCTTTGCTATTATTTTCTTACAAATGAAATGAAGTATTTTTATCGGGATTTCAAACATCCTCGATTTTTTGATAAAAATAAAATCTTTTTAATACTTTCACTTGAGAACGCAAAACTATTATATTTATGTATTTATAACCAGTTTATATGAAAGAAGGGAAATTTGTTAGTACATTCCTTATACCAGGTAATCACTAACAAATGGCTTATTATTGTCTAAACTTGAAAAAGAGAAGTAGAAATTATAATATTCTGTTATTTTATATTTGTATGAATATTAAATATTTACTCAAACAAAGTTCTAAACTGCATAACTTGTATAAAAGAAAATATTTATACCTGCCATGCAAAACCTCAACTAAATTTTCCACTAAATCACGTTTTTTTCCTTTTAATGATGGTTTTCTACATTTAGGACATCGTTTCAGCTGCTCAATACTGTGCTCTTCTACTGATTCGTGCACTAATTTTGCACCAGGAACATCATCTTCCGTAGGTTTCGCCGAATTTTTAAGCAGTTTTTAGAAGATGACAGATGCCAACAGATGCAAATAATGGCCTTGGCCGCCGCACTCTTTGCACGTTCTTCACCGTTTTTTTTAAATAGACTTAAAAATGATCTACCTTAAAAATCTCTGTTACTTACAAATTAATTTTTTGTTGTTTTTATTCACAATATTTCCCATACATTTCGACACGAAACTGTTCGAAAAATACGGAAATGACGTAAAATGTCGGCACGTGTGCACTGCCGACGTCTAGAATGAAAAGCTCTATTAGAATGAGCCATGGCCATGTAACGAAAGCCATGTAGCCTTTGACCAATCCGCGCAAGATCTCGAGCGCGGGAGATTTGGAAACCGAATCAAAATCGCCTATATAGTACTTTTTTGCATTACACAAATGAAAGACAGGTTGCATTATATGCTAGAGTTCATATAATTATATTCCCTATGACTACATAGTGAACG
>NC_046659.1:82615975-82617154 GCF_010883055.1 Belonocnema kinseyi | reverse complement strand
CTTAATGGCATCCCTGAAGATCCTGAGCTCGTTGATAGAAGCGCCATACGACACCTTTGCGCTGGAGAGACTTATACATATCTGGGCGTGCCACAGAGCCGCGTTCAGGATGTGACATCTATAAAGGATACTCTCCGAAGCAGATACAAATGTCTCATCCGACAGATGCGGTCTTCCAAACTGTCGGCGAGGAACAAAGTATCTGCAACGAACATGCTTGCCGTCCCGGTACTACTCTATTCATTTGGAGTAGTTCCATGGACGAAGAACGAGCTCAGATCTCTTGATATTGGGACAAGGAAGGTTATGCACATGAACAAAAGCATGCATCTTAAGTCTTCCGTTCCGCGACTGTACATCTTACGCCGTCAAGGGGGTCGCGGAATATTAAGTTTTGAATGTCCTCACAACAGGATTATTCTGGGAACAGCACATAGAGTTGCAAATGGAAGAGACCCTCTTCTTAAAATGGTCAGGAATCACGAAGAAGTGGGCAAAGGAACATTTCTGTACAAAGCAGCGGAGGAGGCTGCTGAAACACTTGGACTTGACTTTAGTATTAGGGTTGAGCAAAATGCAGCAAATCTTATCTATCTCGAGTACTCACTCCTGAAAGCCCGGATTAAGAAAGCACAAGAGAAAAACTTTCGTGAAAAGCTCCTCGATAAGAGGATGCACGGTATCTTCAAACCGAAATGTGAAGGATCAGTCAATGTCTTGTGAGCTAAAGTTTGCTTTCCTTAAATCGCCCGGATTAAAGTCTGGTACAGAGGGTTTCATTTTTGCATGCCAAGACGGTGTCATTTCCACCTTAACATACCGTCGCCACATTTTGAGCCAAGACATTCCCGATGATAGCTGCAGGCCGTGCCATGCACACCCCGAGCATTTAACTCAGATACTATCTAGTTATCCAACTCACGCGGGAACGACCTACATTCAAAGGCACAATGTGGCACTAAGAGTGCTTTATTGCCATCTCTGTCACTCCTACGGCATTCAGCTTAAAATCGCTCCTCTAAATGCTCCTAGGGAAATTGAGTCAATTCGACGATTTCAGGGTTGTGAATCACGGTTGTGAGACGTGGTTGTGGCTGAAATTTTACCGCGATTTCGCTGGCAGCGGGTGCAAGTTTTGAGATTAGCACCCGCTCCCGGCGAAATCCTGCGGTTGTCCTT
>NC_046659.1:82606145-82615875 GCF_010883055.1 Belonocnema kinseyi | reverse complement strand
AAATTTAACTGTTTCATTGAACATCTGTCTTTTCGGATAAAAAATTTGTCTTTATGGCTCGACCGTTGAAATGTTGAATTGAAAATAATAATATATTGTGAAAAATTCGTCCTTTAAGCTTAAAGGTTCAAGTCTTTAGTTATGAATGCAACTTTTGGGCGAAAAATTAATTTTGGTCGTAGAAAATTCAAATATTTGATTGAAAATTCTTCTTTGTTCGTCGGGAATTTAACTATACCTTACAAATGCAAATATTTTGTCAAAAGTTTAATTATTTTGTTTTAAATGCAACTATATTGTCGAAGAGTATCTTTTTTATTCTTAAAAACGGACCTTTTTGGCTTGAAGATTTAAATGTTTAGTCAAACGTACAGCTGTTTGTGGTTTTACTTCACTTTTGTTTATTTAAGAATTAAAAAATTTGGTTACAAATTCAACTGCTGTTAAAAATTCGTCTTTTTAGATAGAAATTTTTTTCCTTCAGATTGCAAATTCGTTTGTTTAGGTAGATAAATTTTTGGTTTAGAATTCATTGTCCTTCATTGAAAATTCACCTTTTCGGGTTTAAAAGTAAACTGGTTTTAAAAACATTGGAATTTCTACCTTGTAAACTCAACGTTTGCATTTGAACTTGTTCTCTTTCCCTTTATGTTTTATTTTAGGTGTGTGTTTGTATTTTTTTTACTTCGGGTGCTTCATTCTTCTAGACTTGCGCGATGATCTATGTCTAAAGGAAAGAAAAGTAGGACTGGAAAAAGTGTTCAGAATAGCGTTACGTAATATTTGGACGGCTTTAAGCGACATGAAGAAAGTTGAGTTTGAGAAATTTTTAGTTGCAAGATCCTGAGCCACTTTATAACCAACCAAATGCTTCTCTTTGTTTTGTAGGTATTATACAATTAGTAAAGTGCGATCTCATTGCTTTTTTTCTTTAAAATCCAATTAAATGTGAACAAAAATAGCTGTTTTAAAGGCCAGTTGAGTAATTTTGTGGAGTGGGATGTAGAATGCGGTTTTGATAGGAACAGTGCTAATACCTAAATAATTGCCAGCTGAACCTGATATGATTTAATAGCGGTCCAACTAAGAAAAAAAGTGGTGCCTTGCTCCCGGCGAACAAAAAACGTTGGCAGCTCTGTTCACGTTCGATAAATGCTGCCACCGCAATTCCCCTTTTCTGAATATTTCGTTCTAACATTCGGAATATTAAGGGCTTCGATATCTATAGGACAAGTGAACCGAAATCCGGATCAAGGATTCAAATTCGGCTCACTACTGTTTTTCCTGTAAATTGATATATCATAATACCGAATTTCCTGGGCAGTTTATATAAGTGAAAAATCCTTTAATACTTTAGTGCCTATTTGTTTTTATAATGTGACATTTAGAATTTTAGTTTTAAACAAATATTTATTATCAAAAGAAAGGTTTAAATTCGAAGGAATTTAAACCTTCGAAGAAAAGAAAGAATAGTGCTTAAGATTTAATTGCAGATACTTTTTACAAATAATCTATTCAATAGGCAATAGAAAAAATAACGATTAATTAAAATGTTCACAAATCTGGGTAAAATTACTTAATATGGCAATAAATATTCAAAAAATACATAAATACACAATTTCTTACCCGTGCACAAATTTCTAAAGGGCTCAAGTGGGGCCCTGACTAGTTTTTTCCTAGCTATAGTCCAGCTCTAGTGAGGGAAACTAGCCGTGGCCTTGTCTGGAACGTAACGCTCAGGCCACGAGTGTCATACTAGATTTTCTAGTAGGGTTCTAGTCGGGTCAGCCCGCTTACAATTCAAATAAAGAAAAAAGTACCTGCGGGACTCCTACAGGGTACTGGCAGTTAGTACTTTTATCCGTTCATCATCATATGACTATATACGATCCGAATATCATTTATATTTAAAAAAATTGAAATTGCATTGAAACCTTTTGGGTAATTTTAACACCCAATACTGCTATACTCTAACGATATGATAAAAAAGTATTTAATAAATAAATATTAATTAATTGCGAGTATTTTCTATTTAAATATTAATGGTCTTGTTTATAGCGAACACACACACACACACACACACACATATATATATCATTCTTAATCATTACATTACAATTAAAATTTCTAACGCTACGAGGTATCAAACCTACATATCTATGTCGGCCTAAATCTATCGCCTAAGAGTCGGGAGTCTAACCACTGCGCTAAGCCGACAAGTTGTAACTCGATGAAAAAGCCATCCTCATAACCTAAAGCTTAGAAAAGCTAAAACACCAAATTGTAAACTCTCTTTTTATAATTAAATATTTATTATTATACGACACTATTTAAATGTAAAATATACAAACTGTTAACATGAATGTCTCTAAAATCATTTTTTAATAAATAAATGTAATCGACTGAATTTTTTATTCGTATAATATTTCGTATTTTCCCATTGTAGACTACTTAACAACTTTTTACAGTAACAGAACATTTCATTTTTTATGAGCATTTAAACCTAAACCTAAAGTGTAATTTCTTCTAAACATTTAGAATCTTATAGAAAGATGGGATTCAGAATTTATTTCTTTAAAAAACACCTTTGGCCAGTTGTACTTTACATCTTCAAAAGCCTTAAAATGATATTTTAGGCAATATAAGATCTTAGGAGTTCTCTGTTCGGGGCCCCACTAGACACAGATAGACTTGCCATACCTATACGAAGCGTGGAATTCTTTACTAGAACCTGATAGGGCACCCGTCAGTTTTTTCTAGACTAGGTATTCCGATAGGGGCCCAACCAGTTTTTTCTAGACTACATATTCTGATAGGGGCCCTATCAGAACCAGATTTCAAATAGGGAAAGATGGGGAAATATCTGCACGGGTATATTAAAACTTTATCATCAATATGTTGCATGAAACTGTTTTTTTTATTACCAATCAGTTCATAAATAGTTTACTGCTTGTTAACATTTAGAAATATATTTACATCTATAAGCCATTAACTTATCTTTCTGATGGGTTTAGTGATCCTCACTAGACACCTAACCCAATACTCCATTACCAACGATATAAGCGGTGATAAAATTTTTTATTGTTTTCATTAATCAATCTTATTTTCGAGCATCCTCTTTTTGATAATATAAACTATGTTTTAGAGTTTGTTGAAATTAATCTCCATTTAGGACCAAGCTCCAAATAAAATTATATAAATTTTTTTAGGTTTTATTTCATTACTTGTTTGTAGTATTATATAAATATAATTTTTCTGACATTCTTGAGAAAATTCAACAAGATGTTCGATATTTCCGGATATGTTAAATAAACAAGAAGAAAGTTAATCTCCAAGCAAATACTTGAGTTTTCAAGCGAAAAAGATGAATTTTCAGCAAAAATTTAATAATTGATATTTGAGTCCAAAACAAAATTTAATAATTTATATTTCAATACAAAAAGTTCCAAGAACGGTTAAATTCAACCAATACAAGTTTATTTTCAACCCATTATATTTTTAAAGAAACCAGATTTTGTTTTAAAACAGTTTAAGGCTCTTATCCCGAAACTATGAATTTCATATAAAAAAGCTCATTTTCAGCCAGATACATGAATTTGAAATTTAAAAAATAATAATTTTTTACTAAAATAGTGAATCTATTACAAAAAAATACTTTCAAACAAAGCAGTTCAACTTTTAACCAAATAGTTTTTGAACTGAAAAAGATGAATTTTCAACGAAAAATATAATAGTTGATACTTCAATTACAAAAGATTATAATTATAAATTAGAAAATGTTATATACATGGAAAAAAATAAAATTTTTAGAAAAAATGTGAATCTCCAGCCAAAAAGAAGAATTTTCTAGCGGAAAATTAATTTTCTGCAAAGAAAGAGGAGTTCTTGACAAAATCGTAAATTTTTGGACAAAAAAAAAGAATGTTTAACTTGAGTGATAAACCTAGAACCAAACAAGCAAATTTTTAAGAAACTAGTTTATTATTTAAGCCAGTAGTTAAAGTTACAAACCAAAAAGACCAATTTTTAGCCGAAAAAGATTTGTATTTAAGAAGTAAAAACTACTTTAGACAAAGTATAACTTTACAGGAAGAAAACCTGATATACAAAGTAAAAGTTTCGAATAACTATTTATTTTTTAAGTTTATTTTTTCGGTTTACTAATCTAAAAATTTTTTTCAAATGTTACGAATTCATTTTTAAAAATTTTGGGAATCCTTTGTAATGTTTTACAATATTTTTTAATATTCTATTTAAATTAATCAACAAAAATTAGGAATCGCTTTAAATATTTTCAGGAATCTTAAGAAAAATTTTCTCTCAAAGTCTACATTTTGTTTTTAGTCTTTTTTTATCTTTTCAAATTTTAAATCATTTTTGAAATTTAAAAAAGCTTCTAAATATCTTTTAAAATAATTAGAATTTTTTTTTAAGTTTTGAAAAAATCTGCAAAATTAGAAAGAATTATCTTAATATCTTTCAGGTTGTCTTTTGACAATTCTCAAAATATTTCGAAATCTTTCTGAATAGTATCTTCTTCTTTATTCATAATGTGTCCCCTGAGGGTTTACATGACTTTCATTCCTTACAATCTTTCCGTTTAAATCTATATATTTTTTACAATCTTATCCTTCCTATATATACAATTATTTACAAATATTTACATAAAGTCTTATATCTAGTTCCTTATTTCTATTTCCTGCGATAGCGCAATTTAGGACATCCCCTATCTTACCTCGTTTCCCAGTCTATATCTTGCTATTCTGGTCCACCTTCTCTCTCCCCATCCCTTTTCTAAATACTTTGACATCCCTTTCTTTTTTATCATCTTATATCATTTATTGTATTTGGATTCCTCAAACGCCCCCCATCTTTCTGTTAATTGTCCTTCCCTCTCCCTTTTTTCCAAATCTTCATAGTTTAATCCAGTCCCATTTTCTATTTCTCTATCATTAAAGAACCTTCTCCTTTCTTCTTCCCACCTTGTTTATTCGATCGCCCTTCCTCTTCTCTCTTCTACCTCCATCAAACACTTTCTCGCCAACTCCCCTCCCTTTCCCTCCCTCAGCATTGTCTTAAATTTCCATGCCCTCTTACCCGCTCTAATACTTAACTTATCCCTTTGCGCTTCTTCCCTCACCATATATCCTGGCGTCCTCCAGTCTGCCCCTAGTGTCCACCTTATATACCTTTCCTGTAAACTCTCAATATCCTTCCTTTCTTCCCATCCCCATATCTCTGCTCCATAATATAAAATCGGCAATACCAGCGTATCAAATAACCACATTCTCCTTCTCCAATTTTGTTTAAACCTTCGTTTTCCTATTCCCCATATCTGTTTCATTACCCCTGCTGCTTTTTTTATCCTTTCTCTTACATGAGCTGTATGATCTCCATTCGTCTGCAAGATATATCCCAAATATTTATACTCTTTGACTTCTTCTAACTTTATTCCTTTCCATCTCCCTGACCATTCTTTCTTCCTTCCTCCTCCTTTTCTAAACCTCATTATCTTTGTCTTTTCTACATTTACATTCAGCTTTTTCCCATCTAATTATTTCTCTAATCCTGTAATTAATCCCGTTATCCCTTCTTCATCCTCTGCCATCAACAACCTTTACCCTGCTTCTTGTCTCTCTATTTACTACCTTCCATACCTCTTCTTCCGTCCAAGCCTCCTTCGCCTCTTCCTTAAACCTTTTATTCCCGTCCTCTTTCTTTTGAAAACACAATTCAGTATACTCTTTCTTTTTTTTCCTATATTCTTCCCTATTACTTTTTTCTTTTCTCCACTTTCTTAATTCCTTTCTGACCTCCTTTTTTCTTTCTTTGCAGTCCTCATCCCACCCACTTCTATTCCCCCCTTTACTAACTTCATTATTGTTTGTGCACTCTAATTCTATTTTTATTTCTCCTATCATTTTTTCCATCTCCTCGTCCACATTTCCCTCTCCCATTTTGATATTTCTTATTTTTTCTTTAAAATGGTTCTTTTCCTAACCTTGACCAATCGCCTCTTCCTACACTTTTTATATTTGCTCCCCTTTTACTCATATTGCTATTCCTTTTTTGTCACTCTAATGTCACTATTAAGGGAAAGTGATCCGAATCAATATATTCTCCTACTTCTAGTTTCTTAACCTTCTCTCTTACCTCATCATCCAATATCACATAATCAACTACCGTTCCTCCTTCACTTCCTGAGCGTGTAGATTCTCCTTTTTCATCCCCTTCTATATTCCCGTTTAAGATATACCATCCCAACTCCTCCAAGCTCTTCAACAACTTTTTTCCATCCATATTTAGTACCTTATCTTTGGATTTTCTTCCTTTCTCTTCTCCCCATTCCCTTCCTCCTCTGTCTCCTGTTCTCGCATTGAAATCACGACCTATTATCATCCTAATCTCTTCTTTATTTTCTTCAATCATTTCTTTAATCTCCTCTGCTTTTTCTTGCATATCACCGTTCACATAAATCCCCACTACCTTCCACTTCTCTCCTCCCATCATAGCCTCTTCTACTATTACTCCTTCTTTTTGTTCATTTCTGTCTTTCTTATCTTTCCCTGTTATACATTCATTCCTTACTCCCATCAGCAATCCTCCCATTGCCCTGCCCTTTTTATTCTTCCTCTTTGCATTTTGCACTTGCCATTTGCAACCACATGGTAACCTTCCCCTTACTCTTTCCCATCCCTTTACATCTAACCGCGTCTCCATCATTATGACTACATCCCATTTTGGCAAATTTCTCATAAACTCCTTATCCTTTTTCTCTAATCCTGTTATATTCCAGTAACAAATCTTCCATTCTTTCCTACTTTCGTTTCTCATATTTTTTTCCTTCTCACTATTTCTTATTTTCCTATCTCCCGTTCCTTCCTCTTCTTGTTTCCCTGCACCTCATTTGTTACTATCTCTTTTCTTTCTTTATCCCAAACCCACCATACTCCATCTATCTGAATTCTCCCATACTTAACCCATGTTCTCTTTACCTTTTTTTTCCTCTTCCGCTAGTTTCCTTAATTTATATTGCATCTTCCTTTCTACCAATGTCAAATCATCCTCTATTCTCTCCGTACTACCATATAATAACCTCTTCTTTTTCATCACCTCCCTCTTATGTTCCCATTTCTTTAGTTTCACCAGTACCATTATCTCCCCTCTTCTCACTTCCCTTCCTATATT
The DNA here is from genome assembly GCF_010883055.1 of Belonocnema kinseyi. Classification (NCBI taxonomy): domain Eukaryota; kingdom Metazoa; phylum Arthropoda; class Insecta; order Hymenoptera; family Cynipidae; genus Belonocnema; species Belonocnema kinseyi. Next base: position 82,608,687 of record NC_046659.1, on the reverse strand, counting down.
TCGCATTTCCTCTATCTCTACTTTAGCATCAATCCTTTTTAGTACTTCGTCCACCCCTTCCTTCAGCTCCTTCCCCTCTAATCTTATACCCTTTATCACTATGTTTAATTTTCCTTCGTCCCTCTCTTTCCTCTCTATTCTTTGTTCTATGTTTCTCAGCCTTTCTATCTCCTTATTCCCACTCTCGCCCCCACCGTAATTCCCGTTCGAGCTTTCAAGTTTCTTCATCCTACCTCTTATCTCCTCTACCTTTGTATTATTAACTTCTTCCTGCTTCTCTAGTTTTTGCGCTAATGACTCCATCCTCTTTTCCAACTTTTCCCTGATTTCTTCCCATTTTTTTATTTCTTTCTTAACTTCAGCTATTTCCCGTCTAATTTCCTTCTTTAATTCCTCTCCCCTTCTCTCCTGCTTTTCTTCATAAATCCCCATTACCTCTTCCTTTTGATAAATGCTTCTATGGACCCTACGCTTTTTGCTCTTAATCTTTCCTTTTCTATAGTTTTTTTATACTTACCCCTTGCCTTTCTTTCCTTTATCTCTTTCAGCGTACTGAACACTTCCTGCTCTAATTCTGTTTCTTCCGAGGAGATACTCGCTCCACTAGCCATTAATCAAATTCAAATTTTCCCGCCTTCTATACTTCCCTGCCTCTATCGTCGCTGTCTGTTACCTGTCACGCCTTTCTTTGTCGCTACCCAACCCTGCTACTACCAATCCGTCAACACAGTCTTCCCACCCTGTCACAAATCTCCAAACAAACTTCCACACAAATCTGTCTCAATCCTCAAAAATATCTACCTCCCCTTTGCAATCTCACAATCCCTCAATTAGATTTCTCACCTCCACACCCTTCCAAACACTTCCACAATCCACTCACCTCAAATTTCAGGACAATATCAGAAAAACTCAGCATGAACAATTCCTGAGAATTGAAAAAATTCAACAAGATGTTTGATATTTCCAGATATGTTAAATAAACAAGAAGAAAGTTAATCTCCAAACAAATACTTGAATTTTCAAGCGAAAAAGATTAATTTTTAGCAAAAAATTTAATAATTGATATTTCAGTCCAAAACAAAATTTAATACTTTATATTTCAATACAAAAAGATCGAAGAACAGTTAAATTCAACCAATACAGGTTTATTTTCGACCCATTATATTTTTAAACAAACCAGATTTTGTTCCAAAACAGTTATATACATGGGAAAAAATAAAATTTTTTAAAAATTGTGAATCTCCAGCCAAAAAGAAGAATTTTCTAGCGGAAAATTAATTTTCTGCAAAGAAAGAGGAGTTCTTGACAAAATCGTGAATTTTTGGACCAAAGAGAAGAATGTTTAACTTGAGTGATAAATCTATGACCAAACAAGAAAATTTTTAAGAGACTAGTTTATTATTTAAGTCAGTAGTTAAAGTTACAAACCAAAAAGACCAATTTTTAGCCAAAAAAGATTTGTATTTAAGAAGTAAAAACTACTTTAGACAAAGTATAATAAATATTTTCAGGAATCTTAAGAAAAATTTTCTCTCAAAGTCTAAATTTTGTTTTTAGTTTTTTTTAATCTTTTCAAATTTTAACTCATTTTTGAAATTTATGAAAAGCTTCTAAATATGTTTTAAAATAATTAGAATTTTTTCTAAAAGTTTGAAAAAAATCTGCAAAATTAGAAAGAATCATTTTAATATCTTTCAGGTTGTCTTTTGACAATTCTCAAAATATTTCGAAATCTTTTTTGAAATCTTTTTGAATAGTATCTTAAAATATATTTTGTAAAATAAAACATCATAAAAAATGTTAGGTTTAAAATGACTTTTTTATCTGTTCAAAACTTCTAAATGCCTCCTAAACTTTTTCGAATTTTGTTCTAAAATTTTGTAATCTTGCAAATTTTGAATATTTTGCTTCAAAATCTTCTACATTCTTTTTGGAACATTTCATAAAATTTAAAAAGTTTCTAATATTTTATTTCTAAATCTTTAGAACCTAAAATTCGTTTTTTATTTGTTAAACTCTTTTAAAATTTTGAAATATTTTAAAATCTGATAGAATAATTAAAAGTTTTTCTCATATTTTTTAAAGTCGTGTAAAATTTTGAAAAATTGTTTTTAAATCTTCCATATTCTTTTTCGACATATTTCGAAACCTTTACAGCTTAGAAGTACAGATTTCGAAATAAAACAAAGAACATAATCTCAATCATTAAACATTTTCCTACAAATTTTGTTGCCGGTACTAGTGATTTTTTTATCATTGGTATCAACAATGTATGCTATTCGTAGATTAAGATATTCTAAGATTTATCCATAATTTTTTTTCTCATTTCTTTGAAAGTGTGGAGATGTTAACAAATTATAGTGTCATAGCATATGTTAGGAGCAAATTTATGTCTCAATATTAAGAAATGTTCACAATCAAAATGTTTGCTTTTGTCATTAATGTTCCGAAACGTTCGGAAATAAATTATATCATCAAATAAAATTACTTTGACTTTTTTATTTACTAAACTGATGGTGCAGAAAATTCTTAATCATTATTT
>NC_046659.1:82590351-82606045 GCF_010883055.1 Belonocnema kinseyi | reverse complement strand
TAAGTTTAGGAGCTTATAAACAGGTTTTTTTTCATTTTTCAAGAAGGTGATAAAGTATTTAAGAACATGCTTGTTGCTTTTATTATTAAAGAATCATTCAGAATTTTAATTTTCTCTTTTAAAAATAAATTTTCAAAATGATAATTTCTTATTCGGACATTGTAATTTGAAAAGAATCCAGAAAATTCGAAGGAATAAACTGAAAATAACCACTTGAAGCAATTTCACGCAGTATACAACCAATCAGGTAATCAACACAAATGACTGCGAGATTTTAGAAAATATCTTTACGTCTATTTTTTCACATAGAATAAGATAGAAAGAGATACCATCTCAAGTTTTTTCTTGATGTAATAAACGCTTCAAGCAATGGGAATTTAAAGCGAGCTTTTCCTTCGGAACAAGAAACCATTTTATTTCGCACGCGGTTTACGAGTTCGAAACTACGTTCGAAATTTCCGCCTGTGGACGGTTTTATCGTCACTAAAATAGTTCTAATTTCCGAAGTTAAATGGAGTTCCATCTAACGCTCTTACTCTCTTAGAAGAGCTCTCACGGAATTTGGATTTCCGATCGTCAAGAAGAGATCGGATCCAATTCGCACCCTCTCGTGACGTTAAGTACCTACTAACAGTCGAATCTGAGTATTAGATACGAGTACTAGCGAGTACTATACGTAATATCAAGCTATGAGTGTCTTACCACCAAATCAAATATTATACTGCCGTCCTGATAAAGAGAGTTGCTGTTTGCAGTTTTTAACCCTTCGTCGGGCATCTATGACGACATTATCATTAGCTTTATTAAAACTATTAGTTCTTCTTGACATTCCAATAGTTTTAGGTTTGGAAATATCTTAACAATGAACAAATAAAAAAGTTAAAACAATAAACAACATGCAATTTTGACGATTTTGCTAATAAATTAATATCTCGGCGGTTAATTGTTATTAAGAAAAAATATTTTTAGGATTAACTGTTTACAAGATAGTCTTTCCAATGCAATTATTTTTATATGAATCGGTTTTAAAAACCATGTTCATTTTACAACCTCAAAATAATGTAATTTGCAAAGGAGAAATTTGGGATAAAATTGAATTATTTATAACAAAATAGTCCTTTCATTACGAAAATATTTATTTATACAATATAAAAAATGTAAAAATAATAAAAAATGTATCAAAAATTATATAAAAAATACAGAAAAAATCTACTTGCATAATTTCACTTGCCTCAAAAATCGCACAAAGTTTCACCGACGGGCATCTATGACGAATTATTCATCCACCAAACTTTCACCTATTTTTAATCGGCGGGATATCAACGAATGCTGAAGCACGTTGGTGTATTCGAACGTAGTGCCCATAATTATTTTAAAGTGGGATTCCTAAACCCGCCAACTTCTTCCTTCCGAAATACAAGAAAGTGGGAAACACAGCACTGGCGAATTTGTCATAGATTCCTGACGAAGGAATCTATATTTTTAAATTTTAGTATAAAATTAATTAATTAATTTAACATTATTAATATAAAACTTTAACTGAAATACCGATTTCAAGAATTAAGTTGTAATTTCAAATAATATAAACAGTACTACGACAGTACTACGACTATGAAAGTTGGCAAAAAATGTTTCATCTCAGTTTCCACTTTTATAAATACAATCAATAAAAAAATCTAGTTTCCGATAACCGCTTCATTACGTAAAGGGTATTTGAAACTGTTTAATGATGCAAACTAGAGTGCCTGGAAAAAATGTGACTTGTAATTTCGCAAAATCCATTCTCTGGTTTTTTCCATTCAGAGAAGAAATACTGATATAGTTTTTCTTTTATTAAAAAAAAATTACTTAGACGTTTCTCTGGGCTATTTTCAGTTTAAAATTCTTTCATCCCTAAGAAGTATTTAGTATTTATTAATAAATAAACCTTAAATTTGATCAATCAAAACAATTTTAAATATATTATCCAGCTTAGAATACGAAAATTTTTAATTTCATTACAATCGATGATTTAAAATGGTCCCTGAATATGTTTTCCTCTAGAATAATATAAAAAGGATTTATTATATATTAAAAAGAAGCTATTCGCCAGAAGATATAAATTTTTAAAAAATGTCCAGTTTCCTACTTAAGATGTTTAAAATATTACAAATTAATCAGAATGTCTATTTATTACTGCAGATTTCAAAGTATTTCCTCTATTTCATTTTTCCTAATTTTCTCGTTTTTCTACTTAAATTCAAAATAAGTAATAGAAGCCAACAAGAAAATTTTACTATTGTGGTTAGAAGTTAATTATTTTTGGTTGAAGATTCTACCATAATTTTGGTTGTGAATTCATTTTTTTTTTGAAAGTTCACCTCTTTTGTGGAAAATTCAACTATTTTGGTAATAAATTGAACTATTGTGAGGGAAATTCACCTTTTTGTTAACAATGTGTATTCCTGTTGGAAAATTAAACTATTGTTAGGAAAATTTATCTACATATCTTGAAAATTAATCAATTTGTTTGACTTTATTTTCCTGTCCGAAAATCTTTTTTGGATGAATCAAACCGTTTTTTAAAAATTAAAAGTAAATTTTTTTTATTTGAATATTAAGTGTTACATTTTCCGTTGAGGATGAATTTTCTTAGGTTGATAATTCTACTACTTGGTTAAAAATTAAACTACTTTTCAAAAGTTATTATTTTTTTAAGATTCATAATTTTACTTCAAATATCATCTCCCTAGTAGAAAATTCATTTTTTATAAGAAATAAATAATCTTCTTTCAAAATTCTTTTCTTTTTACTATTTAAATATTTGGTTGAAAATGCATTTATTTGTTACAGGTTCAATATTTTGACTGGAAATAGCAGGGACTTAAAAGCATTTCAATTTGAATTCGAAATTATAACCTATAGAATTATTCGCCTATTTTCTCGATTGAATTGTTAGCGATTTTTTAACTTTCGACGATATATTTGTTAAATGTGCAATAATTTCAAATAAATTTATTTCAGTTTATTAAAAATTTATTATTAAAAATGATCACTTTTAAAGAATCGTGTTCTGAAATTTTTCGAATTTAAGCTTATGATTTTTGAAAAATAAATCGAAATTCTGTAAAGAAAGGATGAGAAAGGGGAAAATTGAGACCAAATTCACAATTTAATTGTTTTACAGAATTTTTAAAATATAATAGTATTATATAAAAAAAGGGGTCGGATGGTGATATCTGTTACTTTTTTAATTCAATTAACTTATTCTGATAATATATAAACAAATATAATTCATAGCTTGACGATTTTAAACCTGATCGAGAAGCGATATATTAACGTTTACTGTCTTGGGAAAGATTTTTGAAATGAGAATTTTCTCATACCTTATCATACATAAAAAACAGGCGGTACGAAGCATTACAGGTAATTTTTCGAGCAGGGTAATATTAAGCTGATTACTTACAACGGGGTAAACTTTTCGTGATTACAAGCCCGGAACGTGGTGCCTCTAGCGGAGTCCGCAAGAAGTACGTGCGACTCAGCTCGGAAAGTTTACCTCAGTTTGCAGTACACACCTCGCATTTACCCAGATTGACCGATTCCCTGCAATATTTTGTACTCTCATTTTTTTTGCGTACTTGATCTATGAGGAGTGTTAAAGTTACTGTGGGTTAGAAGTTGAAGACACTTCATTCAGGAAATGTTGTGAATTATCATAAAACTCAAGACCCTATTTCATATTCAATCAACTGCCGTAAACCCATATCTCTCCTGTCACTTTCACGCGAAAAGATTACCAATTTACATAATGCTGGGTGGCTTTCCTCTTTACCATCTCTTACACTGACCCAATCTACTACCCATACCACTTTTAGTTTTATTTATTTCCCCCTGCATTGACCAATGAGAAAACATAATTCCCAAGTTTGAGGTACACTTCCTTTGCTATGGGAATACCTTTTTTTCTTTTCTTATACGACCAAACTTTCTTGACGGTTTGATAAATGAAACAAGAAATGTGATGGAGGTTAGAGTCTGGTCTCATTTTCTTTTAGGACCATCCATAAATTACGTAACAGCTTTTGGGGGTAGAGAGAATTCAGGAAAATGTAACAATTCATTACATAGGAGAGGGGAAATGTGAAATGTTATGCAATATTTTAAAAAATCAGTGATTATGAAAAGAATTGAAACATTATAGAGACTTCAATACCGGCATAATTAAATTAGTAATTTGATTTTTTTCCAGCAGTTGGTACAAAAATATTGATAAAAACAAAGCATTTTTTGCAATCGTTGAAATTATCACTTTCTCACAAATTATTCACATTTTTTTTTAAGTTTATCGTATTCGTCGAAAAACCGACAGAAAAATAATCTCAAACCTGTAATAAAATAATTTTAATCTTCTAAACTGTTGTAAAAAATATCATTTAATACAGCCAATAGCACCATTCACTTAAGTAACATTATATTCTGCACATTATTATCGAACTTTTTATTCAAGATAAACTTCTAAAAACCAAACAGAATAAATAATGGAAGATGTCTAGTTTGAATCTAGAAAAACCCAGTACAAGTAGCGCGATATGCTCGCTCATAGTGTTTTCTCATTTTCATTTCCTAATTATCAAATCAAATATAAGCTTAAATTGAAATTTCTATGAAATATAATTAGTAAATATTAATCAAAAATTAAAGACGTACATTCAGAAAAAATATTCTTTGAGTCAAAGAATAATAATTATTGGCTCTCAGTCAAAGAGAACTTTCTTTGATTGAAAGAAATTTTGCTGCATTTAAAGAAATATCTTTGAATGAAAAACAAGTTTTTTTCTATTAAACAGTTTTCTTCAATTTTAAATGAATTCCTTCATTTCTAAATTATCTTTGTTTGAATTTAAAAAAAAATAGTTTGGTGAAACGATTTCTTTAATTAACAAAAATTGTGTGATTCTCCAATTCTAAGTATTTAATACAATGGATATAATTTAGAAAGTAATAATTTTTAATATTTTTTCAATAAGTTAATACTTAAAATCTAGATCTTTCAAATTGAAGAAATTTTAAATTCGTTTCTCAGAATTTGAGAATGTTAAATTGTACAACGTGTGAGATTATAAATTAAGAGTTCCACCGTTTCAAAGAGGTAAAATTGAAAATATTTGAATTTTGAAAATATACACATAAAAATGTTTCAGTTTGAATAATTTGCAGTTGCGACTTCTTCCATTTCAAAGATTTACAATTGAAGACAAATTTAAAATGTTTATAGTTGAAAATAATGTAATTTATAATTATCTTTTGCAATAAGTATTACAATTTTAAAGATTTCCAACGGAAAATTGTTCAGTTTTTAATATTTGAAATCTAACATTTTTGAACTTTAAAGATTTATAATTTGAAATTATTAAATTTGGACGATTTTGAAGTTCAAAATTAAGAGCTTTGAATTCTAAATCTTTGAAATTGAAGACATTTAAAATGCAAATCATCAGAATCACAGAATTTTCAATTTTAAAAATTGCATCATTTTTAATTCTATGCATATTTCTAAAATTGAAAAGCGTCTAATTTTAAAGATATAATATTAAGAATTCTTTAATTTTAACTCTTTAAAATTAAAACTTGTTTCGTTTTAAATATTTCTAATCAAAAATGCAATTATTCAGAACATTCATAGTTCAAAATAATGTGATTTTACAAGTTTTTTTGGAATATGTCTTTAAAATTTGAAGATGTGCAATGAAAGTTCATCATTTCCTGAGATTTTCCATGGAAAATTCAGGAATTTTAAAGATTTGTGAATAAACATTTTTAAATTTGGATAAGTTTATAGTTGAAAATAAAAAATGTAATTTCTTATCTTCCTATTTAAATAAATAAAAAATGTGAATCAAAGAAATGAAAGAATTTCTCATTATAAAATTGAAAACTTGCATAATCTTTAATTAGGTGTACATTTTCAAAATTAAAAAGTGTTTGATTTAAAAAATTTAGAGTTCCAATTTATACAGTTTTGAAGAGTATTAATTCAAAAGTCATAAAGTTGGGAAACACAGGAATAAAAATGATTTAGTTTTTAATATTTAAATTTTAAAGTTATGCAATTATGAACGGGTTTTGTTTGAATAGTTCAATGTTGGTGATTTACAGTTGAAAATTCTTTAATTTCAACTACAAGTAATGAGAAATTATTTTATTTTCAAGATTTACAATGGAATATTCATCAATTTGGAGTTTTTATGCTTTAAAACAATATAATTATGAACAATTTTTGTAATGTGAAGTTCAATTTTGAATTTGTAAAATGGGAAATTCTTTAATTTGAAGAGATTTGCAATTCAAACTTCTTATATGTTTTATTTGTATGATGGAAAATTCTGCAGTTGAAAATGATTTTTTGGAACAGATAAAAAATAAGACACGGCAGAAAAGATTTCAAGAGATAACGTAATACCGGCAAAGTGGGGTTCAAACTATTTTATTAAAACTTGTTACATGGCGAACTGGATGTGAAAAACATTCAAAAAAATGTGTTACGTAATTTATGGATTCCTTCCTAAGGGAAAAGAGACAAGCTTTCTCGATAATATTATTATTATTATTAAAAATGAATATTTATACATACTCAGAACCACTGAATTAATGTTTGCATGATAAAGACTCACCTGAAACAAGCATAATAACATTTTTATTAATTTAAAATATACATTTTACATATAAAAAAAGGGAAAAATAAAAGTTTTTCTCTTGGGACGTGTTTCCTATCTAGAAATTCATCGATCGTATTTTCTTCGAAATTGTACTGCAACCTCGTCCTCGAGTTTCTCGCTCGCGAATTGTTAATTAATTTTATACACCGAAAAAACGACGAGAGTCGCTCTTAGGGAAAAAATTTGGACATTAGTGCTTCTCTATGAGATGGTCGTGCGAAGAAGTAACCATGCCTTCGACTCGAATTTACCCTGCGAACGACTTGTTCCGATTTTTGTTTACTACATTCGACGAAACTTGCCAAAAGATCGCAGGGAAGAGTGATAAATGGGCGAGATTCAATTTAAGGACAATCAACATTTTTGTCTTCTCCTCTTCCCTTTTCCGAATCGTCTTTCTTTCTTTCCTTCCGTTTCGACTTTCCGTTTACTTTTTATAACACATTTTCTCCCAATGTCCGATATAGTATAACCTTCGATTCATTCTTCGCTAAAAATAAAATAAGAGTACAACTGCGAAGTACTATAGATATATTCACTATAGGGGTGTAAAATAAATTTGCTTTCTCAAAGAGGGAGGTTTTTCTCCAATAAAAAAAAGTATATGGAAGTTTACAATATTTTCGTCTAATGTTTCGGTCTCACCGAAAATATTTTTTTCAAGAAATAAGAGAGCCTATTGATTGATCAATAATGGTAATCGAAAGTTCGTCAGTAGGGCAATATACGCGTCAAAGACGGGAGCAATTACATTATAGTACAAAACTCTTCTATTTCAAATTTCTTAACAGCATTTTTGAAAACAAAGCCACTCATTTTGGTAATAAATTAAATAAAGATATTTGTATGTAATGGTACGTCACGAAAGGTTCTGCAATTGGGAAATCGATGCGTCTCGAAGACGCAAACAAATCTATCGTATACATTATTGCTGCATTCACAACAATAAGAAAGTTGTCCTGAAATTAACAAGATTAGCATAATATTTTTAAAATTTTTATATCGGTTTTGCTAGACGATAAGCTGTTATAGAAGGTTTGCTAATAGGCTATTCGTTAAGGTTTGAAGACGCAGACAAAAATATCAGATAAAGTACTGTACCATACCTATTGTGAAAAAGTTTTTGTCATATGCACAGAATAATCACATTTTTTGAAACTTTATAAATCGAAACTAGTAAAGCATAAGAGATTCAGCATTAGGAAAATCGTTGCATCGCGAAGATGCCAATAAAATGATTAGGTATCGCATTGTTTTATTTAAATCTCAAAAAGCTTTTTTCATATAAAGGAAATAAACCATTTTTTTAAACATAATAAATCTGTACTCTTTGGTATTAAAAGTATCAACAATAGATCTATTGATACGTCTCCGAAACACGAATAATCACACTGTATATCATATTGTTGTATTTAAAATATAAAAAAGGTTTCCTCACATAAGTAAGGTGAAATTCTTTTTCTAAACCTTCATAGGGGGTTTGGTGGGGAGGGGGAGGGGGTCACGGCAAAACCTATGAATTGTAACAGGCGAAAGTCATGTGATGAAAATAGTTAACGCTTAGTACGTTGCCGAAACGTTTGCGAATTTTAGGAAAGATTACCATCCAACGGTGAAGTTAAATAATCACTTAATAAATTAATTTCTGATGTTAAATTTTGTAACTGGTAAAATAATTTTCAGTTAAGCGTTTAAGCAATTATAGTACCAGTACCACAACAGATAATTTCTGCTTTCCCTCATTTCTACTGGATGACGCGGGTCATCATCATTTTTACCTTTTCAAACTCAACCAATTTGAACAATAATTTGGGTTTTATTTTGCTGCGCCAATTATAAATTTGTGTGTTTCAATTCAAATTATCGAAATTCAAGGTTTTTCGATCTATCGATCATCTTTGTGCTGCGCCAATTCACAAGTTTCCATAATTACGACAGCGACAACAAAAATGAGACGAATTTGTAATAAAAGAGTTACATTTTCAATAAAAAAAAAAAATTTTATCAAAAGGATGAATTTTTAAACAAATATATCGATTTTCAAATAAAATTGAGCAGTTTTCAACCGAAAATTAATCATTAAAATTTTTAGTAACAAGTATCCATGTTCGAAAAAACTGATGTGGAAGTTCACCAACTCAAAGTGATACGAAGTTAAAATTGAACCAGGTTTAATTACAGATTGCAATAAGAAATTCAATTTTGATTTAAAAACTAAATAAAACCACTCTTTCAAAATATTATTTTTTTGAATACGAGAAAATAAAGATTGACATAAAAAAGGTTTTCGAAACTATTTGAGATACCGACTGAACCGATTTTTTAAAACTTTTTCAAGATATTATTTTACTACATTATATATTTGAGTTTTAAATAGAATTCAGGTTATCTAGCCTTGTATTGCAAGCTTTTAGTTCTGCTTTCAATTAGGTAGTACAATTTTTAACATGAAAGATGAATTCTCCACAAAATACAACTTTCTACCAAGTAGTCGAATTTTCTACCATAGAAGATCACTTTTGAACAAAATAAATGAAATTTCAGCATCATTATTAAATTCTCAACCAAATGGTATAATTTTTAACCAAAGAGACTATTTATGAATCAGGAATATAAAAGCAGACCATTTAAATGAAAAGAAAGATTCTCAAAAACAGAGAAGAAAAAAAATTCTTTTAGAAAGGGAAAAGAGACAAATAGTGGAAAGATGTTAAGTCTGGGATTGCTATTTCACAAAAAAGTTCAATTAATCAGAGATTTTTACGTGTGAAAGTACTGAGTTTCATTGGTAATGGAAACTCTGAAATCCTCAGAAGATTTGTTCACCAGACGTCAAACGTTTGTCAAGATTGATTCAACCGTTTTGCGTAAAGGTCTTGTCAAACGAGTCAAAGGTAGTTCAAATAGGATGAAACATTTCAACGAAAGGAAAACTACCAGTGTGTGCAAGTGAAAGGGGTTGGAAAGCGTCGGTCAGAATTGTCCTGGTTCACTGGTTCTTCGAGCTTTCAACATTCTCACACAGCACCTATCTAACTTGATCAATTGATTGATGCAATTTACTTTATCTGCAGAATTTTCATTATTTAAAATTCTCTTTAAGGATAATCACCTTGCTTCTTAGGAGCTATTCTCTAAACAGGTGAAATAGAGCACCTTTGTACGTAAGTTGCGGAACAGTAGCGAAATAATTTCTAACAAATAATATTAATATAGAAAGCACATTGTATTCAGTATAAAAATGTTTACACTTTTTTTAATGAGAGTCGCAATATATTAAAAGTCCAACAAAATAGGTAAATTTTCAACCAAACAAGATTATTATTTTCTACCAAAATACATGATTTTCAAACCAAATTTTTTGAAATTTCAACAAACAAAAAATGTTGTCAACCAAAATTTGCATGAACAACCAAATGATTGCATTTTAAATGAAAGTAGACGAATTTTCATCGACACAATTAAACTTTTAACCAATTAGTTGAAGATTCAACCTACTACGATGAATTTTTAACCGTCAACTCGAATCTGTACTCGAATCTGAATCTTCAGAAGTCAGTTCAGTTTTTAAAACAAAGGACCTAATTTTCAAGAAAAACGTTGAATTTTTAACAAAAAGCATCATTTTTACCCACAATAATATTTTTTACAAAAAGGATCAATTATTCACGCATAATGTAATTAGAATATATTTCAACCTTAAAGGATTATATTTCAATCTAAAAGAACGAATATTCACAGAAACAGTTGAGCTTTTGAGCAAAAAATATGGGAAGCAAAATAATTGGGGTTTTAAACAAAAAGCTGAATTTTCATTCTACAAATATTAATTTTTTACTAAAACATGTAAAAACGATTATCGAGTAAAACCTTCATATTTAAAAACGAGATCATTAAAATTTTTATATTTCTACTGAAAAACATGTTTGTGTTCTCCTGTCTTAGTGTCAACATTGTAGAATAAAATATTATTATCGAAAAAATTATTATCTATCGAAAAGCCAACATCTGCAATATAAATAAGAATAATTTCTTTATTCAAAATTACGATTTTTCCATAAAGTAGCTGAAGTAAAAAAAAAAATTTTTTAATTAATTTTTTACCAGATTAATTGTCTACATAATAGTTTCATTTTCAAATACATTTATTCATTTTCAACCAATTAATTGCATTTTCTACCAAATTGTTGAATTTTTAAGCTGTACACGAAAATATTATACGGAAGAGTTAAATTTTTAACCCTAAAAGATGGATTGTCAAAACAATATGTTAAAGTTGAAATTTCAACCGAAAACATATTGATTTTAAATAAAAACTGGCTGAAAGTATTGAAAAATATAAATTTTGAGCAAAATAGTTCGATACTGATCCAAAAAGATTAATTTGCAACAGACAGGATTAAATTTGTACCCAGAAAGATAAAGTTTTGAACAAAATACATGAATTTTCTACAAAACAGTTGAATTTTTTATACGAGAATATGAGTTCTAAACAAAAAAAAAATCATTTTCTACTAAATAGTTATAAATTTTTAAATAAGTACTTATAGTTTCAATTAAATAGTTGACTTTTCTACCTAGCAGCTTAATTTTCTTGGAAAATTTTTTAGAAAGTGGTCAAGTTTTCAACCAAATAGTTGAATTTAAAGCTGAAATGTAAAATAAAAAGATGTATTATAAATAGAAGTCCAATGTTTAACTACATAGTGGCATGTTCAAGTGAACTCGAATTTTCAACCGAAGAGATGAATTTAAAAAATTTTTGTTTAATGAAGAAGTTCAACTCTGAACAAAGCTGTTGGTTAAAAAATTTAACTTTTCAATAGAATAGTTGCTTTTTTAACAAAATCATTTAATTTTAAACAAAATAGTTTTTTTTTTAACCAGATGAGATAAATTCCTACTCAAACATATAAAAGTAAACTTTTCAATCAGAAAGAATGTACTTCTAACCAAAAGTATGTGAATTTTCTTATGAAGTACTATTAATGCATTTGTGAATTTCTTTTTATCAGTAATTTATGCAAAAAATCCACAAAAAAATCAAAATTTTCTTTACAACAGGGAAAAGCGAGAAAAAGGGATAAAGTGTAAAGCCTGCAATATAAAACTATTTCAGGTTCATCTTTCGCAATTTTCACAAACTCTATTCAAATTTATCATCAGAAAACGTACGAAGCATTATCTAATTTCGCGACGCTACCCATCCCCTATTAATAATCGTAGATTTTGGCGCCACTTTTAAAAATCGTTACTAAGTTTTAGTATCTCTTAACGAGAGACATAAATCCGAACTGTCTCCTCATGCAAAGAAAAGGGAAAGTCAAAGTTTCAAACTTTCAAGGTCACATAAATCAAGATGACTGCTCTTACAAAAAGATTACATTCCACCTTCTGAGATAAACAAGTATTTTATCTAGAAGGAAATTTATTTAACCTCTTTACATTTATTTGCATTTTGGGTTTCCACAATTTCTCTTAATCCGACATTAACAATTGTAATTAGACCCCCAGATGTTTACAGAGTAAGTTAAACAAAAAGTAGCATATATATTGTATTTAAGCTAACGGAGAAATTAGAGTGATCGATGACTTTCTTGTCTAGAACCAAAAGCCATTTTCCCCTGTGTGCAAATATAATGAATTCTTATCTATTCAAGCCAGGTTGTTGTACTATGAAATCGGAAGTTTGGGTGATGTATATAATTCCAATTCATTAGATCCTATCTAAATCCTATTTATTTATGATATATTCATCGATCATTTTTTCAATTCATTACGTGTCACAGATAGTGATTTTCAAGAAAAAAAAGTAAAAAACAATTTAGGTCTTGTGGATTGAGTGGGATTGAAATTTCCTGTCATCGATCACCCCTCATCCAACTTACTCTCAAATTTCGAGAGGCCAAATGTGGTGCTCGATACGGTGAGTTACCACTAAATGGCCCTGAAAGGGATGCTCTGTGTCACCTAGGTACTAACTATCCCAGATATGCCTATTAGATAAGAGGAATCGATATGTGGACAGGATGTTGGTCAAACAGCACAATTACCAAAACCATCTGACTCCATCCCATTTACTCAATACGAGAAAATCGAGGTATCTTAAAATTTTCGATTCACAAATTCCCGGTGATTTTTTGGTGCTGAATATCAAATCTCCTCTAAATAGAAACAGAAATAAAATTAAAATTTAAAAATTGTAAATCAGATTAAAATCCAATTTAATGTACAATAATCAAGTTAATGGGCAGAGTTCCTGAAAATAAAACCAATAATCCAATCCCAAATTTGGATAACTACCATGAAATGCTCCTCTTTCAATTTGAGAAAATAAAAATTTTCATAAAAATCGTGGTCTTGTTGCTGTTCCTAGAGGTTGAAATTTTTCTTGCCTTACTAAGGGTGCAGTATGTGTGCCGAAACATTAGCGATTATTTGTTACAAATTTTTTTTACTCTGATTTGATGATAATAAAGATGAGAATGACAAAAAAAGAGAAGTAACGGGATTTGGTTAGTTGCCTTCTCATTTTTTCCTCTTTTTTACTTTGGTAACAACAAAATTTTTTGGTTTTCTTTTTCAGGAAAATTATTCTCTTTTTTGTTTGCAATAGGGACATTTTATGGTCGTTGTCTAAATTTTGTCGTTTGACACATTAACATTAACAGAAATAAAACGTATTTAACACAGGAACCCTCCAAAATCTACGTCCCCAGTTTTATGGTCAGTGAGTCAGTGTAAGTAACGCTACGAACTTAGATAACATTTAGTAATTTTTCTGATCAATTTGATCAAAGTTTAAGAATTTTGTAGAATTTTTTAAGAGTTCTTTTTTTCCCCTCTTTTAAAGAAGTGAAAAATTTCACCCTTTTTTTGTTTTCTCACATAAAACCAAAGTTCATATTAGAAAAAATAGGAAAATCCAACTTTTCTTGGTTTAAACGTATACTAATATACTTTTAGTTCAGAATAATTCTCGTTTGGTTACAAAATTCTAGTATTTACTTGAAAATTTTATTATTTTTTCCAAAATTCAACTATTTTGTTGAAAAATCACCTTTTTTAGTACAAAATGTAGATATTTGAGTAAATCTTAAACTGTTTTCTTAAAAGTGCATGGCTTTGGTTGAAGATGTTAATATTTTGTTGAGATTTTTTTAAAATCAATAATTAATTTTTTAACTAAATATATAAGTATTCCATTTTTGGTTGACAATTGACACTCTAAATTGAAAATAGATTTTTTCTATTTAAAAATGCATGTACTTTGCTGAAAATGTGCCCTTTTCGAGTTAATTTTTGGTTTTTTTTTTCTAAAATAAGATTATTATTTTTAATTTTTTTGAAATTAATATTTTCTCCCGAAACGCAACAAAAAATACTGAACGTAGAATGTGTGGTAAGTAGACTATAACAATATCTATTATTTTGTTAAATTTTGTTGTGAATATTTTTATATTTCAAATTACTTTGTAATATTCATAAAACTTCTATAACTGTTTTCTAAAATTATAATACATTTCAATTTTTTTCTCAATCTTTTAAAATTATTCCAATTTATTATAAATTATTTTTAAAACTGCATCATTTCCTAAACATTCTTAATATATTTTAAAACAATTGTTATTTTTTCTCATTTTTTATTTTGCATAGTTAGAACAATTTTCTTAAAATCTTCTTTGGTCTTTTTTTGAGGATTTTGGAAATCTTTCGAAAATTTTTCAAATATTTTCTTAAATACAATTTTTCAAATTAAAAAGTAATTTTAATAAAAACAATTTCTTCTCTTCAAACCTCTTATAACTAACATTTTCCAAAACTTTAAATATGATTTACAGTTTGAATTTGCGTTTTCGTCTAATTCCCTGTTTTTTTAAAAATTGTATTCTAATTCCTGGCTAATTCCGATTTTCAATAAAATATTTCATTTAATCTACGAGAAAGTTCGAAACGGCATGTTGTTAACTTATGATGAAAATCAGGGAAATCCTAAATAACTAAACGGAGAACATTCACCAGTACGAGCATTTGAAATTATTCATAATTATCCGCAGATCGTGAAATTAATTCAAATAATTTATTATCAAAGGCACTGTTTCCAGAGGTAATTTACAATTTCCAATGTATATAATTGACGGAAATGTATAATGTTCAATAGTGAAACATTGTCCAAAACTGCGGCAGGGTGCACACGTGTTGCTTCTCATAACATTAATTTGAATTAAAAATGAGTAATATGAACTGGGAATAGAACATAAAATAAAATATACTAATTCTTCTTGTGCAGCCTGCTCGCTAATACTTTATGTAAGTGAAAAATATTTCACTTGTATATAACATGTGAGTCATGAGTGAATATTTATTAGAGTGCCTCCTGAAATCCCTACTTTTGGATTTGCTGAAATCTTTAGTCGGAAATTTCTTTCATTTATTAAAAAAATCATCCACTTTTTCATTTGAATGTAAAAGAAAGCTTCAGTTTTTATTGCAAAAACACATCTTAACTTTATAAAATCCTTATTAATAGTGCCGCATGAATATTATTTAGTATAACATTTTTTGTATTTGCGTGCGCCAATTACATGTTAATCAGAAGTTAAATAATTGAGATTATATAATTTTAAGATCTATTTAATAATGAATTCATTGCTAAAACTTTTAATCATAGATACACCCATTTCTTTAATTTTCAATGCAGTAGTAACATGAGAAATGCAGAGTAAAGTTCCCTGTATATTTACACCGGGCGTCCTTTGACCTTTGGGTAGAGATATTGAATTTCAATCGATCTCACATCTACCAGTATTTCTCTTCAAGGTAATTTCCTTTTCCTCTGGGAAAATACATGTTTAATAACGAAATAGAAACAATTAATCTTGAATTTCAGTGAGATCACCGAAAAAAAATCAAAATGTATTGCAAAATCCAGGTGGTTTGTTCTTAATCTGAATTCATCAAAATAAAATTTCTTTTTGTGTTGAACTTGGAATTTT
>NC_046659.1:82589051-82590251 GCF_010883055.1 Belonocnema kinseyi | reverse complement strand
TCATAAGGACAACCGCAGGATTTCGCGGGGAGCGAGTGCTAATCTGGAAAATTGCACCCGCTCCCAGTGAAATCGCGGTAAAATTTCAGCCACAACCACGTCTCACGACCGTGAGTTAGGTGGCTACAGTCTGTAAAGGAATCAATACGATCCAGCAAAAGCCTTGTGTACCCTCAGAACACGAAGGACCCAAGGACTACCGCCTTCTGCATTTTTCCCGCAAGTGTTTTAGCATATTGTTGACACGCAGGGATGCTTTTTGGGCCATTAGCAAGTGAAAGCTTGGCACCTCCAAGAGCGCAACTGATAAGGACGATCAGTTTAACAAAATATTCCGAGTACAATCGTTGCAACTCCCTTATAAGGTCTCGATATCTCTCTTTCTTTTCATTCTCATTGGTTAGGATGTTTTTGTCAGCTGGTGCCGAAAATTCGATAACGAACATAATTCGCTTCTCGAAGTCAAGAAGAACCATGTCAGGCCTCGAGTAGGCAACAAACAATTGTCGAGAATATAACGTTCCCGTATATGCGGCAGTTCCCATTCTCGACAATTGACTTAATTTCCCTAGGAGCATTTAGAGGAGCGATATTAAGGTTAATGCCGTAAGAGTGACAGAGATGGTAATAAAGCACTCTTAGTGCCGCATTGTGCCTTTGAATGTCGGTCGTTCCCGCGTGATTTGGACAACTAGATAGTATGTGAGCTACATGCTCGGGGTGTGCATGGCACGCCCTGCAGCTATCATCGGGAATGTCTTGGCTGAAAATGTGGCGACGGTATGTTAAGGTGGAAATGACACCGTCTTGGCATGCAAAGATGAAACCCGCCGTACCAGACTTCAATCTGGGCGATTTAAGAAAAGCAAACGTTAGCTCACAAGACATTGACTGATCCTTCACATTTCTGTGGAAGATACCGTGCATCCTCTTATCGAGGAGCTTTTCACGAAAGTTTTTCTCTTGTGCTTTCTTAATCCGAGCTTTCAAGAGAGAGTACTCGAGATAGATTAGATTTGATGCATTTTGCTCACCCCTAATACTGAAGTCAAGTCCGAGTGTTTCAGCAGCCTCTTGCGATGCTTTGTACAGAAATGCTGCTCCTTTGCCCACTTCTTCGTGATTCCTGACCATTTTAAGAAGAGGGTCTCTTCCATTTGCAACTCTATGTGCTGTACCCAGAATAATCCTGTTGTAAAG
>NC_046659.1:82586863-82588951 GCF_010883055.1 Belonocnema kinseyi | reverse complement strand
TATGACAAAGCCACCGAACGCGTCCTCGGGTTACGGATAGAGGGTCCCTGTACCAAGGGTTTCTGCTGAATATGGTTACAAAAATAAATAGGCAGTCGCGGAAAATTGTCCAGGGGTTGTCCCGAAGGAATTAACCCCCAAGCGGAGGTGTGAAAACCGTGCCGAAAGCTGAATGGCACCTGGGTGAGGTGTCTGGAACGGTGACTCTGGGATACCGGGCGACCTCTCAGAGTAAGCAGCCTTATCCTTGCATGCGGGGCTCTACTAGGATGGACGAACACCTTTCCCTAGCTTTTCGTGGGAACAAAAATGACAACACCAAACATAGTTGTAGTAAGTGCGGTTCAAAACAACAGAACGCGCAGGGCTCCCGACAATGGGTCGGCCAACAATGCCAACCAATCTAGAGCTGGGGGAGCCAATGAAAATGGATTCAATGCGATGGATCGGCGGGATCTTGTGACCTTCGGGTGGACGGAGCAACTGAATCGCGAATTGCTAGACTGCTACGATGCGAGTGTGGCCCGTGAACGGGGTTACATGGCACGGCTGCATGCTCTGTGGTGCGAGAAACACCCAGAGCTATCGCACTTTTCGCAGCAACGTCTGCGAAACCATGCTGAACTACTCCGTAAAAGGGGCTATGTAAGCGAAACGCCTACTCTACCACAGCTAGAACAAGCCGACAACAAAGAAAGAGAGGCGACACTAAGACCAACCGCAGGCAGGCATCCAATAGATGAAGAGCGATGCTTTACGACCCGGAGAAACATCAACACCAAGGTTACTATCTGACGCTAAGAGAAGTCTAGAGCGGAGGGAGAGGTGGGTCAGAGAAAATCAACAGTTTCTCTCTGACCCATCTCGACTCTTCCAAGACCCTCCAGTTACTGTCGTACTCCCACCCAAACCAAGGAAGGTCGAAGTAGTTTGGAGAGAAGTCTACGAAGTTCAGCATAGACTGGACGAAGACTCAGAAAATATAAATAGCTTCAAGAAGTTATGTGTTGCCCTCATAACACCTGATAAAGAATGCCCACCCATCACTACCGAGGAGGTGAAAAAAGTATTAAGAGGGATGAAGAACTATTCCGCACCGGGACCAGATTGTACCAAAACCTTCTGGTGGAAGAAGTTTTCTTCAACCCATCAGCATTTGGCCCGTATTTTCGCTTCATATTTGAAGTTGGAAGAGCCGATTCAAGAGTGGTTGGTGGAAGGGCGCACAATACTCCTGCCGAAAATAGGCAACTTAGCTGACCCGAAGAACTACAGGCCAATAACTTGTCTGAACACGCTTTATAAGATATTCACAGCTATCCTAAATGATAGGTTTGTTCGGGCAATTGAACCTGTGTGGCAAGAAATGTATGAACAACGAGGCTCAAAGAAAGGCGTAGCCGGATGTCGGGAGAATCTGCTCATCGATAGATGTGTCTGCAAAGATGCAGAATTCTACCAGCGTGACCTATCGATGGCCTGGATTGATTATCGGAAATCTTTCGATTCTACATCCCATAGACTTATCATCTGTCTTTTGGAAATCTCAAAGGTTCATCCGCAAATAGTTGGGTGCATAGAGAGATTGATGCCGCTTTGGAAAACCAGATTTATTATCTCATCTGGCAAAAATCGTGTGACAACTAACACGGTCACGTTTCAGAGAGGTGTCTTTCAGGGCGTCACCATGAGCCCTCTCCTCTTTTGCCTTACATTATTGCCACTATCTTTAGCACTGCGTCATTCCGTGGGGTAATTGTGCGGCAAACCTGCAGATCGAAAGTACAAGGTCACTCATGTATTTTACATGGACGATATTAAGATCTATGCTAAAAACAGAGAGAAACTGCACCTAGCTCTGGGGATTGTCGAACGATATACTAAGAAAATTGGAATGGAATTTGGGTTAGACAAATGCGCCAAGGTTTATTTGAAGCGAGGAAAATTTAATGGCATCCCTGAAGATCCTGAACTCGTTGATAGAAACGCCATACGACACCTTTGTGCTGGAGAGACTTATACATACCTGGGCGTGCCACAGAGCCGCATTCAGGATGTGACATCTATAAAGGATACTCTCCGAAGCAG
>NC_046659.1:82573351-82586763 GCF_010883055.1 Belonocnema kinseyi | reverse complement strand
TGTATATATTATTTATATACGTTTGAAAATGGAGAGATATGACACGTAAATATAGTGTGATGCGGGAAAGAAAATGATTACCTGTACTGGTAAGGCTCATATTGAAATAAGAAAATATTATCCTGGAGTGCAATCATAAAGAAGTGCTTTTCTATGTTGATGTCGGATTACCAATGCTTCGAAGCTTTTGCATAAAAATAAAAAATGTAAATAAACCAATTTTTGTTTTATCCTCTCATTCTATCCTCTCATCCTCTAAGACAATATCGCATTATGCTTTTAAACCCTTTTTTTAAACATAATAATTTTTATTTTATTGACGTTAATTTTAAGGCCCATGTTCTTCATGCTAGTATTTAGTATGATAAACTTTCCCTACAAACTTTCGATTAACTCTGCCATATTAACCTTATCTTCTGTAAACGCTAACCCACGCACCTTCTTTGTCTCGAGATCCACACATTTTTCGCCGAGGAGGGGCGTTCTTAGACACTTTCCAAAAATATGATAAACAGCCAACAGGACATAATGCATCCTTGTCTAACACCTTGCCTAACATTGAACCAGTCTCTCAGTTGACAATTCACTCTCACACTCGCTTTGCTATCTGCATATACTCTTTTTATTGCTTGTAAAAGTCATTCATTGACTCCGTAGTCTTTGAGAATTTCCCAAAGCTGAATAATAATTTTAAAATAACTTTCACATGTCAGAGTTTACTTTTCCCCCTATTTCTCTTTTCAAATAAATTATTCTTATTTCCTTGTTTTCAAGAAACTTTCCCTTTTTTCTCGCTTCAATGCCTGATAGATACCAATAAGAAAATACAACTATTTTTGTTGAAAAGATTAAGTTACATATTAGGTTGCGAATTAATCTCGTTTGGTTAAAAATTCTCCTAACTGGTGGAAATTGAATTATTGCGTTAAATGTGCAACGATTTTGTACAAAAGTAATATTTTTTGCTCAAAAGTTCAAATACTTGGTTGAAAGTTTAAAGTTAAAAAACTAAACATTTTTGTAAATTAAATTAACTTTTTTTTTATTTAGAATAAATTTTTTGATCTAAACATGTAACTATTCTCTTCTTTGTTGCACACAAAATGCCGGAGCATCAACTTCAGCTTTAAAATCGTCTCAAAACGTTGCACAATGGATATATTTTTGATTTGTGACATGATTTAGTTTTCAAATGTTTGCAGCGTTATGATACCTAGTTTTTAGCATGTGAAAATTAATTACTTATTAATTTTATATTACATTTTTCATTGAGAATTTGTCTTTTCTGGTTGAAAACTGAACTGCAATTAAGAATTACCTTTTAGAATCATCTTCCGTTTGGAAATATATTAAACATTATGTTCAAAAACTAATCTTTTGTGATTGGCAGAAAATAAATCATTTATGTTGAAGAATTCATCGCTATTGGTTAAAAATATATTCTTTTATTAACAATTTAACTTTTTAGATTGAAAATGTAACTGTTTTCTAAAAAAATTTATGTTTGTCTGGAAAATTCAACTTTCGAGATAATTTTCGGTTACTTGACCTTTCGCAGTTGAGTATGGAAGACAACTAAGATAAAAGGACGATCGTCAGGGATGACGATATGGGGGTAAAAAAGCCCAAAATTGGTAAGGTATTATATGGACGTTCCCTTATGAGCACTCGTAGTAAGATTTGGTTGGCTAAATTTTAGTTTTTTTTTCACGTCAAAAATTTTTTATGGCTTGTAATACCACTAGACTCTCATATGCCTTTCGCCAGCTACGTAGATGATATGCTCTCAGACTAGTCGAGAGAACAGTTGTACGAACGGATAGACACCCTCACGAGGCACTCTATACCCACCCCTTGGTAAAAAAAAACCCTCTTTAAAACATGCCTGGAAGGCTCAATTAAGTATCGTACGTATATGCTGCAAATAAATTCAGCTTACTACTCCCCAATTGGCGATTCCAAGCTGGGAATTGTATCGATACTTATAATCCTTATTAACCTTTGAAAAATATAAGTAATTTCTAGCGTTGACAAAAAAGACTTTTATTTTAAGTTTAATGAACTAAAAACGGGGCGAACTTTTTTTATGTTCGACACTTAATTTTACATTCATAGATGTACGTTAATGAATAACGAGGAAGCATTACCAGTACTTATACAATAGAATTAATTAGAAAGTACTTTAGAAGGATTCTTCACTGTTATTCCCATTTAAAATGTAATTTGTGTGATGACGCGTACCAAATACGGAAAACTTAACACTAATTAGATTGAAGGAAAACTAAATGTTTAGGAATACATAAATTTAGATATCAAAGAGTAACATTGATGTTTACTAAAAGTAGAAAACTCATTAACTTGTCAACACATGTTCCTCGATTTATACAGAATTAACCAGGTGATGGAAAAACATGAAGATAGCCTCTCTTGTATTTCCTAGCTCTTATCACCGTTTTGTAATTTTCCTCTAAAAAACATAGTACACTTTAATCTTCAAGATAGATGGTTGAGTTGCGTGAATATTGAGAAACGCCGGTTGTATTAACATTATCGGAACCATAACGGACGACGCTAATATGGCAATATATATTCATGCAAACGTTCGCGAAGGATAGATACTAGAAGAGAGTTAACATAGTTATCTATCGCTGCTGACGATGTTCGATAGTTGTATTTTATTAGACATAAAATAAAATCTTACATATTCGATAAGATATTGGTTTCAAGCATCATTCTTGGATTACAGCAATAAAATAAGGCGACATCGCTCTATAAAATCTTTTTCGGAAAATCAACTGAGAAAAATTTTCTGCCCTGCAGGCCTTGGATTAACTTGAGAGAGTCGTCGGTCTTGTTACCCGCATAAAAAAGCGTTGGTTATTCACAGTGATGTGTTTGCATAGGTAATTGGTCGTTGGTCAGTGCTTCGTTGTTCGTAACCCAATTTCGTCTGCGGTGATTTTAATTTTGGAGCTTTGATAGCGATTGGCAGGATTTGCACGGTGTGATCCTTGCGTCGTTGAGTTGGCCTGTGGTAATCCAGCACTTTCATCACACGCGAGATTGAAGTCCAGGTTTTGTATTTGAACTGACGAAACCCAAAGAATTTTTAATTAATTTTCATATATATTATTGCTAAATTTAGAAGGGAGTAAGTATTCTCTCTGTACTTCCTAATTTACAACATTTTTAATTTTGTATACCTTATAAAGCGAGTGTAAAAATATTTCGACATTTAAGTGATTAGTTTCTTTATTTATTTTCTTCACATATATTAGGCAGCGAGTAAGACAAGGATGCGTTATATCTTCTTGGATATTCATTATATGCATAGATAAATGTTTAAGAATGGCTTTCTTAGACGAAAAAGGTGTTTATCTCGGGACTGTAATAGTACGCGGGTTAGCATTTGCAGATGCAAATTAGCCTATTCAAAGAATGTGTGTAGACTAAGTACTAGAAGAAGGACTTAGATTAAGGTAAATA
Source organism: Belonocnema kinseyi (assembly GCF_010883055.1). Classification (NCBI taxonomy): domain Eukaryota; kingdom Metazoa; phylum Arthropoda; class Insecta; order Hymenoptera; family Cynipidae; genus Belonocnema; species Belonocnema kinseyi. Next base: position 82,583,277 of record NC_046659.1, on the reverse strand, counting down.
AATAAAATGAGTTTATTTGAAATACAGAATGAAAAATCTGCCGGCTACGCGGGCACATTCTCATCGAGCGCGGCTCGCTTCGCTTGCAAGTTTGAGCGCACATAGGGCGCGCAACTGTTGGTAGTCGCGCTTCACGCTCGATGTTGTATTTATCTCGCGCTTCGCGCTCGATTATGTATTTACCTCGCACTACGCGCTCGGTCTTTATATTTTCGCACATTCTTGAGTAAACATTTTAAAATTAAGACTCAAAACATCCACCACTGTAATTTTGTAATTGTGAATTCTCTTTCGTTAAAAGTGAGTTTAAGCGCACCTACGACACGCGACTGACGGCAATCGCACTCCGTACTTGGTCTTTTTATTTCTTCCGCATTCGGGCACAGACCTGTTAAAATCAAAGGTGAAAGGACCAACAACTGTAATTTTGTGATTTTGAAATCTTTTGTTAAAGCTCTTTTGGCTTTAACGAACACATTTTCATCACGTATCTAGTGTTTCGCACTCGATTTTGTCCAACATGTCAACTTTTCGAAATTATGCACAACACTTTTATATCAATTAAAATACATTTTTCATATTACTCTGCCTGGGATTACTTATTAAAAAATTGCAAAATAAAAAGCAAATTGTATTCATCATGATTACTTTTGCATTTGTTTCTTATTTTGCTTTAAATTGTATTCTAAGCTGTTCTGAAACATGTATCATTACAATAAATGTATATCATTGCGATTCATAATATGCATAAAAATGGAATCATACTAATTCTTATTTCCTTGTTTTTATAATTTTTTATTTTTAATGTTGTTTTTTACGATTAAATAAAAACTACTGGTCCTATCGAAAAATGATTGAAATAAATTGATAGATCTTTTCAAGCGAACAACTTTTCTCTGTTAATTTTAGTGTATACATTGTGTCGTTTTTTCAAAAAAATTTAAAATTTTTATTTTGAATGTTATTTATTACGGCTGAAGCAAAAAATACGTGACCTATTAAAAATTATAGCTCTTTTCTAGGTGAACAAGTTTTGTCTTATTTTTTTCGTAACTCGTGCCGAAAAGTGATCCATTATGAATTTTTTTAGTTTTTTCCAATGCGTGTAATTTGAGCTTTTTCACTTTTTTCGTATCTTGCATAGTTTAACCAAAAAATGGAATTTGTGGATTTTTTATTTTTTTTTGTGGGATCAAATTTGGAATGTTCAACTTTTCGACCAAATAAAAAAAGTTGTCATTATAATCCTGTAGGGCCTTCAAAAAGCAAAGTTTTTCTTTTCTTAACTTTTTTTCATTTTGAAAATGCCCCAAATCTGATGATTTTCTATTTATAGAAAAAAAGTCAAAACGATAAATTGTTCGAGTTTTTGAGTACTATAAACAACCGTACATAGAATTTTTAAATCTTGAAGAAATGTGGTTTCAAAAATTTTTGGTACGATCAAATTTAGAATTTTCAACTTTTCGACCAAATTAAAAGAATTATTATCGTGATCTTGTAGGGATTTTGAAAAGCAACGTTTTTCTTTTTCTGACTTTTTTCCGTATCGTGCGTTGTTTGGCTTAAAATTTTCATTTTAGTTTGTTTTTTTGGATTTTGAAAATGCTCTAACTCTAGTAATTTTGAATTTTTTAGAAAAAGTCATTAGGGTAAATTGATCAACTTTTTGAATACTATAAATAACCGTACAGAGAATTTCGAAAATTTAAAAAAAGTGGTCTAAAAAAATATTCAAAATGTGCCCACTTTTTCAATTTTACTTCAAAATAGCTGGCTAACGAACTTGACCTTTACTTTAGAACACTAAACGAGTGTGCCAAAGGGCAATCTGATAGATTAATTTTTTCGAAAGATTCGTGTTCACAGACAGACATACACACATACAGACAGACATACAGACAGGCAGACAGGAAGACATACAGACAGACAGACAGGCAGACATACACATTCGTAAAAACCTGTTTTTCGGATTTAGGGGGTCTCAAAACGTGGACATTTGACAAAAACGGGGGGGGGGGTCAAATTTTACACAAATCTAATACCTTCTCTGATGAGAATGTAAAAAAACAGTATGCAGTATTAACTTTGACAAAGGGATGATAGAACAAGTTGATTAGTTTACTTACTAATGGTGCAAATATAGCTAGAGAAATATCCAGGTGTATAAACAAGAAAGGCTGTGGGCAGTAAAGAAGGCTTTACCAAAGGTGGAAATATGGCCAATAAAACACAAATTGCAATACATAATTCCGTACTTGCACACATTTTGCTGCAGGATAGTAAGATCTAGGCATATACAAAAAACAGAATAGGAGTAAAGTTAACGCGATTAGAATGCAATTTCTGCGAAATAAATACGGTAAAACGCTAATGGATAAAGTCAGAAATGTGGAAATTTTGAGTAAATGGAGAACGGACGTGTGTCAATACTAGAATCAACTGAGTTACGCTAACCTCGAAAGGGATTTGGCCTAATTGTTTTATAATAATAAAATATAATTCATATTTGTCGAAGGCAAATCATTCTTTCAGACAAGCAGATAATTTTGAGATTCAATTGTAAAAACTAGAATCAAAGTTAGTTTCAGAGCTCCTTTATACCCTTGATTAAGAATCTACTTTTTCTTATGAGATAAGTTTCATCTGACGACCTGTCGAGCAGAGAACGATGTCACACTACCGCGCCCTTTTCTCTGGCAATTTATCTCAACGGGTGCAAAAACTCGAATCCAATGTCTCGCCAAATCAATTGTTCAGCTCTTGCGTTAGACACGGTAGTTCAGGAGATAATCAATTGACTTCAGAGCCGAATTGGTGAAGGTGGACTCCGTGAAATTTCGTATTCGAGAGTGCTTTCCTACAAAACGTCACAACTGTAAACCAAATAATGTGAGTGACTCAATTTGTTCCCTTGAACAATGGTTTGTAGTTTAAAAGTATTTATTTGAGCTTCACGCGTCAAGAACACCGGCGTTTGAGCCAAACTGAGAGAATGATCCGGAAGTAGAGGCAACCTATTTTCAAAAATCACCGCTATTAATTTTTCAGGGGGTCCGGCAAAACAGAATCGATAATGTTTCGTCCGTAGAGTGGAACGCGCCAATACGTGGTGAGAATTTCAATGGACTCAAGAAGAGAGGAAATTTTCAGAGTTAGGATGGAATAGATAGAAATGGGAAGGAATGAGTACACGAAGCTCACGAAATTATATATCTATAGCGTAGAACCTGCTCGTGAGGTTGGACGAGTTTTAAGGCATAGGTGATAAGGGCGGGTTTACGATTATTTCTTCTATTAAGGTGAGACAACGACCCACTTTACTTGCTAGTGATTGTTCCTCCTCTTCAGCATTCGCCTGCTTAGTTTATTACGAGTTCTCTCATAATTTTCAAGAATTAAAAAGAGGAAGCCTACTTTTACGCTTAAATTATGGGGTGTTTCGGTATGTTTTTTTCAACTTTCATGTATGTATGGGATCATTCAAAATCAAGGTGTGTCACGCTATTTTTAATACTTTTTCGACAACCACCCTTCTCCGTCACATATTATCAAGTCAATATTCTTTCTTTCATTGCGTTTGAAAAACGTCTGAAGTTAAACACAAAAACCGCAAACGCTTATATTTCAAGTCTTAATAAATTGCATTGTTAGAAGAGTTAAATTTTTAAACAAACAAAATTCATTTTTTATCACATAAAGTGATTTTTCAACGAAAGAAATGAGTTTTCAAGCTAAACTGTTTTTGAAAACAGTTGGCTTTTAAACACAAATTGATAAATATTTACCGAAAAAAGATGCATTTATAAAGATGCCAATCACTTACATATAAAATCAAATAGTTGAAGTTTCGACTATAACAGACACATTTGTAACCAAATGGTCGTCACTTTAAGCCGAATAGATAAATTTTGTAGAAGCTAGTGTAATTTTCAATCAAAAAAGATTAATTTTTAACTTGGCACTTTTCTGCCAGCAAAAATGAATTTTCAAACAAACAAAAATTAAAACTTTTACCAAAAGAGACGAATTTTCAAAAAAGTTATTAAATTTTTGAAAAATTGACAAGCAAGATTTTGCTTTATAACCAAATATTGAAACTTTCAAAGAAAATGGACGAACATGCAACACTTAGGTTGTAGTTTTAAGCACATGGTCGAATTTTTTAACAAGAAAGGTTAAACTTTAAACTAAAACTGTTGAATTTCGAACTAAAAACTATCCATTTTCAACCAATAACGTAATGTATAAATGTTGACTCTTGAAAATTAATTTTTTACCGAAAAAGAACCAGTATTAAAATACTTAAACAATCAAGTAAATGTTGAACAAGCAAGTTTAACTTTCAATAAATTATTTACTTTTTTAATAAAAAATGTAAAATTTAATGAAACACTTAGCAGTCGAATTTCTAACTAAAACAATCAATTTCTACCGAAACACTGATTTATTCAAGTTTTCAGTTCAGAAAATTAAATTTCAATTTAAAAAACACCAATTTTACACTAAAAAAATTTAATTTTGAACAAAATAGTTAGAGAGAAAGCGAAAAGAACAGTGGAATTTTGATTCAAAGGAGATGAATTTTGAATTAGAAAATAATAAAAAAATACTTTGCAATTTTTTAAATTGACTTTCAAAAGAAAATATTTAGATTTTATTGTTAAGTTGTATCAATTCACTTTATATTTAGGCGAAAAAAAAGGAAATGGAGAAGTTTTTTAAAAGCAGGGAAGAAAAGAGGAAGTCTGTATAAAAGGGATAAAAAGGTGAATAGGCAAAAAAGAATGAAGTCTGTATTAGGATGTTTTAATTGCGTAATAAAATCACCAATTAACATTTTTTCTTGTGCTTTAAAAAGTGTTGTTTACGTTTATATTTTACATGTGTGATGTCACAGTCTGTATTTAGCCCCCCCCCCCCTACTTAACAAATCCTCAGAAAAACTGATAATCCCTTGCCACCCTGACAGTTTGACGTAGTTTTTGAATAGCATAAAATTGTTGATTTAAAACATAATTTTTCATTTACTCTATCTACATGTTTATTAGCAAGATGATGTAAATAATGCACATATCCGCTCGATTATCCTCGGATATGATCTTCTCCTCAAACCTTATGTGTCAGATCTTAGTCGGCTACGGATATGAAAGCGAGAGTATCATAATGTGCTTGAAGTTCTAAACATTAAAATAAACCAAATTTTTTACTGATGACTTCGTAAACCAGAAAAAATGCTTAAATATTTGTTCATTTATATCGGAAATAATTTATTATTGAAACGGAATTATACTGCATATTTTAAATTGCAAAATTTACGAGTAAAATATTTACAAGTTACAACAATATTTATGAGTAAAATGGACATGGGGGGGGGGTATTTAATTGATTTGAACGTTCAGAACTTTAGGTACATAGCATCATAGGTGGTGGAACATCATTGTGATGGAATCAAATATCACTGTACCATAGAGAAGGGTTATTCTGAAATTATAAGGTGTTTTAGATTTTGTAAGGAATTTATATTATTATCAGAGAATAACAAAAATTCGCAATGTCTTTTCATACTAGATGGAGCTATAAATTAAAAAAAAAGATTTGATTACATTTTTTCTCAAAAGAGATTTTCAGCTTCGCTCTACTGGGAATCGAACCACAGAAATTCCGATTGCTGGTCCGGTTATTTTACCTTAAGCTACTAGAGAGATTGAAAGGAGAATCCTTTTTCAGAAATACACGCATTATTTTACCAGGTGTTGCGTATTCAAATTTTTCCGGGAATCTGTATTATCCTCAAAGAATAACAGAAATTCCTAAAGTGCTTTCAGACTAGAAGGCGCGAGATTCCCAGTGGAGCGAAGGGGAAGATATTTTTTCAAAAAAAATTTGATTAAAGTTTTTTTTTAATGTATAGCCCCATCTAGTCTGAAAATGCGTTCATAATTGCGTTTATTCTTTGAGTATTATACAGACTCCTTGAAAAATTTTACTGTAGCTTCTCGCAAAAGAGTGGGTGCATTTATGAAAAAGGATTTTTCTGTCGTTCTCGCTAGTAGCTTAAGGGAAAACAACCCGAACGGCAATCGGATATTCTGTGCTTTGATTCCCAGCGGAGCGAAGGAGATCTTTTTTCAGAAGAAATTTAATTTTGAAAATGGGTTTTTATTTTTTAAACGGTTGAGTTTTCATATCAGTATTGTTAATACGCAACATAATTTTTCATTTTGTATATCAACATTTTTACTAGCATAATGAAATAAAAATTCATATATCCGCTTGGTTACCCTCGTGTTTAGTCGTCTTCTAAAACATGATGTGTAAAAGCCTTATCTTTTGCGGGTATGGAAACGTGAGTATCCCAAGTGGCAGATAATCTTCTTCATATAATAACAAATCAGTGCATAATAGAGAATGTTTATACTGAAGTAATGTAGTGTTTTCGACTGTTATTTTGTTCAACACCTGTATCAGTATTGTTAATTCGCAACATAGTTTTTCATTTTCCCTGATAGCATTTTTACTAGCAAGCTGGTTCAAGCCTGTGTATATCCGCTTTATTATCCTCGTGCATGATCGTCGGCTCAAACGTGATGTGTAAAAGCTTAATCTTCTACGGGTATGAAAACGTGAATATCACAAGTGGTGGAACATCTTTGTACCGGCATCGAACATCAGTGCACAATAGAAAAGCGATGGAAAAGCTCGACGGTGCGAAGGGGAGACTAATGTAGTGTGCAAGATAGATGGGTAACCACAGCTACAGTTAATTCGCGTTTTCACTCTACCGACATCTCGGACCGTCTCAGAGGCGCAATAATGGTCAGAATATTTCCTATAACGACGTATGTATCGATTCTTGCAAGATACCTAAAGCTCACGCTCGTAAAACGATCCCCTTTCACTGCTTCCGTGCGCAATAAACAGGACAAAAATAAATAAAATCACCATAAAGGGACATCCATAATGGATTATGCAAGACTATGTTAGCAGTGATACATGCACGTTATGTCTACTCTTCTTTGTTCTAAAGATAGCATCACAAAAAATATGAAAACAGTTTTCCTTAATGGTTTTATAACACGACCTCATTCTGTCACCTACCTCAGACACATTTCTAATGGTTTAGGAAATGAGTTTGCAAAACTGTACCGACACACATGTCATTCGTATTTGACATCTATAACGTGTACTTCCACCCTGCGATGCGAGGAAGATTGCAAACTTTCTGCACTCGAATTTTTCACGAGAAATCGAGTTTTGAAAGACTTCCAATCCGTTTCCTTGAAATAGCTATCTCCCTCCTAAAATTTGTTGAATTTCCAGATGCCAGAATCTGCAATAATATTTACATCTTCCTTTTTGAAAAAATGTTTTGGTATCGATACATTTTAACAGGGTCTCTAATAAACGGGAAAACTGAGCAATGGCCGGGAATTTAAATAAAACTGACAATTAGAAATGAGCACAAATTAAAATTCAAGACATGAAAATAAGAATAAAATAAAATTAAAAATCTTATTTACGTCTGATGATCAAGTTAATGTGCAGAATTCCTGAAAATAAAAACAAGAATCCAACGACCAAATTTTGACGACCACCATGAAATGTTTCTATTGTAATTTGAAAAAAGATAGAAAATTTTGAGGCCTTTTTCAAATTTTGCATCATTGGAAACGAATTTAGCAACATTTTATTGTTTAAAAATAAATTAAGCGGTTTTATAAATACACCAGTAACACGTTTGAAACTTGTTAGTTCGTACAGAGCCCCGAGCTGTACGGTCTTACAAGTTTCTGGTGTATTAAGAAATAATTGAAATCTTGGGAATATTTTAAAACATTTTTAAAAATGCTGATTTTTCACAATTGCAAAAACATTAGCTTTTTAAGGATTGTGAAAGGTTTCGGGGGAATAAAAAAAAATTCTTAAGATTACTGGGAAAATATGAAATGATTTGAAAAATGAAAAGTATTTTATAACAGTTTGAATGAACTACAAAGATTTAGAGAAAAATCTGAAAGATTTTGATGCAACTTTTTACAATTTCGCATAATAAATTTCGCATGTAAATTACAATAATATTCTTTTGTTTAAATACAATAACATATCTGAATACATAAAATTATACATAGAAAAACCTTATGTTAAATGTGTTTTATTTCTTCTTATAAATAGAGGAGATTTGATATTTAAAACCGGGAAATAACCCGGAATTTGCATGCGAAATAGTTAAATTTAAACTGCTGCATAAAGTACGCAGCAAGTGCGATAATGTTCTTCTAACCGAATGGTAAAGTGACGACTTAAGTTGCCTAACGACCGTGACAGAATCGCTCATTTATCTCATTCACAGGATCCAAACAAGATCCTTGAAAAAGTTTAGTTCACCTGTTTTTCATCCAGGTAAATCTCTCATAAATGTTTTAAAAAAACAGTGTGTGTGATTAGCTGAAAAAATTGAAATATCCTAGAACAGCCAGGAAATTTTTATTTACCTGAAATTCGTGGTTGAAGTGGTTGAAGTAATTCCATTAAATTAAGATCACGGTAGAAAATTTTCGCTGTAATTGGATATTTTTCAATAAAGATAATTAGATTTTTTAGAAATTTTATAGATTAGAAAAATTTGAAATTATGTTATGGAATTTTGGCCAAACTTTGACATTTTTAATCAAAAACAGTTAGATCATTCCGAAAATTTAACAGTTTGAATAATTTTGGATTATGTTAGCGATTTCTCATCGGAATTAGATATTTTACAACAATAAAGTGAAGTCTTTAAAAAAAAACTTATAAATTCGAACAACTGTAGATAAGAAATTTGATGTTAATTATTTTTGTTTATACTGGTCTGCTATAAATATTTTTTGAATCTTGATTTTATTTTTAAAGTTGTGAAAAAAGGACTCACTAGCTCTGCTGGGATCCAATGCCATGCCGGAATGGGGTTGTATCGCAACAGAAATGCTTAAATCTTTCATAAAATTTGCAAAATTCAAACAGTATTGTTCTTACTTTGTTTTGTTTTAGCCCTTTCCGAATATAAGCATCCAATTACGGCCTGGCTTCGAATGGCAGCGGAGCTAGTGAGTCATTTTTTCACAACTTGGGCATAAAATCATCATTTAGAAATATTAATATTAGACCCATAGACAAAAAATATCTAACATCAAATTATTTATAACCTAAAATTTTTCAAATTTATGAATTTTTAAAAGACTTTCCTTTTTCTATTGTAGAATATCTCATTCCGACGAGAAATAACTAATATAGTCGAAAATTGTTTAATATATTATGTTTTCAGAAAAGAACTAACTCTTTCTGAGGAAAATTATCAAATTCTGACAGGAATTCCATAAAGTAACATAACAATTTTTACATTTATAAATTCCATAAATATTTAACTGCTTTTGTTCTAGAATATTTAATTCTAGCGAAAATTCTCTAGCATACGTAACCTTAAATTATAGGAATTTCTAAGTTTCCTAAAAGATCTAACTGTTTTTTGAAAAATAACTCAATCCGGCTTGAATTTTGTAACGTAACCTTAAGTTGGGTGCATTTGTAAGTTTTTTATAAGACCCAATTCCTTATATAGTAAAATATGGAATTCCTGAAATTCTTAAGTTTTCTAACAAAACGCAAATTGTTTCGTTAAAAAATGTTCAATTCCAGAGAGAATTTCCTGAGATAGGCTAAAATTTTAGAATTTTTAAGTTTTTTAAAAGACGTAACTGTTCCTCTTGAAAAATATATGGAATTCCAGCGACATTTTTCCCTAAGTTACCATAAAATTGTGCGAAATATGTAAGTTTGATGAAAGACCCAAGTACAGTCTGTCAAGTTAAAGCGTGGGTGGCTTTACTCGCAGTCGGTAAGGTGTATCGACATGATTTTGGTGTCAAAATATTAAGAAGAGCTCCCTC
>NC_046659.1:82570730-82573251 GCF_010883055.1 Belonocnema kinseyi | reverse complement strand
ATTTTGGAGACCTTCAGATCGAGTACTTTTCGGACGGTATCAAAAAGTTAGAAAATCGTTGGACTCGCTGTATCGACCTAAAAGGAGAGTATGTTGAAAAATTAAGCCGACTTTGGCCAAAAAAACGTCTTTGTGTTTCATTTTTCAGGGACTTATCAGACTGCCTAGTAACTTAAAACCGTTCAAACTGTTAGGTTTTCGGAGCGACCTGATGGTTTCTGATGAAAAATACCCGAATTCGTCAAAAATTTCATAAAATAACCTCAAATCATTCTAATATATACATTTTCTAAAAGACTTAACTGCCTCTGTCGAAAAACATCCAATTCCACCGAAAATTTGCTGACATAACATTTAATAATAGGAATTTATAAATTTCTTAACAGATCAAACTGTTTTTTTTTTTAAAGAAATCAATCCGGCTTGAATTTCCTAAAATAACCCTAAACTATGCGATTTTGTAAGTTATTCATAATACCCAACTGCTTCTGTTCTAAAATATCAAATTCCCACGAGAATCCTCTAACATATCCTACATTTGTTCAACATCGTAGGTTTTCTATAACTGTTCTTATTAGATAAAAGCTAATTCCGGTCAGGTTTGCCTAACGTAACCTGAACGATGTTTCTTAGATTCATTATAAAAAATATATTTTTTCCTCGAGACAAAAAAACTTTATAAACTAAAACATCTAGAAGTTTAAAATTTTAATAATATTTAAGATTATTTAATTTAAGAACCGTTTTTGCGGTGACGTCTTTTTGGTGTTTATTTATTTAGCTTCGTCATTACCGACTTTCCTGACTTTATATTACGCGGACTTCCATTTTACGAACTCGTACTTCTATGTTTGAATTTTTGGCGAAAATAAAATTTGCGTTAACTGAGACCTGACCCTTCAATCAAAAGCGGTTGAATTTTCCACTAAACGGATGAGTTTGCAATCTAAAAAGACAAGTCTTCTAGACCTTATTAGAATTTTCAACTGTAAAACATCATATTTCTACCAGAACATGAACTTTTAATCCGAAGGAATAACTTTTCTATTAAAGAAGACGATTCTCGAAAAAAGCAGTTGAATTTTCGGTCAAAAAGATTACTTTTTTACAAAATAGTTGAATTTTTAACAAAATAATTGAAATCTTAACCAAATAGTAGAATGTTTGCCTATAAGAAAGATTAATTCTAGGATAAGAATATAATAATAGACGTTTCAAGTAAAAAGGATTAAATTTCAACCATAAAAATGACTTTTCTAACAAAACATAAGTTTGTAATTGAAAAGGACGATATTTCTATCGAGAAAGATGAATGGGCAACAAGAAGGTTGTCTTTTCACTCATAAAAGATAACTTTTTTACCAAATATTGCAAGTGTCAACAAAAAAATTAAGTTTCCAACCAAATAATAGAGTACTTGAAAAAAAATTGATCAAAAAGGTCTATTTTTGATGGAAGTATTTATATGCGTCTTCATATTCTGAATTGTCTACTTAATTAACTGTAGTCAAAGATTAAGTTTATCAAAGCTCTGTAGGCTTTGAGGTACACATTCTCATCGTGACACACGCGCTGCGCGCTTGATTTCCGACAGACATTTGTAAACAGGTTTTGTTGAATTTTTTTCTCGTAACTTTCGTCGTTTTTCCACACATTTATTTTTCATTTTATTTTATTTTTTTCAATGTTATTTTTTACGAATAAAACAAAAAGTACGCATCCTATCAAAAAGTGATTCTGAATGAAATTGTAGATCTTTTTTGGGAAACAATCTTTGTTAATTCATCTTTTTTCGTATTCTACACAGTTTCTCCACAAAATGGAATTTTTTATTTTATATTATTTTTTGTGCAATCAAAATTTGAATTTTCTATTTTTGAAGAAAACCAAAAAATATGTTATGATAGTCTTGTAGGGCTTTCAAAAATAAATGTTTTTCTTATCTTGACTTTTTTTCATATCGTGCATTTTTTGGCTTCAAATTTTGATTTTCGGTTGATTTAAAAATTTTTGAAAACGCTATAACTCTGATAATTTTCTTTTGATCGAAAAAATTCATTACGATAAATTGATTTTTTTTTTAATCCTATAAATATCCGTACATTGAATTTTCAAATTCAGAAAAAAGTGGTCTCATCCATTTTCAAAATGCGCTCACTTTTTAAATTTTAATCAATAATGGCTGATTCACTAACTCGTCCTTTCTTTTAGAACCTAAAAAAAAATTTTCCAAACATGGATTTAATTTGATTCGTTCATTTTTTCTAGAGTTATCGTGTTTAAGGACGAACGGCCGCACAGTGGGGTGAAATCGGAAAACGAGGTTCAAAATGACATTTAGAACGCAATTATGCACCGATTTTAGAATTTTTTTTTTGAAAAATTCAGAACTAAATTTTTCAGAAAATGGTGGGAGTAGATTTTTTATCTTTTTGTTTATTTAATTTTTATTTTAATGCAAACATCGAAAAAAATGTCGATTTTTCTAATTTCATTTTTTATCTTTTAGACAAAATTTTTC
>NC_046659.1:82561218-82570630 GCF_010883055.1 Belonocnema kinseyi | reverse complement strand
CTGAATTTTTCAAAAAAAAAATTCTAAAATCGGTGCATAATTGCGTTCTAAATGTCATTTTGAACCTCGTTTTCCGATTTCACCCCACTGTGGGCCGGCCGGACAGACAGACAGACGCCATAGTCAAAATCTGATTTTCGGATTCAGAGGGTCTGGAAACGTGGACATTCGTTGAAAAACTGTGATGTCAAATTTCCGACAATTCTAATACTTTCTCAAACATCAGTGATAAGAATGTAAAAACATTTATTTATGGAAAATCTTAGAAAAAAAGTATTCAACAAATAATTTGTTGATAACAAATTTTTTTGTATATTGTCTAATATTGTAATATCTTTAACTAATGCTATTTTATGTTAACTATATTGGTTAATTATTTTATGGTAACTATATTCCTATTATTGATGAGCACCGGGTATGTCAAATAGAAAAAAGGCCATTTTTTCTTCATATTTGCTTATTTATAAAAAAATTGAAAATTCGATTCAAAAGTCGCTTAGAAATCTTATTAGCTTTTTTCCAATTTTTTTTGTCGAAATCGGTGAAGGCTTGTGGGCTGTACGCTATTCTGAACCAAACAAGTCATTTTTCTTCCCAATATGCGTTATTTGGCTTAAAATGTTAATTTTACTATGTTTTTTGGAATATTGTAAATGCTCTAACTGTGGCAAATTTCGCTTTTATCAAAAAAGTCATGAAGATAAATTGTTTGTCTTTTCGAATACTAAAAAACATCCGTAGAGAAAAATTTTGAATTTTGAAAAAAAGTGGTCTCAAAAATATTCAAAATGTGCTCACATTTTGAATATTTATCCAAAATGGCTGTTTAACGAATTCGATTTTCATATGAAGATAGGAAAAGAATTTACCAAAGGGCATCCAATCAGTCAATTCTTTTGAAGGTTATCGTGCTAACAAAAAATCCATCCACGGACGAACAGACAACACATTGGTAAAAACCTGTTTTTCGGATTCAGGGGGTCTCAAAACGTGGACATTTGACAAAAACGGGTGATGGGGGGTCAAATTTGACACAAATATAATACCTTCTCTTGATGAGAATGTATGACTTAATTAATTTATCATGAATAATGTTTCGATAATTCTGTTTTTTATTTGATTTGTGAAAAATAGCATTAAGAACATTTAAAAAAAAGTAAATTTTTTGAAAACCCACACATGACACGAATAAGAAAATTAAAAAACATTAGTTGTGATGAGATTGTGCCCACGCAGCGGTCTGATTCTTTTGTTGTTAATATCGTTTTTCACAATCAAAACAGAAAATAAGCATGCTATCAAAAAGTGATTTGAATCCAATTTGTAGATCTTTTTTAAATGCAGAACTTTTGTCTGGCAATCTTTTCACCTCTTTTGCACAGTTTAACCGGAAAATATAATTTTTGATTTTCCATTATTTTTTGATGCTGTTAAAATTTGAATTTTCGATTTTTCAAAAAAATTCAAAATTCGGTTGATTTTAAAGTATTTTTTGAAATTTTTCAAACGCTATAACTCTGGTAAATTTTTTTTTTTTTTTTTAGAAAAAAGTCATTGGGATAAATTGTTCGTCTCATTGAATACTATGAATATTCGTACGGACAATATTTAAATTAAAAAAAAAGTGATCTCAAAAATTTTCAAAATTCGCTCACACAGACGCACACACTGAAAGACAGACAGACACATGCGTCAAAACCTGTTTTTCAGATTCAGGGGGCCTCAAAACGTGGACATTTGACAAAAACGAGGGGGGTCAAATTTTACACAAATCTAATACCTTCTCTTCATGAGAATGTAAAAATATATATTTTCTTGAAATATAAATTTATCGCATTTTCTCACTGCAATTAATTACTCTTGAAAAGAGGGTTTTCAATGTATTTGCAAATAATATACAGCATCCATAAGTTATAAATTTATTATGCCAATTATTAGTATATTAAATAAATGAGTCAAGCTTCAAATTCTAAAAATATAGTATGAAGAAAACTGCATTTTCCAAACAAAAATTTACTTTAAATTATAAAATATGAAATGATCCTCGCCTTTCGAACGAAGATATTTGGTAACACTGAACAACATTATAACCGCGTTTTTTTCAACGGTCGAGTAGTCATAATCGCCGAATTGAAACCAATTTTGGAAAATTCCCGGTTTTCACAAAAATTTCCAAATTTTGTCCCGCACTCTAAATTTTGCGCTAATTTCTGGTTTTCCGGGTCAGTGGCCGCCTTCTACTTATTGCTTAGTAGTCAACATTACACTTTATGAAAGTATACTTGACAGAAAACTAATTTCCTAAGAAATTCTGAATGGTCTGAAAAGCTGTCGACACCTTGGGGGGATAAAATTTCCTCTTGTGTCAAGGGGAAAGATTTTGATTCCGAACTTTCAAACTCTAAGCGTGTTCCTTGCTGTTGTATAGTGTAAGTAGAATTTGAGATAAAAGAAGAGGGTTGCAAAACATAGAGAAGGCGAGGGCAAACGTCTTACAAGAAGAGGAGGAAGTATCTTAAGTCGGCTTTTCGCTCTGAGTTCATATACTGTACACACATTCAGCAACAAAGATTCTACCTTTTGTGGCAGCGGGGGTTGAAAGTCCAGGGCAGTCCAATGGCGTTTTACAAAAGAAACCGGAAATAAAATGAAATCCGTCCCGGACTTCGGTCCACCTCGAAAGCCAACCGAGGGAACCTACTTCGCTTCACTAACGTTTTCTAAGCTTTTGTCAATCCATGTTTCCACCTATAACTTCCCTTCGGGAGAACTTCTAAGGATCCTATTCAAGGCTTTCACGTCGACATCTTTGATACCTTCAAACCATGCTCGGAATCGTTGTAATGAAAGTGACTCCGAGCGGGATCAATGATTCAATAAGAATACTACTTCTATGATTTTTATTAAGCCAGGGTGGCTGCGTGTAAGGAAAACCTGAAAATCAGGGAAAAGTCAATGATTTTGGAAGAAATTTTACAAAAGTCAGAGAATTTTTAAAAAAGGTACATATTAAATAAAGGGTGTCAACCCATAAGAGGGTAAGGAACGTTTGTCTGAAAATGGAGTTATTTTACCGAAGATTATAAAAAAATGAAGTACACATTCTGTTAAAAGGATTTTTCGAAATCTTTTCAAGCATAGTAATTGAGCAAATCATACGGGTATTAGGGACAGGTGGCGTGTTCCTTACTCCCCATTGGTTCATCAATACTAATCTGCTGTTTTTAATGTGGGGATTTAACTATTTTTAACTTCTTAGAAGAGAAAAGTCGTATTTCACAGTGCATATTGTCACAATCTTTGTTTTCTCGGTATTCGAATAGTTTTTTTGATGAAACTCTTTTTCTAGATAAAGCTCCTTTATATTTCGGAACTAGCAATCATATTAGCTCAAGAGTGCATTTTTGTTTTTTATTTAAACTAAAAATTCAATTTTCTGTTGCAATCCGCAGCCGAGCCTGCACCAATTGCAGATTAGTATCATTTTGGGATTGTCCACTTGCACAACATTTTCCGATCAAACTTGTATGGCTTTACTAAAATTTTATTGAGGAAGAGGATTTTTGTTCTTCATTTGAATTTTTATTTCGATTTTAAACAATGCTTATAGTAATTGAAAATTATAATTTTAAATTGTTTTCATGCGTTTATAAAATATTCTATGGTAAAAATGTTATATTTATATTTTTTCGTCAGTTACTTCTTGCCTAGGATTACATTTTTTATTACAAATTTGATTTTGTTGAAATAGAAAACAAAACGGGCTGGTTGAAAACAAAACTGGTGAAAAATTACGTTTTTTGTTGAAAATTCATATTTTCGCGTTTGGGTTACTAGATTAAGTGTTTACTTGAACACTTAATACAATTTCAGTACTTGTTAGAAAACAGTTTGAGAGTAGGAAAAAAAGTTTTCTGTGTATTTGTTGACCTAGAAAAAGATTTTGACAAGGTAGATAGAAGTAAACTTTGGGAAGT
Organism: Belonocnema kinseyi; assembly: GCF_010883055.1. Lineage (NCBI taxonomy): Eukaryota > Metazoa > Arthropoda > Insecta > Hymenoptera > Cynipidae > Belonocnema > Belonocnema kinseyi. The sequence goes on along the minus strand of NC_046659.1, from coordinate 82,566,653 downwards.
CCTGAAAGAGTATGGAGTCAATGGATGGATCCTACAAGCTATAAAAACAATATATACAGGTAGCAAAGTGAGTGTAAGAATGAATGGGAAACTGAGTGACAGTTTCGATATTATTCAATGAGTTTGACAAGGATGCGTTATATCTTCATGGTTATTTATATTATTTAAGGACAGGTGTTTAAGAATGGCTCTCTTCGACGAAGAGGGTGTTGATCTCGAAACAGTAAGGGTACATGGGTTAGCGTTCGCAGATGATAAGGTTGTTATGGCAGAGTCTATAGAAGACTTACAAAGAATGTTGAATAAACTAGATGCAAGCGTGAAGAGCATGCGCTTAAAAATTAACGCAAATAAAACAAAAACTATGTTGTTCGAAGGAATGAGTGAAAAAACACTATGCAATATTTGATTAAATGATGAGAGAATTGAACAAGTTTATAAGTTCGTATACCTTGGTCGCTTATTTACTAAGGACGGGAAGATTAATGAGGAATTAGATAAACGAATAAATGAAGGTAAGAAGGTTATTGGTAGAGCAGGTCCCCTTATTAGAAGTAAGAATATATCAAATAAAGCTAAAATGGCCATACATAATTTTATATTTGTACCGACTGTACTGTACGGTAGCGAGACATGGACTTATGAAGAAAAAAATAAGGGTAAAATTAACGCAATGGACATGAGATTCATGCGCATAATATGCAGGAAAACCCTGATGGACAAAGTAAAAATAATGCGGTGCGGAAGAGACGCTAGTAGAACGTGGGAAAGAAATCGGTTAAGATGGTTCGGACATGTTGAGGGAATGCCAAATGAACGACTAACGAAACAAGTGTATCAAGGTAAAGTAAATGGCAGCGTGCCCAGAGGTAGACCGCGGAAAGAATGGTTAGAATGTGTGAATGAGACCCTGGTTAGAAGAGACATAAGAAGTCACAGAAACACGAGAGCCTGCATGAAAAAATGCATGGACATAAAAGAAGATAGAGAAGTATGCCAGGACAGGAAAGTATGGCGGCAAATAGTGAATAAAAAGAGTGTCAGTAGAGTGAATGACGCCTGAAACAAAAAACCTTGGCCACTAATGGACCCAAGTGGGGTACCTTACATAACGACTTCGTGAGGTTCTTCGCTTGGCGTGATTGCTAGAGAGATTGATCAGCAACCTGGGTCGGAGCAGTGTTGCGAAACGAACGTGTTATTTATTTAAATAGCACGAGAATTCTGGATCAATCTGAAAAATATATATCCCTTCCACACACTACTCCTTTCCCCTACCGAGTGAGTCACGCCTACCCCGAAAGGGAAATGGCTTGATGGTGTAATAATAATAATAATAATAATAATAATAATAATAATAATAATAATAATAATAATGGTGGCTCAGTTGGTTAGATACTTGGACTTCACCTCAGAGATCCGGGGTTCGATCCCTGAGCCCGGTACCTCTGGAAATTTTTCAATGTACCTTCACCGAGGTTCTGGTGGTTCTGAACCTACCTTAAGCTGTAGGTTCCCCCATCGTGTACGTGACTGCAACCCAGTCCTTCAATGATGGGGTAAAAACCAGGCTTTGTCCAATATGTCTGGGCAGACTGCTCTCATCAGATCACTTGATTGCATTATAAAAATGCGTCCGTGACTGATGATATATACCGGGAGAGCCCCGTGCAAAATGATCAAATAACAAAAAAATATCCAACTCTAACCCAAAATGCCTTCGACATATTGGGCAGTATAAGCCTGTGACAACATTTCGCCACAGAAATGTTTTTTTTTAATAATTAACGGTCTGCTAAAAAAATCAATTATTGATTCAAACGAAAATTGAAGTGGATTGTGAAAAATTCTTCCTTCTGGATGAAAAATTCGTCATTTAATGGTAAAAAAGTCATCCTTTTGGTTTAAAATAAATGGATGATTTTGAAATTTTTTCATTTTAAATCTAATTTGTATCACTCCCTTTATAAAAGATTTTGTATCGAAAATTCTATAAGATTAAATTCTTGTCTTCAAATAATAATGGTCAGGGAAAGTAAAACATTCTTTTTCAGAACGAAACAGTGAGAAATCATGGGAAATTCAAGGAAAGTCGAAAATTTGGTTTAGCGATCAGCCTGTTCAAACAAATATATACTAGCTAGTCAGTTTCGAAAGATTATCATTTCTCCTATTTCTCCTGACCGACCAAATCTCAGTTCTTATTTTTACTTTCTTAATTTTCCTAATAGGTCTCTGCTTGACTTCGAGTCTCGGCGGGAGATTTTCGCCGAGCAAACGAGACTAAGTAGAATTTGGCCGAAGTTTACGATTGGACTAGTTTTGCGAAATACTTCATCGAGTTTGACGAGCGTCTACTAGACTAGACCGCCTCCGTTATCCCCGGATCTTATCAATATTTTTGAATTTTGCATCTCTGTTACCGTTTCTACCCGAAATAAGTTAAAACGCGATATTTCTACGATAATTTGTGAAAACTAGTTTTAAATACAACGCGAAGTAACCAAATCCTTTTATAAAAAACCCTAAAATTTTTTTATTCAATATTATTTCGTATTTTAACTGAAAGCGTCTGTTAAAATTAGATTCATCCGATTGTGCTTTTGCAAAAAATAGATTTACCTGCAGTAATTTTGCATATTAATTTCGCATGATGGAAATTGTAATGACTGGTGACAGAGGAGATATTGGTCACATCTCGAACCCCTTTTCCAGGTTCCCCTTAAAAAACACGTTTTAACGAATTGTCACAGAAGAGAGATTAGTCACTCGCCCCTATTTCAATTATGTCAGTGGTCATAGCCTTACCAAAACAACTAAAGTAGTAAGTTCTAGTCAGGACCCTTTAAGAAATTGTTAAGATTTTACATTCTTCGTAACTAAGCAAACTATTTGCTTCCAGATAGGCTCTAATCATATAATTTAGCCAAGCTTTTGTTGGGGCCTCATTAGGATAAAAGGACCAAGAACTTCTAGACAGGAACTGGTCGGGCTTTAGTCAAAATAATCCAGATGAACTTGCTGACAATGGAGCTGCATTATGTTTAACGCATTGCCATATGCAGAAGTTTCTCTTTACTTAATTATACTTTAGTGAACACTCAAATTGCTGCCCGAACTGCACATGAAAGCATCCAATTATTTCCCGCTTATAATACATGTTGTTAATGAAAATAACACAACCGGAATGTTGATTTGTTATTTTTCTGTGTTTTTTTTGTGTGCTAAAAACTAAGTACTGTTTAAGTAAGATCTAGTGGATAGTTCTGAAAAAAATGAATTGACATGGTAGCATAAAAATCTTCAATATTAAGATGTTGTGTGATTTTATATACTCATATGACAGCTGAATGTTTAAGGTACCGGAAGTCAGAGAATTCCCGTTCACGCCTGGTAGGAACTTCTACACTCTGTTCAACGTGAGAACGAAATTCTGAAAAGACGAAATTTGGTTCTCTGCACGTAGATTGTCAAAGAAAGGGAAATGTAGGCGTAAACCCCACGCAGGCAAGAGTTTAGTGGCGGCCTAAATAAAGGTTATAAAAATTTTGCAGAGAGCAGTTGGGTCAGTCTATTTGAAACAATTGTGTTTCCCTTCAACAGCGATTGGCTGTACATCGAAAAAAAAAATTTGCCGTCGCTTCCCTTAAGAAAAAAACAGCGCGGCCGATTTCGTTCTGTCGTTGAACAGTGTATAGATACAGCCCGGTTAAAAAAGAGTTATCGAACTATTCTGGCTCTTTCTATTTTTCCAGATTTTGCCGATCAGGTCCCGATCCCAAATATGGAAAAATAGTCAGAGCCCTTCTAAAGCCCGAACGAAATTTCTATATGGAATCGTAACATAGTTTATAAACGGCTCCTTGCCTAAAAATGAAATAAACGTCTATTCCATATATTTCTCTATATTTAGATTTCGCTCCTTTTATATGGAAAACGAATTGCAAACATTCGCGCACACAACAATCGCGATTTGAGCTTTTTAGAATGTGACGCCGCGCCGCTTGCTTCTTCTCGTCTCTTGATGCGCTAAGGCTGAGGGGAGAAACCATCCTTCCGGCTTTGCATCCAGGATAGCTTCGACGCGGTACACTTTCCCATCTTTCCATCCACCGCGATGCGGACTGGGGGCAATGGATAAAGTAAACAAACTTTTCAACAAGAGAAGTAAGTGATGCGAGTCATATAAACAGTGTTGTAATAAAGACGCCTTAGCTTACGATATAATTATGGAAATTTCTTAATAAAGCTAGTAAAGAGTCCCCATGCGAGAAATTGCTTTCCCAATTGTAAACTCTTTCCTGCGATTATAATCAGATGCATATATAAATATTAGCCTGTTTTATTTTATAGGGGAGGTATATATATGCTGAAACGAAGTTCAGTCAGAGAACCGAAACAAGATTAAATTAACAGATACTAAGTTAATATCATAAATACTAAATTAACAGAGCCCAATTATAAAATTCAAATATTTCCGGATGAAAAGTTATATTTTTTTGGATCAAAAAGTCTACTATTATATTTATGGTTGAGAATTCATGTTTTTTTACAAAATATTCTATAATTTGTTTGAAAAATTAACAATGTTGTTAGGGGGGCTTTTTTATTGAAAATTCAACTGTTTTGTTAAAAATTCGCCTTAACGGATTGAGAATTAGACTATTTTTTCGAAAATTCGTCTTCTTGAGTTCAAAATGAATACAGAGAAATTTAAATTGTTTTAATATTTCCTTTTCGAAATATGCGCATTATACTAAGAGTTTTATCTTCACAGTTGCATTCTTTTCTGCATTACATTATATTTGTTTTCTTTATTTGTTTCGTTTTCTAATCCTGGGATTTTGTGTTAATAATAGATGTAAGTACTAAATAATTTTAGGCAATTGTAATAAAATTTGTTTCGTTAAATATTTGTCCAATAAATGGTGTTCCATTAAGACAAAATAGATGCATTTAAAGTTCTCAAAAGGATCCTATCCGATTTTTTTATTTCTAATTCCAATGGAGGTGTGGAAGGTTTGGCGCAGTACACAGAAAATCGCCGATCCTCCAATGTACACCGAAATAGGTGTTTAATAGAGTTGCAACAAATTTGAACCACCCAGGTTCATTCGGAGAATCTAGGGGAACAGCATCATTTAGACACTGTTTTTCCTAATCCAGTGCAACTTGAAGCGTCGTCTACAAACTCTAAGTCACCTGTCAAGATCATTTTGTCGGTCGTTATTTGAGTGAAACAGATGTTAATAAGCAGGTAAGTTATAATAATAATTACCTAACTTTTTATTTCCTCCCATTTACCAGCGACTAAACAGTCTTGAAATAAAAACAGTACTTGGCGTGATATAATATCCAAATCTTAGGTTAGTCAAAACCTACTATATGACATTCAAACCACCAAAGCCGGGATGTACAAACTAAGTCGTGACCGT
>NC_046659.1:82559077-82561118 GCF_010883055.1 Belonocnema kinseyi | reverse complement strand
CTGAGTCCAATTAATTTTTTATCTCATATGGAGTTAAACCCTTTAAATGAAAATGTTTGATTACCGCTCTGAACTCGTTTTTTTTTCATTTTTCTTAACGAAGAATTTTTTTTTTTCAATTGGTTATAAAAACACGTAAACTTAGAAGATGTGGACTGTGACTGCACCATATATCTAATCGGGAGTGGTGCTGACTGAAAACAGATGATTTGGAGCGATTCGCGCGCCATCTGTTGGTCATTCTAAGGACTTATTGAACTACCCTCGTATCATTTGGAGACTGAATTTTGGCTCATGCAGAGTTGTGGAGTTCTGAACCGCACTATCAGCCACCTGAATACCTGTCAAAGGAAATATTCGCTTTGCGATATTAGCCTAAATAATTGTTAATGAGGAAACCTATTGAAACAATATTTACCTAATTTTCAAATTTCTTTCATTTAATAGGGCGTACCAGTCAATTATAACTTCCGAATGCAACTTCCAAAATTAGGTTAGTCATGCCCGTCAACATTTAAACTAAAGCCGGGATGTCTAGAAAAAGTCATAACGGTCTATATATACAATAAGGCATTTTCACTCCAATTGATAGCTCACTTCACTTCGTTAAATACTGAGGGCATAACAATTGACCAAATCCATGGGAATCGGTTAATTTTTGCTCTATTTTTCTAATATCTTCGTAGAAAGTAATTTTTCTGTATAAGTGCAATTGAAAAATAGTTTTTCTTTTTGAGGGACTATTTAATTCAATAATAAAATGATAATAATTTTCATTCATGCGTGCGTTAGGGCTGAGCGCTGGTTGTCTACGCTTTGAAGCGCGATTCAAAATTACATTGAAAAACAATTCTTGTAATTTAAAATAATATTTATTAAAATATACACAAGAATGTATACAAATTGTGTAACTTTTGAATTCAGACAAAAAAAAATTTATAACACATATATTTGTTGAATAACAGTTTGATTTTATTGAATTTAAAAGGCTGACTAATATTTCTCAAAATATTTAATTCGAAAAAAAATTTCTTGGAAAAGTGATTGAAAATAATTAATCATAATTTTTTAATCAAAAAGAACAATATTCTCAGCTGAAATTATTTTTAGAAAAATTCAAATATTATCATTATTAAATTTTACAATTAACTTCTATATATGAAGCTGCAGAAACAGTATATGGTATTTCAACAAATATATCTATTACAGAATGTTTTGTGAACTATAAGTTAGTTTTTGGAGTTCAATGAAAATAAACCATTATTTATAAAATATGTGTTATACACTTTTCTCTTGTCTGAAATCAAAATTTACACAATTTGAATACATTCTTGTGCATATTTTAATAACTGTTTATTTAAATTATTAGAATTTTTTTTTTCAAATTAATTTTGAATCGCGCGCCAAGTGTGGTTAACCAGCGTTCAGCCCTAACGCAAGCGCAGTAGCTCAGAGTGCCAGCATTGGCAGCATTGGTCGACAGTACAAACCGGAAAAATAAATCAAATCAGCCGGCAGGAAAAAGTTGGGATATGAAAGCCTCAATTAGGTATTTTCATTTCAACCATCAGTTAACTTCACTTTGTTAAAAGGTGAGGGGGGAAAATTGATCAAATGCATGGAACAAAACTTTATTTCTGCAATATGTTTGTAACTAATAATCATTATTATTATTTCATTATTTCACTGAGTAGTAATTAAAAAATAAAAACTATTTTTTAATGCAATTATAAAGAAAAAATTACCTTTTACGAAGATATTAGCAAAATAAGGCAAAAATGAACTGAATCCCATACACTTGGTCCCTTATTTTTCCCTCAGCAATCTACGAAGTGAAGTTAGCTGTTTATTGAAGTGAAAATACCTAATAAGCTTTTATCTTATTAGTTTGAATGTTCCCGCCCCTATATATGAAACATTGCAATGTTCCACGAAACTCCCAATGTTTCATGAAACTTTTCATCAGGCTAAAGTTTCATGCAAATTTACATCCTTACTCATCGCGAAAAACAAATTTCTGTTTTTATTCTACAATTGTATT
>NC_046659.1:82517236-82558977 GCF_010883055.1 Belonocnema kinseyi | reverse complement strand
GGTAAAACAATCACTGGTGAATATTATGCATCATTATTAGAGCAGCTGAAAGAAGAAATTTTAAAAAAACGACCACATTTGGCGAGAAAAAAAATTCTCTTTAATCACGACAATGCCCGAGTTCACACATGCTTCGTTTCAATGGCTAAAATTGAAGAACTAAAATTCGAATTGGTCGAACACCTATCGTCTTCACCAGATTTAGCCCCCAGTGACTTTTTCTTATTTCCAAACTTGAAAAAATGGCTCGGTGGACTTTTCTGAAGGATTAAAAAAACTTGAAAAGCGATTGACCAAGTGTATAGAGCTCCAACGTATTTAATTTAAGCGATAAACAACTGGAAAAGGTTAAGAACAAATTGAATCGTGATATTATCCCTCATTTTAAAAGGAAATTGCAGAGTTCAGCATTCAGTAAAGCTTGTTTCAAGAACAAGTTTCCAGGTTGTTTGAACACATATTTTATCGTGGAATTTCTACCTAAAAGTAATGACAAATGCGGAAGGCCTAGCTCAGATGACTTTGCAGAATGTTCTACTTCAACAAATAGAAGGTAATTAATGGATACACTTAAAAAATATACTGACCTCGAAATAAGAGAGGCTTTTTTACGCTCGCTAAATCTATGTGATAGGAGGAAAGCATAAGAATTCTTTAATTCAATTTTACCTTCCAAAGAAAATGAAATTATAAATGATTTCACGATTCCTTACACATCAGGAAGCTAATTTTGTCTAAAAGTCAGTATCACATGATCCATATGTAGGCAAAAAAGAGAAATGATGACATTTACCCAGCATACGACAATTTAGCAAAAGCTAAAGAAGAATGTTATCCAAATTCGATTAAGGTAACGGAAAAGGGTTTTACAGTCGGTTTAAAATCTCTTTTAGATCACACGATATCTCGGATTTTAAAAAATCGTGATATTTCTCTTCCATGTACGGATATAAGAAAACTTTATAAATTGAAGTTAATTGTGAAATACGGTTGTGATGTTTCTTCACGCCAAAGCACGTACAAGCAAAAGAAACATGATCCAGATATGGTGGATAATAGTATCATCACGGTTTCAATGGTACCACTGCGACTTCGCTAAGAGAATTTGGTAAATTCTGTAGCATGGCAAAATCCTAATCCATCGTCAACATCATATTGCAGGCCAATACTATATGAAGTCGTAAAAGAAACCCCAGAAAAAACCAATTCAGTAATATCATCACTTCAAACAGAAATCGATAAAATGAACCCCACAATAATAAAAAACGATTCCGGTACTTTTGTGATAAAAACTGATATGATGTTGACTTTGCTCGACCAAAAAGTTTGCCAGGCTCTTTCTGGAACTTTATCATCTATGACTTGCTACATTTGTCAAGCTACAACAAAATAGATCAATTACTTAGATAGAGTCAAAGGCAAAGTTATAGATATCAAGTCATATGATTATGGATTGTCAACACTACTACAACACGACTCGATTTTAAGAAATGGCGAGTAGTTACAGATGTATATAAAGATTTTCAAAAGAAGGCAAAGACTCGAATTTGCAAAGGTTTTCATCAGAAGACCGGATTGGTACTAGATGCAGTAAAACAAGACTCAGGCTCATACAATGACGGGAATACGGCAAGAACGTTTTTTGCAGACCCTGAAATAACTGCAAAGATTGCAGGGATAGACTTGGAGTTAGTGGAAAGATTTGCGTACATTCTGAATAAATTAATAAGTACAGAGCCAACTGACTTGGAAACATTTGAAATATATACTATGGAAACCGCAAAACTGTACGTACGTTTATACCCTTGGTACTACATGCCTGTAAGTGTCCATAAGATATTATTGCATGCAGCTGATGTTATGAAATATTTTCCATTACCAATTGGACAGTTTTTCGAAGAAGCATGTAAAGCTCGGAAGAAAGACTACAGGAATATACAAGAGTTCAATTCACGCAAGTTTTTTCGTGTTGCTACTAACACTGATTTAGCACACAAACTGTTAGTGAGTTCGGATCCATGTATCAGTTACGAAAGAAGAAATATTTCAAAATTCTGAAATGTATGAAAAAGTACTTTTGTTCTGCATTCATTGCAAATCCCGTTTTTTTATATGAATCTCTGCAAACTTAGGGGTTTGCTTATCAAGTCGGTGGGTTATTGTCAAAAAATTTTATATCAAGTGAATCTTAGCATGTAGTGTTATGATTCATTCTCAATCTATTGCAATTGAAACCCCGACTTTTTCTAAGTGAAACTGCCAAAATTTGGAAGTTGTTCATCTAAATTGTTTATAAAGATTTAAGTTGCTATATTTTACTAAATATTATAAAAGATACATTTTTCAGGAATATCAGTAGCCATTCTAGCGATTACAGTAAATTAAAATTTGATAAAACCTTCAATTTGTATATTTTATGACGAGAATTATTTATAACAATTGTTATTGTTAACTTTTCTAATATTTTTGTGACTAGCACTTTTTGTAAACAGAAAATTTTTGTACCGATAATAAAACTATTTTCTAATTTGTTCATAAAAAAGTTCAGTTTTTCATACTTTGAGTGAAAAAGTTATTAATAAACAAGTAGAAGAGACAAAGTTCAGAGCGGGAAGCTCTTCAGAATTTAATGAATTATAATTTTAAAAAAAAATTAAAAATCAGAACAAAATTGAAAGCTCTGGACATTTCTGAACGAAAAAATTGCATTTCCTCCCACTGTGCGTCACCACCGGTAAAATACCGACACAGGAGTTCCGCTGACGGTTAGCGTGATACTGATATACTACTTGCGCAGTACTGATACGTATTACTGGTCAAATACTGACACAAGAGTTCAACCAACGGTTGGCATCATACTGGTCTACTACTGGTTTAGGAGTAATATGATTTACTGGTGAAATACTAGTACCAGCGTTTCGCCACCGATTGGCGTACTACTGGCTTGATACTGGCTTGATACTGGCACCACTACTGGCGATGTACTGATACGTATTACTGGTTAAATAGAGACACAAGAGTTGAACCCACGGTTGGCATCATAACTTAGGAGTAATATGTAATACTGGTGAAATACCGGAACCGGCGTTTCACCAGCGATTAACACACTACTGGCGACATACCAACTTCAAGTGCAAGTTATACATGGACGCATTTTCGGCTACGTTTGGCGTCAAACGCAATACTCTGTCTCTTTATTTCACAGTAAAACGCGCAGATAGAAAGAGACAGAATATTGCGTAAAGCATCCATTCAGTACTAGTGTACATTTATCGATCGACGAGAATGAAGGAGGGAATAAAGTGAATAAAGCACGCTCAGAGCTTCTTTGGTTGCAGTTTTGCCCAGCTTCGAATTTCTCAAATTTTATATGTGAATTTGATGTGTTATCGTGACTTACTTGAAGGATATATCGCTGAGAAAGGTAATTGAGCAGACATTTTAGTGTAAAAATGATGGGAAACTTGTATTTGGAGTTGAGAAACGTCGACAGTCAGGCCGATTACACAAATTGAATGTGTTATGTTATGTTTTTGTACGTTTGAGTTTTTATTATTTCTATTTCTAAAATTAAATTTCTAGTATGGTTTTTAATTAGCGATATTCAATACAAATAATAATAATTGCGGAAAATGGTGAACTTATAGCACTGTTAATTGTTAACTTCGTCACGATGTGCTTCGTGTGAGAAATAAAAAATAACAAAATTAAATTAAACTGTTCATTTCTCATTATTGTCTTTCTTCTCAGTTTTCACTCATCGATCGTCTTCTTCGATTGCACAGCTTCAACCGGCTAAGAATTCTTTCAGCTTTCGCCATCTACACGTTTCTGTATTTTGATGAAACATGACATCCCTCAGATAATATGGAATTGAAAAACATATCTTTTATTTTCAAAATTAGACATATAGTATAGTTTGTACTTATTGATATTCGTTATTGATAGTCGTTTAAGATTGTATAATTTCAAATTGAACGCCTTAATAGTTTAAAAATTTACAGTGCGTGTTTTCGAAGCTCTCAAAGAGTTGATATTTTAATCAAAGTTTGTCCTAAAAGTTATAATTCAAATCAACTTTTGCAGCTATTTCAATGAACTTTCACTTTGAACGGTTACATTTTAATATTTAAAAGCACTGAACATGATAATTTGTATGTTTTCTATTCATTATCTTAAATTTTTTATTTTTAATGGCTTGAATTTTATATTTTGAGTTGAGTTGCCACCCTATAATTCGACAATGTTTCCTTATGTTTATGATTCTATTTTTATATTGTTATCTTTTTACAGAAATCGTTTTGCAGAAATTCGAAAATTTGAAAATGTGAAAATGACTTTAATGCCTATCTATCACCCGCTGGTTCTCTAATACAGGAGATTGAGAAGGCGGTAAGAAGAATAAAAACAGAAAATAGTGACGAAAATTTGAAAAAACTGTAACAAAGTTAGAACTGCGAACAAAAGTTCATTGCTGTTAAACAAAATGTTTTATAATCTAGCTTAAGTATCGAATAATATATTCATTTTTAGATTTTAAAAGTTCTTTTGTCTTTTACCACTTAATTTTAGCTTATACTCACCTTTTTCTTACTGATATCTTCTAATATTAGAAGTTTGACTAGTACCGCGCCAGTGCCAACGGTATGTAGTCCCCAGTATTGCAAATCAGTACAGAACTTGAATATTCTTATGGTTTTTACCAATAGGGCGCCAGTACCACCAGTACGTATCGATCTAGTGCTGCAGATCAGTATAAGATTTAAATATCATTAGGGCATTTAGCCTTAACGCGCCAGTAACAACAGTATATACTGGCTCAGTATTGTGAGTCTGTAAAGAACTTAGTTATCATTACGGATTTCACCAGTACCATGCCAGTACCAACGTTATTCACTGACCCGGTACTATAAGTCAGTACATACCTTCTTTATCATTTAGAGCCTGACCAGTACCTGCTCAGTACTAATCTGCAGTAGTGGCCTAGTGTTGAACTTCAGTGCTGGCCCAGTACTAAAGGCCAGTACCTTGTCGAGTTTTCAGTATTATTTCAGCCAGTACTGGGCCAGTACTATCAAAAGGGTACTGCACCAGTACCAAATGTAAGTACTAGCCCAGTACTGGGTAAATACTGCAAGTCAGTACAGAACAATGTTATCATTAGGGGTTTTACCGGTGCAAAGCCAGTAGTCCTGCGAGTATTTTAACAGTACCGTGTCAGTATCGAACTCCGCCCGGCGGTACTGAAGCGGTACTGCTCGGTTGTTAATTTCCCCCTGGGTTTTTATGGCAAAAAAGTTTTCCAATATGACAGAAAACTAAACTAATTAGTTTGAAATGCAATTAATTAATTCAAAACTAACTTTTTTGTTCAAATATATATATTTTTGTGTTAATAATTCAAGTATTTTAGAGAAAGTTCATATTTCTGAGGTGAAAATTCGTTTCTTTTAGTAAAATTTCATCTCTTTGGAAAAATATGAAATTTTTTTTGGTTAGAAAAAGTAATCTGTTTTGTTTAAATAAAAAAATAATTGCATTGAAAATTCTTCTTGTTTAGTTGCATAGAACTGTTTTCTATTCAAAATTAAAATATATTTGTTTGGAATACCAACTCTTCTTTTTTTCAAAAGAACTATTTTTTAAATTAAAAAATCAACTGCTTCACGGAAAATTGAAATTCTTTGTTAAATATTTATTTCTTTGTTTGAGGAATCATTATTTTAGTTGTAACTTCATACATTTCCTTTTTAATGAACTTTTTTTTTAACATTCATATCTTCCAGTTAAAAATAAAAATGCTTGTTTAAAAATTCTTCTGTATTGGCTTGAAATAAACTTTTTGTTGAAAACTCATCTTCTAAGAAACTCGTATTTTTCCATTGAAAATTCAATGATTTAAGTTAAATCTTTTTTTTGTTTTTTTTTTTTTTTTTTGAAAATTCGATTATTTTGTTCAAAATGAATCTTTGTATGTTGGAATTTTAACTATTATGCAGAAAATTCAATTATTTTCTTGTGAGTAGAGGCATTTTGTTAACAATTTAATTATTGTATTAGGAGTCGCCGTTTTTTATAAAAAATTCAACTGTTTTTTCAGTCCTATTTTTGGAAAAAAACACGTTTTTGGGATTAAAACTTGATCTTTATTGTTTGAAAATTCGTTTACTTAGTTAAACAATTCGCCATTTTATTGAAAGTTAGATTTTTTCAATTAAACCATTTTGTTAAAAACTCACGTTTTTAGTAGAAAATTTAACTGCTTTTCAACATTTATTATTTTATAGAAAGCTTATGGCTAGAATAAGTACTTTTTTAAAACTGTAATTGCCTTTTAGGAAATTAAAATTTTATGTTTGCAAATTTTATTATTTCTGTTTTCTAAGAATTCGATTTTCTAGCTTGAAACTCAACTCTTTTCTGAAGAATTTAACTATCTTGTTAGAAATGCTACACATTTCAGCTTGATATCTTTGAAAATAAAAGCGTTTCATATTTAATTCACCTATCAGTTACAAAAGCGGCATTCTTGAGTTTTAAAAGTCACTTGCTATTAATTTTCTTTTATGACATTATGTACAAAATACATGAAAAATAAGTGAATTCTAAAATCGCAAGAAAACCTTTCTGGTCTCCGCTACTTAATTTAGTATTTTAATATTATTCAATAACATATTTTGCACCAAGGCAACGGACCAGTATTTTTACGGTCGAACAAGAGCTTTTTCAACCGCGTAAGACCGTAAAAAGACTTCGCTGCCTCGTTGCACACGATATTTTATGGAATAAAAGTATGTTTTCCGAGTTTTTTCATGATACAATAAGGTGGGCTTTATAAGCCTAGGAAAATAACGTCCCCCGACACCAACGCTAACCTACTTTGTTGATCCAAACCACGTCCAAAAAGCTAGAAATACATAACCGTATTACAAAAAACAATTTATCATCCTATAATTCCCCTATTTTTTTAAAATCATATTGGGTTGTGAATTTTAGGATATGATAGCTCCTACCTACGTTCAAACTTGAGCGAAGGTGTCACGTCTCGTTAAAGTAGTAATAAACATCTCAATATTTTGTTAATTCTCAGATTACATTAACGTTACAGTGAAAAAAAATCATTAACGAAAGTTAATAAAACAAACTATTAGAGAATGTAATCAGGAAACGTAGACGGGTGAATTGTAAAGGACTCGCCCCTAGTTTGGAAAGATTAATCTCCCAAAGCGAATCCTCACAATTGCACCCTGCGACCAAAGGAACGCATTGATGATTATAAGGGTGAAGTATCTTCTTCTACCCGTTATCCTCCGGTTACGCACCTGGATGCATCTTCCTCACCAGCAACCTCACTATTTTGACCCCTTCTCCCACAATCTGACCAAACCGCGCAGCGAAAACCACAAGCCTCGTTTTTGCTTGCTGGGTTATTTATCGCCTCAATTAGTCATGCGACAAAAGACGCATTAGTTTCCACTCCCCATGCGAAGCGCTCTGCTTCGCTGCCCACTAACAATGGGACGAATTACGTCAGCTTAGTAATCTTGTCGTCGGTTGCAACCAAGTTATCGCGATAACCGCAAAGTATCTTTTCATATCATTTTTACTGAAATTATTGAATCCTTAAATCCCCCTATAGTCACAGCAAAATAGATGCAGAGAGAAACGTTTGGGGCCGTTCAAACACTACGACACTGAACGGTCGTGGTGTTTGTGTACATGGGGGGGGGGGGGGGAGGTAATGCAGAATATTGTGTGAATACACCTTTTTTAGGCCGCTTGAAAAAATTAAAATGAGTAATTTGACTTCACTTGTAAAGCTTTTTTTGAAAAATTACTTTCTTTCCCTCTGTTTTCAAGAAACTTCTTTCCTTCGTTTTTATAACTTGAATGCCGGCTGAATTGATATCAACCAATAAAATAATCTAATTATATTTGATTGAAAGTTCGTTATTTATGAATAAATTGATTTTCTTAACTGGAAATTTAACGAATCCATTTTCAGCTGAAAATTGATTGTTTTATGTTGAAAATTCAACTATTAATTTTTTTCTTTGGAATTCATCTTCTTTGGGTATCATCTTTTTAAAACTAATAATGGAACTGCTTGGTTAAAAGTTGAACTACTTTGTCAAACATTTATTTTATCATTGAATGATCCGTTTCTATGTGAGAAAAAACTTTTTAGTTGAAAATCATAATTTTCGGGTTAGAAATTTCATAGTTTTTATGAAAATTCGTCTTATTGGTTTAAAATTTTGTATTCGTGATATGAATTTATCTTTTATGGTTAAACTTCTTTATTGAAAATTCGTCTTTATGGATGAAAATTAATTTTTTTCGCAGAAGAGTTCTGGGTTGAAAATGTATTTTTCTTCTAAAAAAACTCGTCTCTGTAAGTCAGAAATTCATCTACTCAGTTACAAATTTGACTCTTTTGCTTGAAACATTCCACTATTTGTATAGAATTGTAACATTCTTCTAAAAAAATCGCCCATTTCACTTGTAGATTCGACTGCCTAGTTAAAAATGTAACTGTTTGTGGTTAAACTTAATTCATTTTCGTTTTTAAATTCGTCGATCTGGTTCGGAATTCGCCTGCTATGTTTAAATAATAAAGTATTTGGTTGTAAATGCAACAGTTCACTACACCATTACTTTGTTTGTTAAAAATACAAATGTGTGGTTGCAAAATATTTGCTTTAAACTTATTTTTTCGGCTGTAAGTCAATTTTTTTAAATTTGTCTTTTTAACTTAAAATCCCCTTTAGTAAAAAATGAATCTTTTTTGGTTAAAAATTCAATTATATTGTTTAAAATATATTTCGAGATGAAATCAAAAGTGGTTTATATTAAACTTAATGCAGTACCTGTGCATTAATTCAAATTTAGTAGAATATATTCCCCTGTTTTCGTGAAAAATCACCCTGTTTCTCCTGTTTTGAGAGCATTTTGGTCGGTGAAATCTGTTAAAATATTGTACTTTTTATTTTAAAATAAGATGTTTCTCAACTAATCACAAAGACAAAATGTATATAAGTGTGGGGTGGGTCTTCATATTTGTTGCCACCTTAAGAAGTTTAAACTTTGTGTTATGATCAATCACGAAGAAGTGGAAGGGACGAAAAAATGTTTAAAATAGCATAACGTAGTTTTAACGAACCTTGCAAAAAATTTTAAGATAAAAACCATTCTTCAGATTCGAATAAAGCTTTTAGAAATACTTTTCAGGTGAATTCAACAAAACAAAACTGATCATAGGACAAAGAAATGTGACACAGAAGAAGAATAGAACCAGAGAGGAGTCCGACGGAAAGTTGCATAATCGACCGAGAGGCGGTAACAAGTCGAACGAATAAAACTTGGTTGAGTGAAGCGAATGAATAAAGACCAAATGAAAGAACATTGAACAACTGAATCCAAGCTGAAAACTTTCTTACTTTCCAAAAATGCAACTTTTCACGAATTCTTCGTCCGTCCTTGAGTCTTCGGCAAGGACTTGTTTTTCAAAGATATAGAAAATATGCATGAGGAATCTTTTTCGAACCAAATATTTTATATTTTAGCATACAACGATAAGTAAATAATAAAAAAGTATAAGTTATGCCTGTTCTTTGGTTTTCTTGAAGAATCATTTTTCAGTCCACAGAAAGCAGTTGCTCTTCTTATAGACTTTAACTCGTGAAAATTAATCTACTATTTCAATATCACCTTAAACAAAAATTATAAAGTAATTTATGCATTCTCATAGTTATTATGTTACAGTTTTACAACCGGTAGTAACCGGTAGTACCCTCTCATTACATAATTTCTTTAATTTCGACTAAAGGAAAAATTTTATAGAATATTCTTGGAAACTTTCAAAAAAAAATTGAGAAAGAAGTTTAAACAGTCAAAAATTTACAATAAACGCACGTTGTTTAAAAATCGAAGGAAAATCATAATTTTCACCGTAAGTTCGCCAGTAAGTTGACATGTGAAGACTTAAGACCGAGTCGAATCCTGTAGTTTGGGGCGATCCAGGACTCATCCTGAAACCTCTTTCAGAGCGAGATCTTTAAGTAACAGTAGGAAAGTCCCCAACCACCGGCGTACTATCTTTTTCCCATTCGAGAAAACCTATACCCATGAATTAATTGATGCCATAAATTTCGTAAGGTACTAAATGTTCCATTTTTTTTCCATTTCACCAGTGCAGTATTAATTGCTTCATGGATACGCGGTTTCCAGAATAAGAAAAATATTATAGGGGTAACATTACGCTGGCGTACTGTTATGGCTCCATGCCATCACCACAGGGGGTCTACAAGGGGCGAACAGTGGATACGATTTCGACCTGGAACAGCTGTGAGGACGAGTCGTGGACAGCTCTTCTCGGAGACTTCAAATGAAAACTGAGCCGAAAAAACGGTCTTTAGGCAGACTAACAGTAAATGTTCATGCAGGCAAATCCTTAGGGTGGGCTCAACGTTTTGTCACTTTAACAATACTTTTCACAAGAATCTTTTAAACATTTATGAAGGCCCAAAAATGATTAAAATATATATATATATATATTTAAATGCTATAAAAATTTTGCGGCGTTTGTGAAAATCCAAAAAGCTAGTTATTTTGGATCACTCTCATAACCATTCTAATTAAATTGACACCTGTCCTTCTGCTAAAACGAGACTATACTTTTTTTGAAGGGCCTATAACTTTTTTGAGGCGCAGTATGGATAAGT
This sequence comes from Belonocnema kinseyi, assembly GCF_010883055.1. Classification (NCBI taxonomy): domain Eukaryota; kingdom Metazoa; phylum Arthropoda; class Insecta; order Hymenoptera; family Cynipidae; genus Belonocnema; species Belonocnema kinseyi. The sequence continues at coordinate 82,548,253 of NC_046659.1, read as the reverse complement.
ATTTTTCCACAGCCGAAAATCATAAACAGACATTCTTCCTGACATTATGGAGCATACAACTCTCACGCGTGAGTTTGTCAGTCGGAAAGCATCATGGAGAGATAATAAAACGGCGCGTTGTTGCACGCTGGAGATTTTAAAGGTTTTCAAGTGCAGACCACAGGAAGGCAAGAAAGGTGGAGCTGGTTATATTTAGTGGCAGTGGACTACACCCGCTGTCCGCCCAATATTAACTCCAGCCATAATGCGCTAAATTCCTACCGCCATCCTACAGCCTCGATCCTTTCTCTAAAGTCCTTAAATTTAAATTGTGTCACATCCTGAAAGGTATAATATGTATATTGTTAAAATAATGGTTTATTCAGACTAAGCAATGACCAGGAAAATCGGAAATCAGCTTGGAATTTTGAGCACTGCAAAAAACTAGGAAGTTTTTGCAAAATGTAAATTTTACAGATTTATTGTTTTTTTTCCTATAAATATCGTCTCACTCTTCGAACAAAATTTGGAATTTTCGTTACAAGTTCGTTAATAGTTTCATTAAAAGTGGATGTTCTTTTTATACTATATACTTAAGGTAATTGTGACGCGACAATTACATACAAAAGTTTATGCGCGTATAGATCCAAGAAATGACAAGTTCTCTCCTGACCAATGGTGAACAATTTTTATTGAGATTGTACACTCATCTAGAAGCGTCCCATATACGAATACGCATATTCACATTAACAGTTCGTAAGAGAACGATAGTGGCAACGTCGCATTTTCATTCTCGGAAAAAATTCTGTTGATGGAGTTGAGAGTTATAGACTCATTCTCTATGCCTACCCCCACCATGTGCCACGCGAGAACAGAAACATTATTCTTGACAACATTATATTTTTTATACTAAACGGTTAATAATTGCTATCTTTAAAAATAAAATCCGCACGATATTTTTCTTTATATCTGTAGTTTTTAGGCTCAATGGTAAGCTTCGTTTCCATAATACACTTTGTAATGTGGTGATTGCCCATGTTAGCTATGGAAGACCCATGCAAAAAGTACTAAACATAATTGATCGCATTTGACTTATGAAACGGTTAGATAACAATATTTTCTACATATTCTGAAAATTTTATACAATCTGTAATTACACAGAAAGTCGCCGATCCTCCAATGTACACCGAAATCAGTGTTCAATAGAGTTGCAACAAATTTGAAGCACACAGGTTCATTCGGAGAATCTAGGGGAAAAGCATCATTTAGACACTGATTTTTCTAATCCAGTGCAACTTGAAGTGTCGTCTACAAACTCTAAGTCACCTGTCAAGATCATTTTGTCGGTCGTTATTTGAGTGAAACAGATGTTAATAAGCAGTTAAGTTATAATAATAATTACCTAACTTTTTATTTCCTTCCATTTACCAGCGACTAAACAGTCTTGGAATAAAAATAGTACTTGGCGTGATATAATATCCAAATCTTAGGTTAGTCAAAACCTACTATATGACATTCAAACCACCAAAGCCGGGATGTACAAACTAAGTCGTGACCGTCTGCATCGAAATTGATGCCTGGTCGTTCGAACAAATTTCCACTAGATTTTCTGCGGAAGTTTAAAGGTATCTAAGATATCTAATTTTGCAGTGGCTAATGTCATATATGAAAGATAAGGTAAATACAATTGTAGAATAAAAACAGAAATTTGTTTTTCGCGATGAGTAAGGATGTAAATTTGCATGAAACTTTAGCCTGATGAAAAGTTTCATGAAACATTGGAATGTTTCAAATATAGCGGCGGGAACATTCAAACTGATCAGATAAAAGCCTATTGGGTATTTTCACTTCCATAAACAGCTAACTTCACTTCGTAAATTGCTTAGGCGAAAATAAGGGACCAAATGTATGGGATTCAGTTCATTTTTGCCCTATTTTGCTAACATCTTCGTAAAAGGTAATTTTTTCTATATAAGTGTAGTTAAAAAATAGTTTTTATTTTTTAACTGCTATTTAATGAAATAATAAAATAATAATAATGATTATTAATTACAAATATATTACAGAAATAAAGTTTTGTTCCATGCATTTGATCCATTTTTCCCCCTCAGCTTTTAACAAAGTAAAGTTAGCTGATGTTTGAAGTGAAAATACCTAATTGAGGTTATTTTTCAGGTTTGTACTGTGGACCAGTGATGCCAATGTTGGTACCCTAAGCTACTACGCTTGAGTCAGGGCTGAACGTTGGTTGGCCACACTTGGCGCGCGATTCAAAATTAAATTGAAAAAAAAAACAATTTTTGTAATTTAAATAACTAATTATTAAAATATGCACCTTTTTTGTTTGAATATTAGATCTTTTTTCAAATATATCTTCATAGATGGAAGATTCAAGTATAATTAGTGAAAATTCTACTTTATTGTTAAAAATTCATTTGTTTTTCTTGAATGTTGTACTATTTCGTAGTAAATGCAACTGTTTAATTAAAAATCCATTTTTTTAAATATTAACTATTTGTAGGAATCTAGTATCTACAGTAACGTTAATGTAAATAATTCTGCCCCTATTTTCTTGAATAATCACATTATTTTCCCCTTTTTGAAAGTTTTATAGACTGTAAAGTCTGAAATCACTATTGAAATAATTTAGGTGATATATATTTTACTTTTCAATTTCAAAATGTTTGGATCGTATGAAACTTGATATGTAATTATTTACCGACAAATCCGGGAAATATCCTGGAAGTTTATTTTAAAGTTTATACGGCCTTGGAGATCAGACTTACAAAAGAATTGCAATGAAATTTTTTCTCAATTTGGTGTATCTTTTGATAGAATGATTGATATCTCTGTTTCTAGAACCCAGATCGTGATAGACTGTTTCCGAAAAGAATGATCGCAATGCAATACCATTGGGTGAAATTGTTCTGTGCAAATTTGATGCAGCTTTAGCTCTTTTACTAGGCAGTCTGATAAGTACCTGAAAATTCTAAGAGATGGCATTAGTATTCACTAATGTGAACCATTTTCGTCGAGTTTAATCCTTCACATGACGCCTGTCAAAACTTCAGCCATTTATGTTTACGCATTTACAAGTTACAGCACTGAGAAGCGACTAACCTCCGAGTTTTTTTTAATATGGAAAAATCTGAGTTTCGAGTTTTGATCAAACACTACTATCTTCGCAAGAAAACGATATGCGAGACCAAGGCCAAGCGGGATAAGTATTACCTGGACTCTGCACCGTCGATTGGAACGATGTATAAGTGGTTTACCGAGTTTCGTTGTGTCCGTACGAGCACAGTTGATGCTGAACGATCTGGGCGCCCAAAAGAGGTCACTACACCAGAAAATATCGAAAAAATCCATGATATGATGTTGAATGATCCCAAAGTGAAATTGAGAGAGGTAGCTAATGCTGTAGGCATATCATTGAAACGTGTGGGCAATATCGTGCATTCAGTTTTGGGCATGAAGAAGCTCTGCGCGCGATGGGTGCCACATTTTCTCACAGTGGACCAAAAACGAATTCGTGTGACAACTTCCAAGCAGAATTTGGCATTATTTTCGCGTAAGCTGATCGAGTTTTTGCGCCGATTCATAACCATGGATGAAACCTGGATCGACTACTACACTCCTGAGTCAACGCAACAGGTAAAACAGTGGGTTCCACCAGGCCAAAGTGCTCCGAAGCGTCCTAAAACGCAACAATGGGTCGGACAGGTTATGGCCTCCGTATTTTGGGATGCACATGGCATAATATTCGTGGACTATCTTGAAAAAGGTAAAACCATAACCGGAGCATACTATTCATCATTATTGGACCGATTGAAAATCGAAATCGCCCAAAAACGACCGCATTTGAAGAAGAAAAAACCGCTTTAGCATCACGACAGTGCGCCTGTTCATTCATGCTTAGTTGCACAAGCAAACTTGCATGAAATCGGCTTCAAATTGGTTCCTCAGCCACCGTCTTCACCAGACCTGGCCACCAGCGACTATTACTTGTTTCCTAATCTGAAGAGATGGCTCACCGGTAAGCGTTTTTACTCAAATGAGGAACTCATAGATGAAACTGAGGCGTATTTTGGAGACCTTCTGATCGAGTACTTTTCGGACGGTATCAAAAAGTTAGAAAATCGTTGGACTCACTGTATCGACCTAAAAGGAGAGTATGTTGGAAAATAAAACCGACTTTGGCCAAAAAAACATCTCCGTGTTTCATTTTTCAGGGACTTATCAGACTGCCTAGTATCTCATGAGAAAAATCCTCTTCAAGTAGTACTCGCAAAAATTTGCCATCGAAATGAGAAAATCTGACCGTGACAAAAGTAAATTGCTACTATCCTATTCTTTAAATCCATAAATTAGAATCGAAAATTCCAACATTAAGTCATTTGTGTTTGAAGAGTTAAAATCTTCCTTTTCTAACATTTTGCATGTGATCCTTTTTGCTGACACCAAAAATGCATTGCGCCTAAAAATCGCAACATAAAAAAGTTTACTCCAGTTAGTACCTTACTATATTTCATCCGCAATCGTTGTCTACACCTCTCATTTCCACCCAACCTCTATCCTTGAGGGCATTCCGGTAAAAATGAAATTTACGAGTTGCTGTAAGCTGTAAACGGCAAGAAATTTCCAAGATGACTGTTCCTCTTTCCGGTGGTAGTTCGCCGCACATTACTGCGACCGACTGCTCAGCTTTTTGCTAAGCTTGCAACTTTTCTTGAACCTGTGTTGCATAAAGAGAGCCGCGTGTTTTGAATCACGCCCGAAACTCTCCAAGAAACTTAATTTCTCTTTCTCCTTCTGCAAATACGTGCAAAGACAACAATATTTTGTAACACATGCACGGAATGTTGGATTTTCTTTAAGGGCCGTTCAAAAACTACGTAATACTGCCAAGGGAGATGGTAGCCCCGGAGAAAGAATTCACGTGGAAATGCAAGTGGAATTTCCTGTGGAAATCCAAGAGAAACTGCACGTGGATTAAAAAAATTCCACGTGAGGTTATACGTGGAATTCGACATAATATTCAAGTGGTGAATTAAAGAGATTCATTTGGAAATTCACGAGGAACTCCACGTGTATTTAAACCTGAATTGATCATAATGCGTTGAATTCCACATGAATTTATGCGTGCATTTCCGCGCACATTTTCACGTATACCATACACAGAATACATCACACATTTAACATATGAATATGGCTAACAATATTTCAAAATTCCCGTAAAGATGACAACTCGTGTTTTATTGTACATGTAAGGCATTTTAATACAATTCTTATTCTTCATCCTCTTTCCCCGTTTTTCAGAGCATTGCTCTTTTTTTCGTGATTTCGTGAAACTTCCCCTTTTTCTCATTTTTTAACTTGAATGGAAAATAAATTAATAGAAACCAATACAAAAATCAAATTATTTTTCGTTCAAAATTAATTATTTTCAATTAAAATGTATGTATTTTTTCAGTAAAAATTAATTTACTTACCAACAAATTTTACTGTGCCATTCTTGATTGAAAATTGATAGTTTATACCTGAAAACTTAAGTATTCAATTGTTCATTCAAATTTGACCTTTTTTCGGCTCTGAAAATTTAAGTGCATGGTTAAAAGTTGCACTGAGTAGTTAAAATATCATTTCATTGAGTGAAAATTTTAAGTAAAAATCAAGGGCTTAAACAGTTAACAATGTTGTTAAGAACTGTTAACAATGTATCGTTTTTAGATATGAATTCAACTATTAAGTTGAAAGTTTATGTATTTTATTGTAGACTCTACTTTTTTGGTTGAAAATTAACCTTCTTGATTGCAAATTTAAATACTTGGTCGCAATAGTTCATTAAAAATTAATTTTCTTAGTTGGATATCCATTAATTTAACTGAAAATATGACGATTTTTTTAGTCATTATTTTGCATAGGAATTAATTTTTTTCAGCTATAAATTGAACTATTTTACTTTTGCTTACAAATTGGTCATTTTAGTTTCAACTTCAACAACATATTTGTTTGATAATAACCTTTTAGTTTCATTATTGCATTTTCGACTTCAAAATTCAATATATTTGTTAAAAATTCTATAATTTTGGCAGAAAATTATAATCTTGGGTTAAAAATTAACTTTATGCTTGAAATGTATACTTTTGATTACAAAATTTAAAGGTTTTATAGAGAATTTTTCTATTTGGCCTAAAAATACAACAATTAGGTCAACACTTTTTTATCTCTTGAACCATTTATTTTTGTTCGTAGAAGAATCATCCCTTTTTGTAGAAATTTATTCTTTTTTAGTTGCAAGTACAGCTGTTTGATTAAAACCTAATCTTTTTTTATTAGCAACTTAAATATTTTGTTGAAAATTAGCTTTTTTGTTATCATATGACTATTTTTTATATAAAAATATATATTTTTTGGTTAAATTCGACTCTTTTTGATTAAGAATTTAAATCTCTTATTATTCAAAATATCAGCTGTTATATTTTTTGTCCGGAATCATTTTTTTATTGAAAATTCAGCTATTTTGTTCAAAATTTAGTTATTTTATTTAAACTCCATCTATTTTGTTGAAAAGTTATGTGTTTTGTTTAAAAATGTAACTTTATTCTAAAGGAATTGCCTTCTTGGCTGGTAAAAACAACTATATAATTAAAAATGCAACTGAATGTGGTTAACGTTTATTCTTTTTTGTTTAGGATACGAACAACTGCTTGAAAAGTTATCATTTTGGGACGAAAATTCAATTATTTAATTGAAAAATGATCCCTTTAGCTTGAAAATTCAACTAAGAGTTCGTGGAAAGGCTCATGGTTAAACGTTTATATTTTGTCTAAAAATTTCATTAAATTCAATAAATTTGAAATGAAGATTCAACTATTTATTAGAGTAAGCAAGTGTAAAAAATTTATTTTTATAGGATGAAAATTCTATTACTTGGGTAAAATTTCACGTTCTTTGATGCAAATTTTGCTCTTTTGTATGAAAGTTCAACTATTTGGTTTTGAATTTAACTGTTTGTTTGAAAATTAATTTTATTCTTTGTTCAAAAATCGTTTTTCTTAGTTTAAAATTTAGGGTTTCTGGTTTAAGACCACTTGGGCAGAGCAAAAAAGTATTTTTTCCGCACCATCGCGCATGCGCTCTTCGATCCACAATTAATTTTCCGCACATGTGACGCCAAGGGACATATGACACTATTGCAAGTGAACCCAGCAATATTAGCAAATTTACCAGGCCGATAATCTCGGCACTGCTTTACGTTTGCCAATGATTTACATTAAGCCGCAGGATCTGGCTCGTTTAATAACGCGATAACATATCAATTTCACGCAAAAGCTGTCCCGAAAGCTCGAGGAAGGCCCACTGTGACGGTGGCTTGTGCCGGGAAACTAGCGCTACCGCACGCCAGTGTGGAAAATGACCCCGGATAATTAATGCCGAGCAGCGATCGCCTGGAATGATTAATGGCGTCGGTAGCGGCTGCGGCATCATAATAACGTTAGCGCCACGAATTAAAGTGTTGACGTATCCCTCGTTTTTCTTTTGGCAGTATATCCGCCTCACATCTTTCTCGCTAATTTTTATTTTTACAGAGCTGAGACACTGCGAATTTTTTAACTTTTTTCGACTTGTCATAAAATGCGACTTGTAAACTGTTTACCGAAATCTAAATCTAGAAAAAATTGTACCATTTAAATCGAGAACGTTTAGAATAAATAATTTCTCATTTAATCCTTAGACTTAGAAAGTTTTTAATAAATATCGTTTAAAACTCAACAATTTATAATTTCATGAACTAAAGGAAAACATTTAAAATGTAAGAATTTAAAATTCAATTACAGTCTTTAAACTTTTTGCCATAATCCCCATTTAAGCCTCTTTTAAAGAATTCACAGCCTAATTGTTTGCTTAAATGCGAGCTTAATTAATATCACACAGAAAGAAAATCACCTTCAGGATAAGAAATTCCTCTTTTATGGTAGAAAAGTTATATTTTATGGTTGGAAATTCATCTTTTTGTTGCTGGAAATTTAACTGTAATCCAAAAAATTCGTATTTTTGGGTAATATGTTTAACCATTTGGTTGAAAATGCATCTATTTTGTTGAAAATTCGTTCCTTTCAATTGAAAGTCCAACTATTTTGTTCTAAATGCAACTGTTTTTTTTTAAATGATTCATTTTCTTAAAAATTCAACTGCTTGGTTATAAGAACGTTTTTTTCATGGCGAAAGTCCTACTTTGTTAAAATTCAAATTTTCAGACTCCTGTTTTGCCTTTTTAAAAAGAATTTCTCATTTTCTATCTGTTTCCAAAAAACTCTATCTCTCTGTTTTTGTCTCATACTTCCGCCTCAATGCGAGTTGACTTAATAGAACCCAATCAGAAAATCCAACTATTTTGGTTCAAAGTTCATTGCTTTTATCTAAAAACTCAAATATTGTGTCAGAAACTTAATTATTTTGTTGAAAATTATTCTTTTTCGGTCAAAAATCTAAATTTTTTATTGAACGTTGGCCTTCCTGGATGAAAGATTTACTCTTTTGGATTGAAAAATTCCTTTTCCATGGTAGAAAAATTTTGTGGTGTTTTGAAAACTTTTATTTTCTTTTTTAGAAAAATTTAGAATATATGAAAATAGTGCAGGTCTAAACGAAGAGAACGACTGTATTAGTAAATTTTAATCCAAAATGTTTAAATTGCGTATTTTCATATTGTTAGTCACATGCTGAGACTATTACAGTTCATAAATCATCCTAAATTGCAGATAAGACCACGACAGATTCAGAGACCTATATTTAATATCACTCATCTCCAATAATTTAAAGTTTCTAAGATTTACAAACAATTCTCAAGCTTTATCTCTTTTCAGATGTTTTAATTGAATTGCACTAATTTCTCGGATTGAGTAAAATATTTTTTTTCGGTCAAACTTTACTCGCTCAAAAGAGGAGGGACAAGGTTTATTGAAAAACTGTTAAAAAGCTTACACAATTTTGAGTCTATAGATATCTTTGATCTGTTGAAAATATTTAAAGTTTTTTTTATGTTTTCTATGTTAAATCACTACTTAAAGATAGGGTACAAAAGCTGAGAAATACTTGGTAGTTGATTTTGCGTTGGCTTTTTGCAGCGAGACTCCGCGACAACGGTGATCCCCGACTGAACCAAGGCTAACAAACACTTGGAAATTTGTACTCATACATTTGAAACCCGTGAAGCTTTTCAAATTTTTTTTTAAGTTTTCTATGTTGAATCACGACTCAAAAATAAGGTAAAAATCTTAAGAAAAAACTTGAAGATCGAGTTTGCGTTGTCTTATACAGCGAGGCTCGGCGACAGCGGTGATCTCTGACTGAAACTCGACGCAGAAACTTGAAAATTTCTGGTTATGACTTGAAAACCCGCTAAGTTATTGAAAGTTTTTTCACGTTTTCTGTTAAATCACAAGCTAAAAATAAGGTACAAAATCTGAGAAATATTCGAAGATAGAGTTTGAGTTGACTTATGTACTGAGGCTCGGCGGCAGCAGGGATTTTCTATTCTCTTTGCGAAAGGTATAAAATATCTCTATCAGTGGTGATTTGACGCGGAATTTGATAAAATTTTCAACGGTTTGAAAAAAAGTTTCTGCCCTCTATTTTGCACGAGAAATCACATTTCAAAGTCAGGAGTGATTTTAAATCATACTCTGCCAGTCGCACTGTCAATTTCTAAAGCTGGTGTATTTAAATCAACCTTAATTAATATTATTTTCACGCTAAAGAAAAATTGCCTGATATTTCCAGGTTTTTCAGATGAGAAACGGTGAATCCGTTTTGTATAATTTTGCTTTTAGTTAGTAATATTTGACAATTTCAGAGAGAACAATTTAAGAGAAAAAGCAGGATGGGGCCAACGCCTTTTATTTTATTCTCAAACGTTCAAGGTGATATAAATGTCTTTTAAAAGCCCTCAAAGTGAAATTTCTACTCTAGATTCTGTTGAGCTTTGACATTCACTAGTTTCATTGCACGTCGATACCGCGTTCCCCGAGTGAAAATTAAATCCTTGGAATTTTTAACAGCCCCGTCCGACGAGAAAACCCCTACATATTCATTCGTACGTAAGCTAGTTTTTACTGGTAACCCCGCTGGATGACTAATGACCCACATGGGATCGTTCCGCAACTGTGAACCGCTGAAATTTTTGTACCTACGACGTATCCCGACTGGCGCTCTACTGAACAGGGTGGCCGGAAAATTTTATTTTCAAAATTCACTGACTTTTCCTTAATTTTGCCCTAAAAAATTTTCATTTACTCTGACCATTCATACTTAGAAACGATTATTTTAATCCAAAAAGATGAAGTAATTTTCAGGAGAGAAGCCAATTAATTTTTGAAAACAGAATCTCTAGAAAGAAGTTTTATAATTCTCGTGAAAAAGTTTTTCGAAACCTAAGCGATCCTTTCTGATTAAAAGCGAACATTTCGCTAGAGTTTAAGTGAGAGTCAGATAATTTTTAAGAAATAAGACTGAAGCAAAGAATTCAGAAACCATATTGAATAGGCTTTCGCATTTTATTTCATGGCAAACTACTTTTTATGTGAGTTTTAAAAAAGAATTTAGAAAATGAGTGATCATTTCGACAGTCTCTGCGGACTATAAGTGCGCAGTGAACATCTTCCATAGCACTGCGCACTTTGCTTGTTTTGTCTGTTGTGCGTACTTCGGGTTGTTCACATAGTTCTATTGCTTGGGTTTTTATTTCCTTAAAGTTGGAGGGTTGGATTCTTGATCTTTTTAGCTTCCTAAGTTTTTTAAGCTAAAACATTGAACCCTCTCTTTGATTACTATCCTTCCTAATTCAATATAGGTGATACCTGTGAATCAAAAATGATGATAAAAATATCAATAATATTATTTAACAATTTCTTGTTTTCAATTTGTAGTTTTCTATTTGTTCTTTCTGAATGAAGTTTAGATATATTTAGAAAGACTCCATTAATCACAGAAAATGTGTTGGATGAAAAAAGGTTAAAATTATGGATATCATGCATATACTTACATAATTATTTTTTATTATGCGAATAATAAATAATTAATGCATAAAAAATACTATAAGGAAAGGAGGTTTGAAATGTTAAAAAATGCTATCATTACACTGAAAATTCATTTCATGTTAGAATATTACTTGTAAAGTGAAAATTGTTCATTTTTAAAATTAAAAAGGTTAAGAATGCAAGGAAGAAGCTCACAAATATTTTCCATCTGGCTACCGTGATACTCAATCATATTCAACTTGCTATTTCTTTCACTCTACTTTTCTTTATAGAATCCTCTTTTCTTCTGTTTTCGAAATATTTTATATGCAAAAGAAAAATAAAGTATTAGTTGAAATGGGTAATATTCGAATTTAAGAACAATTCATTTCCACATATTTCAGATAATTGTTTTGGAAAAGTAATTTCATATTTGCGTAAAAGAGTATGATAAACAATTCTAGAAATTGCAGACTGTGCGTTTTATGAATGTTTTCGTAAAGCAGAAAATTGTTTTTTGTTATTGAGGTTATTGAATCGTTTTTGTACTTGACTTTTCTTTATTATTTATCAACTTTGTATCAATCATAAATACCTTAAATTTTTAGGCATAAAAATGTATTGAGCCCTTTACAAAATAATTAAGATTTAAGTCTTTGTTTCACATATGTCATATTTTTTATTCTGTCAAAATGTTACATGCTTTCCAGATAATGATTAACCATTTCCTTGAATACACAAGGTTGTGAATTTCAATTGACATTTTCTTATATTTGAGACTATAATAAAAAGACACTGCGTATTTAATCAAAATTTTGTTTTACGTTTATCTATTTATGGAAACCTAAAACAGCTTGCTATTTAAATTTCCTAATTTAGAAAGCTCGAAAGTGAGCATTAATTTGTTAGAAATACCGTGAATGGCGTTGGCGTGAAGCACACAAGCCGAAATGAAGAGAGCAACATGAAAAAATTGTATTTAGGTGGATGATTGATAGCTGGAAAGTTAAAAACAGAACCTCACCCGACATTTTTGATTCATGTTAATATCGTGCCTCAGCAATACACAATTTATCAGATCCTAAAGGCAATACAAATTGATTTTTAGAAATAAGGTTTTTATGGTGCAAGCTTGATTTCGATTTTTAGATCAGTACAGTATACAATTGTACTTTCGATAAAAATGGTAGCGTGTTTCTTCAATTAGGGTTTAATTGCATTTGCACAGCAGCTAACTCAAGCGAATGAAATACTAAGAACAATAATTTCCAGAAACTCCAAGCAATGAAGGCTTATTGAACGTAATAAAGGATTGCATAGCTCATAAACCGATAGTAGGATTCGTGCCGTTATTACGAAGTCTTTATTACGCCTGATTTCTCTCACAATCAGACATTTCAATGCGCATTACAAAAAAATGAAAGAATGTTAGCAAATTAGTGATTTCATAAAGTCGTTTTATTAAAATCTTGTCACTTTAATATTTATTTTGTAAAAATGCGTTTTGTAAGTAGTTACGAAGGTTTTGGTAAGACATTTTTGGAAATGCCTGGTAAGACATTTTTGGAGATGTCTGGTATTAAGGGAGTGTGCTCTGCACGTATTTGTAATGCGTAAAGCGATACTTCCCAGTCGCGGGAATAATGGATGAAAGTGGAGATGTTGAGCCCCGGGAATAGAAGCGCTCTAGTTCATTCACTAATTCCCTGGTCGAGGAAGTTCGGGCAACTATTTACCGTTAAGTTGCGGTACCAAGTTGAAACATGAGGGTGGATGATAACTATACTAATGAGTAATTATGTCGATTAGTGAATGCTGCAGAAAAATTAATAATCTATGAATAGGTTAGATCAGCCCCTTTGAGCTAAGCGTTTTCTTTAGGGACTTTTATTTCCTTATATAATAAAATAAATAATCTCATATTTGGTTTTTATAATTGGTATCCACGTCAACTAAACCCACAAGATTCTGGAAATTCCTAATATAAGTGAAAACCAGTTTTCCAAACAGGTGTATCATAGAATACCTTACGAAATAGAATGATAGGTAGGGTGGTACTAAAGAAATACTTCAAAAAGGTTACGGTGCACCTTAATATTTTATTTCTAAATCAATAAAAAATATTACTCTTTTAATAGGAAATCTAGTAATTTCTATTATTGGATAAAATAATTTTTTTTGGCTTAATGTTTTAGGAAAACGCAGTTTGTTTTTTGAAAGACATTTTGGCGAATAACGAACGGAAATGTTATCTAATACTGCGCATATTACAATTTAATTTTAATTTTAATTCCAACTGAAAGCGTAAAACTTTTGAAAATTGAGTGAGATCCAAAAACTTTCATCATTCAAAAGTAACTCAATAAATTTTAGAATATTCAGGAAAAGGAATTTTTAAAAGATCTTGATAAATTTTAGAAAATTGAGAATTCAGAATTATCTTTCGCTTTGAGAAGAAAGTCATTCTCGTTTATTTTTAATTTACAAAGGCCCATTCTTTTCCTTGGGAGATTCTTCAGAACTTTAATTTTATTATTTGAAGAGAAATTATGTTATTTAGACATTGTACGTACAATGATTCTTAGTTAGTCAATTTTGAATTCAATAATTGTTATCCCTATAAATAGAGCTGAAGCTTAAGTAATTTCAAACTTGCGCAGAAGACCGCCGATCCCCAAAAGTATACTGCTTTGCTGTTGTTATGAGTTGCAACAACAAAGAGACACCTGTAGCTATGTTGGGCAGAAAATTGGTGAAATAATAATATAAAGTTTCAAGTTAAAAAAAAGTTCTGCAAGTCTTCTTTTTTAAAAGTTTATAAAAAGATTTGTTATAAAATTGTTTCAAATAATTGAAAAAATAAAATTAAAATAATCACTTGCAATTGGGAATTTTTCAACGTAATTGCAATTCTGACTTGGAACAGTCGATTTTCCTAAATAATCATAATTCTAAGTTTAGACGGCGAATCATATAATAAAATATAGTCATATATAATCATATCAAATATAGTCATATCACATAATAAAATATAAAATGTTTCTGTTGCAATTTTGAAGAAGATCTTAGTTATCAGGAAGAGAGCATCGTGGTTTCGTTGCTGTTTCTGCTTCCTCAAATTTGTTTTGTCATAATAAGGGTGTTGTATAAGCGCCAAAACGTTGGTCATTTTTTTATACAAATGTCTTTTTATGGTGATTTGATGATAATAAAAATAAAAAAGACGAAAGAAATAGAAGAAGAGAAGGAGGGGGATTTGATTCGTTTTTTCTCTATTTTTTTCCTCTTTTTTTTGTGTCCGTAAAACAATTTCTATCTTTTTTTTAGAAAAATATTTATCTTTCTTCCAATTGCAATAAGAACATTTTATAGTGGTTGTCCGAATTTTGTCGTTGGATTCTTGGTTTTTTTTTCAGTAATTCTGCACATTAAAATATTCTTTTCCCTAGAATCTAAAGGGAGGAGTAAGTATTTTTATTTCCCTATACTCTTACACGGTTTTTTAATTTTTGAGCATTTATTTTTCGCTTTTTTTTTAAATAACTTTCTGGCAGTTAATTCAACGGTTCTTTTATTTAAGCACCGTCATTCTGTGCTGTGTGCGCTGCACTGGGTAATAAACTGCAATTCTCCAAGGAACATGGTACCTCGTCGCTTATGCGTGGTTTAGGGCGCATTTAGGGTCCTGGAAATTCGCAGGCTGGCCTTGCGGTATCGGATGTCGCCAGGGATTCGTCGTCGGAAAGTTTATCACGAGATCGTCTCCCTGTATATTTGTTGGCCTAGCTGGACTCGCGTGTTCTTCGAGGATCGACGTTGGCTGAATGCACAGTGCACAAAAACGATCAAAAGAACGAGAGAATAAGGAGGTTTCCGACTCACAAGATTTAGTTGACACGCGAGAGACAAACGGTAGGAGCGGGAGATTTAAAATTCCTCGAGACAACGCATGCTGAACACTTTGAACATGCAAAGATTTAAAGAGTTGAGGATCACGAGTGCTCAGATCGCCATCTTGATTCCTCGTGCCAGAAGGGACCATCGTAATTCATTCATCAAGTCATTTCGTGACGATAAATTTATCCTGGGCGTAAAACTATCCTATTCTTGGCACCTGTCAAGTTCATTCTTATTTTATTTCCACATCTCAATTGCCCTTAGTGAACTTTTAAATCATTAACTTTTATTCGACTATAAGAAACTTGATCATAATGAATCAAACTCAATTAACAGGTCAACAGTTTCTGTAACGGTTTGTGACTTTAGGGAGAGGGTGGATCACACAGAATGGGACGTATAACTTGGATAAGATATATGTGAATAACCATCTTTCGAAATACTTAAAAAGGATAAAATTTAAAGAGTTCGCACTCTTATCCTTATTCCAATATTTTCCCAGTGGGCACAAAACCATTATCATCCTAAAAACGCCCTTGGGACGTTCCTAGGATGTCCAATGTCAGTCCAATCAACGTTTCTAAGACGTCTGCTGTCCTAAAGACATTTAAAGACATTGGAGGTTCTCGGGAAATCTTTCCTACTGGCATTAGACATCTTAAGAGCATCCCTAGGATGTCCAGAAGACACATTCTAAAATACGTCTTAGGGATATCCCGAAGACCTCTTTAGGACATGCTTAATCTTTTTGCCCATTGAGTTGATCTTCTTTAGAGAATTCCTCTTCATTTTTCTCGTGTCAAGAACATTCTTATTTCTCTGCCACTTTTATTTGAATGCAAACTGTTTTAATAAAGGACAATAAGAAAATTCAGCTATTTGCATTAAAAGTTAATCATTTTTCAATAAAAAGTGCAGCATAATATTTATCGTTAAGAATTCATCTTTTTTGCGTCTGAATTCGAAAATTTCGCTCAAGATTTAACAATTTTGTGACGACTAATTTTCTCAACCGAAAATTTAATTCCTTTTTGGTAATTATTCATTTTATTGATTGAAAATGAAACTATTTTGTTAAAAATTCGTGATTTTTGTATGAAAATTACTTTTTTTAATTTAAAAAGGACCTTTTACATTTTTTCTATATATTATTCATTTTTAGTTTAAAGTTCAACTATTAAATATCTCGTTGAAAAGTCATCGTTTTCAGTTTGTGAACTATTTTGTTCAAAATTCATATTATTAGTTTACGATTAAACTATTTTATGAAAAATATAATTATTCCATATTTGTTTGTGAAATAATGTTTT
Organism: Belonocnema kinseyi; assembly: GCF_010883055.1. Taxonomy (NCBI): domain Eukaryota; kingdom Metazoa; phylum Arthropoda; class Insecta; order Hymenoptera; family Cynipidae; genus Belonocnema; species Belonocnema kinseyi. Next base: position 82,532,046 of record NC_046659.1, on the reverse strand, counting down.
TCCTTGAAAATTCTATTAATTTTCGAATTAAAAATTGATCTTTTTTCGTTGAAGATTCAATTTCTTGGTCGAAAGTTTACATTAGTGAAACTTTCATTTTATTGTTTGATTAACTACTTGGTTTAAAGTTGAAGTTTTTTTTAGAGATTTATCTTAGGAGCTAAAAAACAATGTATTTGGTAAAAAATTGACCTATTTTGTTAAAAACTATCTCTTTTTTGTTGTTAATAATTATGTTCCTAAACTGTAAAATTTAACTATTACATTTTTGATACAAATTTTAAGCTTAGAAATTCATCCTTTTTCTTAATTTGTATTTTTTGCTTAAATTGCTTATTATTTTGGTAGAAAATTTTAACTATTTGCTTGATAATAGACATTTTCTTATTAAAATCATAGTTCTGCTAGAAAATTCAACTGTTATTCACAGAACTCACCCTTTTGACTTGAAAATTCCACAATTTTGTTGCTGTTTGAAATATTTAAAATATATTCACAATTTTGCTGTTTTGTGGAAATTTTAATTGTATTGTTAAAAATTCCACTATTTAAAAAAGTTAAAATGTTATACAGTTATCTTTTTCCGTCGAAGACGCAACTGCATTTTTTATTGACATTTATAAAAAATGTTCAAAATTCAACTGTTTAGTACCAAATGGAACTGTTTAGTCAATTATAATTTTTTTTAATGATATATTTGGTTGAAAACTCATTTCTTAGCTTAAAAAATTAATGATTTGGATAACAATTCTACTATTGTGGTGAATATTTAATGTTATTGTGGAAGATTTAGCTGTTTTGTTAAAAGGTAATCCTTTCTTTCAAAAACTTAATTGGGGTGTCAAAAATTAGTATAAAAAATTCTTTCTCTGAATTGAAAACACATGCCTGTGGTAAAAAAAGTTCTTGGTCGAAAATTTAAGTGTCTTCTAAACAGTTAGTATTTGTGGATTCAAAATTGAACTATTCATTTGAAATTCAGCTGTTTGTAGTTGAAGTTCAATTTTTGTTTAGACAATTCGATTATTTGCTAAAGAATTCACTTTTGTAGTTAGAAAATTCAATAAATTGGTTAAAAATACCACTATTTTGTCGAAAAACCGTATCTGCTGCTTGGAAGATCAACTATTTAATTATAAATGCAACCGATTCGTATAACTTTTTTTTAGTACAGCTATTGAGTTCAAAAATTACATCCCTTGCTTGAAAATGGACTTTTTTGTGTTGAAAAGTAGTTTATAAGAACTTTAAATTCTTAGCTTCAAACCTTATCTCGTTTGTTAAAAATTTATCTCTTTTGTAGACACTTAATCCTTTCTGGTTGATAGTTCAACTATCTTGTTGAAAATTCAATATATTTTAGCTTGATTTATTAAGCGTTTCGTATGGAATATAATATATTACATGAACATTCATTTTATTCAAAGGAATTATTCCACTATTATATTTCCCTTTTTGCGTGAAATATCACCCTCTTTCCACTGTTTGCGGAGAACCGTGAGTTGTGAAGTCTGTGAAAATATTATTTCTGTATGCTTTCTGTTTTATTATAGGGGTTTATAAAATGAAATCGATAAAATATTGATGTGATATGATTTCTGACGAAAAAGGATAGGGTTGAAAAAGGTTAGCAAAATAGCTTGACTTAGTTTTCAAACGGCCCTTTAGAAAGATGTGAAGTTTTCTTAGAATAAGACTAGAAAAAGTTTTATTTGTCAAATTTTAATTCGTGACTTCTGGGTGCAGCTGACGAATGTTTTTCATGGAAGGATTCGTGCGCATTGAGATGATCCCTATAATAACAACTAATGATGTTATTTCTACTCTGCTCGTTGCAGGATGTTATCAAGTTTCTCAGGCGATTATGCTCTACACGAATTTTAACTTCCCCTCTATCTGCTCGAGCATTGTGGCACGATGACAAATTATCCTGTGCAAAACATAACTAAAAAATGTGGATCCCCACCTCCTCAGCTCCTTGATGTAATGTTCTACCCACGAGCATACCGACGAACGATCAATCACTGGACAATATTTATTTATACGAAACACGACTCGATGGAGGGAGAGATGAGGTTAGTACCCGTTCATTCGGATAAGGGGTAAAGGAACGAGGATTAGTATTGTCGAGCGATGAATTGCGGTTTCGATCGAAACGGGAGATAGATTCAGAGCGAGGGAAGAAATATATTCTGAGCGTGTGTCCTTGAATTACACAAGAGTCATGTGACCTTACAAGGTCACACAGAGGCATGATTAAACAGTAATTCATTGGGGAGGGAAATCAGATTTGCGAAGATTAGCATTCACAGATAAAAATATTTAAACGGCAAAATCAGCTCATGATTAGCTAAGAATGCTCAGTAGACTGAATTCTATCATGAAGACCATGGATATTAAGGTAAAAGTAAATAAAACAAATAGTATTGTATTGGAAAGAACGGGTGCAAATTTAATGATCAGAGCATTCTCGAGGAATGTAGGGTAGAGGATACGCTGTTTGACAATTGTTAAAAAAATTTGATAACATGGTTTGATCATGCCTTAAAATATCCAACACTAGGACACGTGGGTTTTTTGGACCCTTGTAAAAAGAGTTTTGGCTGGAACAGTAGGTATGGGCCACATCCCTCTCACCCTTCAGAATATGTGTCCCCTCATTTCGCTTTCCTTTTTAAGTGGCGAATTCATTTGTATATTTTTTAAAAATAATTTGTGTAATTTTTCTTCAAAAATATCGATTTTAGATAAAAAGTGTAGACAGAAAATATTTACCCAATTTATATTTATCTGAGCTGAAAATTATTTCGAGACTTGTACCCGGCATACAAAAGGAATCCATAGGCCAAGTATTAAGTCAATATTTTTGGGTGACGTTTTCGAGAGTATACACAGATTTTCAAAGACTTGCTCTTTCTGAAACTTTTATTTTAAATATTAATATCAAGTTAGACGTTTTCCTAGTTATGAATTTTATTTTCGAGACTTGAAACCTCATCTCCAACTTCGGAATATTCAAGCGAGCTTTTCAATTTTCTGACAGTTTAAGCTTTCATTTTCCAGGCAGCTAACTGCCAACTCATCTTGTTCCTTCTCACACTCTGTCTCAGCTGTATTAATAATGTTAGGAATTTCATTAGAGTTTGCGGAATACCAAAATGTCTGCACCGATTTAGCAGCAAATTCGAAAGTGTGCATAATACTCAGTTGGCATGAATTACGAAATGTGAGAATGATATTTATAAATATCAGGGTACAAATCAGAAAAAATTCAATGATTTTGGAAAAAGATGTACAAGACAGGGAATTTGGATAAGAAGAAGTATAAATAAGCCCCAAGAATAACGTATTTTTATAATAAATGTTTCAAAAATTCAAATTCTGGTCTCGAAATATTATTGATTAGGGAAAAAGGAGGGAATTTAAAGAATGAATTTGTGCTTTTGCCTCATATAATCTTAACTCTAGCCTTAAACTATTATTAAAATCCTGTGTTTATCCTTGGTAGTCATAAATTTTGTTTTCCTTCAAAAATTAACTATCTGGAAGCCAGTGCATTTGTGTTCCGAATGAAGGAATACATCTCAAAGAAGCTATATCCATTGATGGTCCACCATCAGAAAATTGAAGTTAGCACCCGAAGCTGACCGTTAAACATCACTGGCCAAGTAAAATGAAAAACTGATGAAGGAAAAAATAATGTATGACAAATCAGAGCAAAACAAAGCTTTTTTCGAGAATTTCGAGAAAAATCGTAAATCACAGTTTTTCGGACATTTTCTAGGCTCGTTAAGAGGGGATGAGAATGTCAAAGTTTAAACTAAATAAGCAGAAATCATTCTTTGCAGATTCAACAAATTCTATTCCACATGTTAATTTGAAATTCAGAAAGGTGAATTCTATCTTCTTGAAAAAAATAATAATCTCCCAGGAAATTCAAATATAGCATTTTGTTCAACATTATGTTTTGACAAGGTAATTTTGGACCTTGAAGGGAGCTTGTGAAATATCGCTCAGTCCCTTTAAAGGGAATGAGCGATATTTCGAATTTGTAAGCGAGCGTCATAGGCAGACCGCTTTGGTTGTCTCCAAAGCCTTCTCTTTGGCTGGATCAACCCCGTTCCTCTGGGCTGTACAACCCCCGTGACTCTGACGTGTGAATTTAGCGCACTGCATAATAGCACATTGCAAAATCGATTTCACTGAACCACCCCTCCTGCTCTCTTCACACCGTCTGAGTATACCTCGTGTCCATCGATAATCGAATGCCAGCAAATGTCACAAAATGAGATCACACAAAGGCCCTCAAACATCAAACACAAGGCTTACAATTAATTAACCTTTCTTTTTTGAAATAATCCTCAAATGTTAACATGTACTAGTATGATTATTAATTTACTAATTGAACGTGTTATCGTTGCATGAGAACCTTTTGATCACTGAAAATGCACATATTACTTTAATCAAGATTATTAAATGGTCGAGGATGCCCTTTAGCTTTATTAGATACTGATGTCATATTACTATTTGGATTTCAAATTATCTGTAAAATTGAATTAATCACCCTCGAAATAATATACGTATGTGAGGAAGGTCGTAAAACATAAAAAGTACTGCTTGTTTGACTCAATATTTTAAATGGCCTCGAGAGTATTCTACCCCTCTCTCGAGGGAGAATGAAGTGCAGATGTATCACCCCTAAAATATCGAAGGCTTGGTTGGGCTATTTTGGGACAGGTGCGATTGCGAGCTCATGACCCGTGAAAATTCTAGTACCTTCTTCAGCGAAAAATTCTTGCATAAAGAATTTCACTGAAAAGGTCATAGAAGGTTAAGACCCCTCTATGTAAAAAAACAGAAACACAGGATATCAAGTTCTACTTCATAAAGAAAGATAAGATTTTAAAGAGAATTTTGAGGACACTGATAAATCTTATTTATTATATTGGAGTCTTTGGAACAACGGAAAGAAATGAGAAAAAAATTAGAAGTAAGAAAGAAGAAGCAAAAAGAAGAAATAATAAAAAAAGGAAAGAGCCAAAAAAGAAGCGAGCAATGAGAAATTCTCGAAAACGGTGCTTGCTAAGGGCATCTGAAATAAGTAATACATTTCAGATGCTATCTTGAGGCGAGACAGACCTCAAGGACTGGGAGAGACCTTAAGAAGATCCAATGCATTCAAGATCGACCTTTGGGTACGTCTCCCTAGATACCATCTTAAGCATCGTGTGGAGACGCAGCATGAAGAATCGCGGGTCCCCAACGACATGCGTACTCTGCAGCCAAAGAGAACCGTATGGTGATGTATGGAAACATTTAGGGGAAAATACTCGCTTAGGGAGTACAGAGTGCTGCAATAAGAAAAAGCGAGCACGATGCTTCAACCAAAAGAGGTGTCTTTTGATCTATGGAGAATGTCGCAAACTCTCTGTCGAAAGTTAAATTCCATTTCGCAAAGCCAGAACCCTTCTAGAAGAAAAAACTCCCTCTATTCAAGATGTGCAGAGTAATGCTTTTAGAGGGTAAGAAAAGAGTTTCAAATCTTCAATTACAGGACTGCGGGAACAAACATACTATTTCCATGACTTTTCATTCATCTTGTGTGTGGTGAGGGGCAGTGTCTGAGGGGCAGTGCATGTAAGGGTCGAGAGAAGTAGTGGGGATTAGATGTATGACAGTGAAGGGAAGTACGGAAAGTGGGACAAGGGGAAAGGCTGGAAAGTAGGCTAAGAAGGTAGGCTAAGAAAGTAGTAATTAAACAGTGTGTGTAAGTAGGAAACTGGTAGTTATAGGGCTGGTATTAGGTAAAGGTGAGGGAAGTAGGGATCAGTTTTAAAGTACATGCCGTCCGGGAAAGAGGAGTAAGGGAGTAGGGGAGTAGAAAATGAGAGAAAGGAAAATGATAGGAGTCATAGGCTGATAAAAGGCAGAAGTATGAATGGAAGTAAAAGGAGAGGCAGTAGGAAGAGGTAATAGGTGAAGGGAGGGCAAGTTCTGCTGTTATTGAAGAAGGAAATGTAGGTGAGTTAAAGATACTAGGTAGGTTGTTACAGGGGAAGCAAGGGCAGCGAAAGGAGTTGTGAGGAAGGGAAAGTAAGGAGGTTTGGGAAGCGGTATTAAGGCGATTGAGGACAAGGAAGTGTAGGATAATCAGCAAAAGATAATTAAGGAATTGAGGGGAGCGCAGTACGAAAGTGAGGAAGGGGAATGTCAATGAAGTGAAGTGGGTGTCGACAAAGATAGGATAAGTAAGCTAAAAGGTAGTGGAGATGGAAAGTGAAGGAAGAAATAAGGGGATGAGAAATATGTGAAAGGTGCGGGGTAAGGGAGGGATAGTATAAGAATGGGACATTTGAATAACTTAATTAACGTACTGATTAGCTACGAAGCTCTTCTTTGTCGGCCTGTCGCGCCTACTTTACCTTATTTTTTGAAATTCCAGATTCCTGTTACTTTGAACTTTTGAAGATCATTAATTTGGAAGAGAAAAGTTTTATGCCCTTATCCCCAAAAGTTTATCCTAAAAGGAATCATATTACGTAGTGGAGTTGATCTTGCAAATTAGGCGTATACCGTCCCTTTATAGAAAGGGCGTGTAGGGCACGAGGCTAATAAACGTGAATGACGGGAACTTTTGAAGTTTTCGATTTATCGTCCGAAAATTGTCAGTCATCACTCGTACAGCATTCGTGTATCTGGCGTGCAATATACCAACTTTGTATAGGCGACTAGTTGGATTGCAAGTAGCAATCTTCTCCCCCTTTTTCTTTTACTCTTTATCCTTCTCTCTCACCCTTGGTGGTAAGCCTCGCTTCCTTCCTTTTTATAATTACATCGCTGGTCCCAGCCGCGCTATCACCCCTTGCGAAAGATCGAAGCGAGTTGAGGGGAGATTAAAACTAGCGACAAACATTGAAAACAGATTTAAAGGGGAGGGATACAGCTTCTCACCCCTTCACACTTATTTATGAAGGTAACTTGTACAATCTGGCCAACCAGCAGAATAGACAAGAGTATAAAGTTTTCCTCTGATGTCACTCTGAGACCGATTCGAAGGGAAGATTGAAGAAGAGTTGGTTTCATTCGTCGATTTGGCAACGAGGGTGGCAAATTCAGAATCTAATACTCTCTTATTCGCTCTTTCTCTTTCCTGCCTTTCACTTTTCCTTTCATCTGTGACGAAATCACGGAAATTATCTTCTCCTACCGAATTCAACCAAATTCCTATCCTCCTGACTTTTATCACCTAGCGAATTTTATGACGTGAAATAATAACTTTTAATATGAGAATGATCAAACATATAATAAAACTTGGAAAGTAGATACGATGCCGAGAAATAAGGGAATTTAAAGCAAATTTTTTGGACTTAAAGATCAAAGAAGATTTAAGAGCCAACATGGCATGAGACTCGATGGTCAGTGAATTCAGATTTAAGAAACGAGTTTCACAAACCCCATGGACTTTCTGAAGTGAGTTCTACAGTAGCCTCAAGGCATTCGTATTACATGGACCGAGAAAAGCGAGAACAGAACAAAGCATTCACTCCCTGACTCGTGAGATTTGTGTAAGCACCCCAATCTTGGATCCTTTGACCCCCAGAATTTAACCATCTTCAGCCTAATACACGTCCAACTATAGAATCGACTGACGAGGTAAACTCAATATCCATCGGACAGCAAATATTAGGCAACAATATATGCATACGTTGATAAATAATACGCAACTCCATCGCAATTCTGCTTCTCCATTTTGCATTTTCCGATATTAATTAAAATAAGACTTCTTTATAACATAAAAGAAGATACCTGCAGGCCTAGGATTCATTTGGGTTGACAGTTTTTAAAATGTGGTATACATGTAATGTACGTATTCCATAAAAGCGAGTCAAGTACTTTCGAATCCTTTTCAAAGAAGTGAAATATGTTGAGATCTCTTGAAATTATATCTAAAATTTCCAATATTTTTAAATCCCTTGAAATTTGAAATTTTGTATATCCCTTAAAATCCATAGAAATCTCTTGAAATGTTATCATTTATTTTAAAACCCTACAAACCTCTACAATCTGGCGGAATCCCTGAAATATGTAGAGATCCCTAGAAGTCCATTGAAACTTTAGTTTATTTAATTTGTTTGCTAAATTTCCTTAGAGCATTGTTGGAATCCCCTTGAAATATCTTAAATGTCATTGATATTCTGGATAACTTATTAAAATCCTTTAAAATTTTCTCAAATTCTATCAAATTATTTCAAAACCCTTAAACATGTTGACGTCTAGGACAATTCTGTTGAAATTTTCGGAAATCGATAGAAAACTGCCCAATTTTCTCAAATCACTTGGAATCTAAAGAAATTCCTGTTAATGTTATACTTACTGAATCTTGATTCTGTAGAAGTCACTTACAATTTATTTTCATTTATTCTCTACAGCTCTCTAGAAATCCCTTCGAGTTTCTGAAATATTATTGAAATCCTGGACACCTTTGCAAAAAAACTTTGAAACTTTCTGAAATCCTACAAAATTATTTTAAGACTTAAGCAATTGTAAACTTTGTTTAATTCCTAGAAACTTTCTAAATACGATTTTCCAATATTTAAACTCTTTGAAATCTTTTGAAATTGATCATTTCCGTTGAACCTTTTAAAATCCTAAAAATGTATTATTGACCCTTGAATTCTAATGAAATTATCTGAAATATTTGAAAAATTCTCTATTTTTTCTAAATCTTTTAACAGGTATGAAAATTATTTATATTTTGTTCCATATGGAATCTTTAATTTTTTTTTAATCCACTTAATCCCTCAATGTTGTGAAATGTTTTGAAATCCCTTGCGATTCTGTAAATTTTGCACAAATTTTTCAGAATATTTAAAGCCCTTTAGATATCTTGAAATCCCTTGAAATTCTTTTAAAGCCCGTACATATGTCTGTAAGTCTTTAATATCGATTAAAATTAATTTTAAAATGTTTAAATTCTTACACCTCATGAAATCCCGTGGGATCCGTAAAAATCCTTTAAAGCTCATAGAAATTACTGGAAATTTCATCCCGTTTAATATACTTCCTAAATTTCTCTATAGATATTCTTTGGGATTCCCTAATATCCCGCGATGTCTTCAAAATTCTTTCATACCTTGATACCTTTTAAAAATTGGTTAAAATTTTTTAATTTCTCGATAAACTTCATGGAATCTTCCATAATACTCTGAACTCTTTCATATCCTTTTAATCAGCCAAAAATTTATGAAATCTATTAAAATTCATTGAAATTTTAAAAATCATTTGAAATATTTTTAAATACGCTGAAATCTTTTGAATCCTATGAAATCCTTTAAAATCCCGGGAATGATCTTACAATTCTTGAGAATACGAATATGTAATTTTAGCTAACCTAGCGAAATATTTTGAACATGCGACTTGAAAAAAGAGTTGTATTAGCGAGCAATTAAAAAAAATAGTAACATTAGTTTTATGTTTTAAAAACAATATTGAAGTAACTATATTCTTAGAAAATAATCAAAAAGTGTTAACAGTAACTTGAATCGGAGGCCTGCATATGCCCTTAGTTCTTCTAATAATTCATGAAAACAATGTTTATTTAAATAAACGCCATTATATCCAATTCCAAACACTAAATTGAACAATTTTCAGCTTCTTTAATTCACCCACACTCAAGGAATGAGAAAAAGGAAGCAGTGAAAAACCGGAAAGAAGCGTCAGGTGGAAGAACACTTCTTGCAAGAAGCCTTGAATACTAGCCACCGTCCGGAGGCGAGAAAACCGGTTGCACCTTTATTTCTGACTTTTTGCGGTCCTTCTCCCTTTCTTCTGTCTCTTTCTATCACACGTTCATTCCTCCATACTTGCGTAGCTAGTGGAGTGTTTTAGCACTTCTTTTTTTTTAAGAAGCAGCAAAAGAATTGTATAGAGAAGGGGAGGGGAGTACATGTGGCAGAGAAGTGTGAGGAGCGTGCGACGGGTCTGGAGCTTTTGGACCAAGTTACCTGATACGAATGAATGAAAACCCAATAATGCACTCAGGGTTTTAAAAAAACCCTTCACTCACAAACCCAACACCCCGTATATTCAGGACTATACGTGTCACATTCAATAGAACTGATCTCATGGTCGTACACCCGCGTATACCAGTTGTGCCACGTAACTAGTGAATCGAACGATCGTTGCAATTAGCTAATCTCTCGAGTAGGAAACGATAATTGGCATAATCGATGCACCAATTAGAGAGGACGCAAACTAATGAGATAGTATTCTGGTCTCATGTGTGCATACCGCCGAAAAATTTTGCATTTACTTTCAGGCTGCTTATCCAATTTCACGATAAAGAAATATGTGCCTTCACGAAAAGCCGAAATGGACGATGACGGAGGTCGCTATTAATTCGCGGTTCATTTCACCATAATCGAGGCGTCTGCTGATAACTTTTCAATTAAAAGGTGCACGCCATAACCTTAAGTATTTTTTATAATAAGTAGCCTTGGTCGACTGGCTTGTGAGGCAATTTGGCACAGAGTGCAATTTGGCATATGAGGCAATATAGCACAGGGTCTGGATTCTTGAAAGAGTGGCGGTGATGAGATCTTTCTATAATACAGTTAGATAATCTTTATTATATTTCTTTCGCTTTGACGCTTTTTTAAAAAAATTTATAATTCTTTTGTTTTAAGGTTTTTTTTTCTAACAAAAAGCGACAGTTGGTCATGTTGAGGCAGAGTAGTCAAAACCAGAAATTTGCTTCATAATCCTCTACAGACTCTACTGAATGAGTAATTTTGAAGTTTCTTTTATAGACATTTTCAAATTAAAATTTTTAAGATGTCAAACTCTTTGATTTTTCAACTTGATTTGATTCGGAGTAATATAAGCAATTAAAGTGACAAAATTAGAAATTTTAGGAACGTCATTTTTTATTCGAAATAAAAATTGCTTCAATGAAATAACTATTGATTAAAATAAATGCACATACAGTGAAGCAAAACGACTAATTAATTGAAGGCAAAGATAGTTGTTATAAATAATTTACTCTAACAATTTCTTCAGTATGCGAATTTTGATAGTTTAATAGTCATTTTTAAATGTGAAGCGGTCAAACTTGATTCATTTTTGCCTCTAAATCTTTTAAAATCATAGATTTTTTTAATTGAGTGTTCAAAATTTGAAAATTGTAAATTTTATATTTAAATATTATGAATTGTTCTGTTGAGTATTTAATCCTTTAAAAGAATTCATGAAATACGAAGAATGTACAGAATTAATTGAATTTAATGAATTCAAGTAATTCACAAAATTCATGGAATTTAAGGAATTCATGGAATTCATGAAATACAATAAATTCAATGAATTCATGGAATTCATGGAATTCATACAATTCAAGGAATTTCGGAATTCAACGAATTTATCGAATCTAAGTAATTCACCAAATTCATAGAATTCACGAAATTGTAAGAGTTCAAGGAATTAATAGAATGGATGTGGTTGAAGTTCTGAACATTCAAATGCACGAAATTTTTTACTAATGACTTTACAAACCAGGAAAAGTGCTCAAATGTTATTTAATTTATATTGTAGATCATTTATTATTGAAAAAGAATTATAATGCATGATTTAAATTTCAGTTAAAGCAATATTTATGGGTAAAATAGAAATGTCGAAAAATATTTCGTTTATTTGAACGTTCAGAACTTCAGGTACGTATAGAATGTAAGGAATTCGCGGAATTCATTCAATTGATAGAATTCACGAAAATCATGCGATTCAAGGAATTCAAAGACTACATGGAACTTATGGATTTCAAGAAGTTTAAGAAATTCAAGGAATTCATGGAATGTAAGGAATTCAAGAAAGTCGCGGAATTCACGTAATTCAAGGATCCCGCGAATTCCTTTGATATTGTGATATCCATGATTTCCGTGAATTCCACGAATTTCTTGAATTCCGTGAATATCTTGAATTCTATGAATACCACTAAATACTAGAATATCATGAATTCCTTAAATTCCATTAATACGCGCGCTCAGCCTGCAACCTTGCTACGGAACGTGACACTTCTTCTGGATTCATTTCTCGTGCAAAAATACCGTAATGCGCCCTAAGAAGATTCACTTCAAAAAGCAACTAAAAATAACTTAAGTGACTCTGTGACAGGCCTGATAATAATCAGTACATACATAATATCTTTTTTATGTAATAACTGAATATTACCTACATTACTTGAATAGAATTTACGTTTAAATATCACAAAATAGACACGAGAAGTGGTTTCCTGTCAAAATTTCGCATTAGAATTTACACGATGGCACCATTGAAACACCCTGTTTGTGTTTAAAAACGAATACACGACGTAAAGAGTATAAACTGACGTTTCACACTTACTATGTCACGAGATGTTATCTACCTTGTGTGATAACTAAACACTAACTAAATTAGTTTAAATTGGCGTTTTATGCTTATTTTGTGACAAAATGTTATATATTTCGTATAATAAATCAATATTAACTAAATTATTTCAATAAAGTTTATATTTAAATATCACTAAAGGTACTCGAGGAGGGGTTTCCGGTCCAAATTTCGCATCAGAGTTTGTATGCTTGCACCATTGAAAGACCATTTTTGTGCTCGTAAATGAATACACGAGGTGCGGAGTATGAATTGGCGTTTCACGCTTATTGTGTGACGAGATGAGAGTATGCCGAATTAACAGGCACTCTAAAGCCTTGCGTTTTGCGTGTTGTTAAGAGAGACATAGGACTGAAGAGAAAGAGAGGGTAGTGAAATAGGAGCTCTTCACCCTCATTGTCGATGAAGTGTCTAAAAAAACAAGGCTTGGTTCTGAATACGGAATATGCCATACAAATTTCTATTCCAGCGTATAAATCTGATTTTATAAAGCTTTAGTAATTTCCTCAGTAGAAATTAATTTTTTATACTGATTCCAAATTCTTATTCTTCAAATAGAAAAAATAGATTCCAGAGATCAAAGAGGTCAAGCAGTCAATTTTTAAGTGAGTAGGTAAATTTGTTCAAAGAAAAGAGAATGTCATTTAGCACTAAAAATTTCTTTGTATTACATGGGTACCTCATGAATATCAAAGATAGTGCCCTCAGGCAGTATCGCCTTTTCTTCAGCAAGTTTTCTAATAATTTATGCGTTAAGATTTTTTTAAGCTTTAAAAAAGTTGTTGAACACTTTAGCACTTTCTAGTCGAAAAAATACACGAGGAAAAATTCAAAGAGATCAGAGATTTAAAAATAGATTACCAACATAATTGAAAAATACTCATGTTTGAATTTTCAAATGCATTTTTATCAGTATATATAGATTTTGATTCCTCCTTCTTGTTTATCAGTTGAAAGCCCTTAGATGTTCAAAATATTTAATAATGTCAGATGAAAAATATTACAGTGTAAAAACACAGAAGTTTTGATACACGCTAAATTTTGTATATTGTTTTCGATTTCCACAAGTTTCTTTCTACTATTACAATAATAATTGTAGATTCACTTTTTTGTAGAAAATCAATCTTTTCGTGTTTAAAATTCAAGCTTGAAAAATCAACACTTTGAATGCAATTTTGTGTCTCTTTTGACTAAAAATCTTTTTTTCTTAATAGCTTAACTCTCTTTTTAAAAATCCGCCTATTTGGTTGAAATTGAGTTTTTTTTTAGTTTTTATACAACAAAATTTTGTTACTATATCAGGTATTGAATTTTTTATCGAGAATTTTATCTTTTTTGATTGAAGATTCAAATACTTCGTTGAAAGTTGAACTAATTGATTAATATATTTATTTTTGCTAAAGATTAAGAATTTTATTGTAAAACTCATCAGTTTGGTAAAAAATTTAACTATGTCGTTGAAAATTTCTTTATTTTGGTTAAAAAATAATTCTTTAAACTGAAAATTAACTATTCTATTTTTGGCTAATGATTTATGTTGAAAATGAATCTTTTTATTGGAAATTAATTTTTAAAACTATTTTTACTATACTATTTTTGGTTGAAATTTTTTTTTAAATTAGAAATTCAACTATTTGGATTATATTAAAAATGGTTATTTTTTGGTTAACATTTTTATTGTTTTCTTGAAAATTTACTAATTTTATAAAAAATTGAACATTTTGTTAAAGTTGTTAAAAGTCAAAAATTTAATTTCTCGTAAAAAATTATTTTTTCGATGGTTGAAAATTCTACTGCTAGGTTAAAAGTGGAACTACTTTGTTCAAAATTATTTTCCTTGGTTGGTGATTCATCTCTTTATTGAAAAATTAACTTTTGTATCAAAATTTATATTTTTGGCATGAAAGTTAGACTATTTTAAAGAAAGTTTGTATTTTTTATTAAAAAATTCAAAAATTTATTTGAAAAATCGTTTTTTTAGAGAAGTTCTGTCATATTAGATTTAAAATTAAAATCATTTTAGGGTTGAATTTTTCACTATCACATTTTTCGTTAAAAATCAAGTTCTTTTTGTAGCAAATTCATTGTTTCAGTTGAAAATTCTTCTCTTTGGTTCAATATCAGTCTTTTCTTATGGAAAATTAATTTTTTACGTTGCAAATTCTTCTTCTTAGTTGAAACATCAACTATTTGGTTCACAATTAATCTGCGAGGGTAGTTCAATAAGTCCTTAGAATGACCAACATATGGCGCGCGAATCGCTCCAAATCATCTGTTTTCAGTCAGCACCACTACCAACTAGATATATGGTGCAGTCACAGTCCACATCTTCTGAGTTTACGTGGTTTTATAACCAATTGAAAAAAAAAATTGTTCGTTAAGAAAAATGGAAAAAA
>NC_046659.1:82492074-82517136 GCF_010883055.1 Belonocnema kinseyi | reverse complement strand
AGCCTTGGAGGAGATTATGTTGAGAAATAAAAAAAAAATTCTTAAAAACGTTGTTTTTCTTGGTCAGGCCGGAAACTTATCAATCCACCCTCGTATAAGAATTTATTCCCTATTTTCGTAATCATTCGGCGTATTTAACCTATTTTAGAGCATTTTAGCCTGTGAAACCTACACCTGTATAAGAATGTCTTCGATTTAAAACTACAGATTTGATTTATTCGCTGTTACAGTTTCTGTTTAGTAAGCATTTGAAATTGTTATAATCGAAAATTGAACAAGAATCTCTTAAAGGAGCTTGTTCTCTAAGACTTTCTGTGTATGATGTTAAAAAAATGAGGCGAAAAGTTATGAAAAAAACGGAAAAGGGTATATTTTCTGATATTAGCGAACAGATGTACAATCAACCCCCTGATATAAGCCCGGTTTCAGCCATAGCTTGCCTTGGCCTAGATTCTAAGTCGAGGGAATCCAAACTTAAGCAGGCAGGGCCGCATGAACCATTTATGTTCTATTAGGACGCATACCGCAACATGGTGCAACTAACGCGCTAAGAGTGCGACCCACAAAATGTTTGTCAGGCTTGATTGAGAATATAATTTTTTTTTTCGGCCCCTGGCCCCTCTCATCCCGAAGCTGAGTAGGCCAATCAGTTCTAGGAATGTAGTAAATCGTGGGGGGGGGGGGTCGTATATCGAGAATTCAGATTAATAAATTTTCCAAAAATACCAATTTGCCCAAACTTTCTGATGGTAGTGTATGTATATTTATGTGGACTAATTTTGACCAACTTTGTGGACTGAAAACTTCTGGAGATATGCAAGCAACGAGAAATGAGAAGGAGTCCTACGGTGGCATTCTTACGAGCATATAGAAGTTTAAATTGAATTTATGGAAGAGCTGCAAAACATGAGTCCAGTGGACTTTCCCTTCAGCCAAGATTCTTGCCATGATTCGTATTTCATAAATTTTGAATTGGCTTCGCTGTGCGGAGAAACTGGAGATTCCGCGTGATGAAAAAAATAACTTAAGGATCTTCGATACGAAAGTTTATCGAACATCACCCTCGCGAGTGGGAATATAAAAAGATTTGCATTCATAAACTTCAATGGTTTGCTTGGCAATTTATTAAAGTCGAACATACCTATCTACGTGAGAAGAGTTTAAATTAAATATATATTTTTAATGTTTAAATTAAGAGGGTTGCTACAAAATCGCAATTTCAAAACTCTCTGAGTTTTCCCTGAGCAATTCTTAATTTTCTCTGTCCTCTATTTTTTGAGAACGGTTATACCGAACTTTATAAAAGGTCGTTTGAAAATTACGGTCGACATGCGTCAAATACAAGGATTTTCAACCAAATAATAGGGCTTTTAACTTGGGAATATAAAATTTCGAATAAGAAAAAAGGAGTTTTTAACGAAATAGTTAAATTTTCGACCAAAGTGAAAAATTTTGGAAAAAGAATAAATTTTCCAAAAAAATTCTTATATAGTTGATATTTAAAACAAAAATATTTTATTTTAAATAAAAAAAGTTGAAATAACGCATCAAGAACCATTTTTTTAATCGAATTGAATTTTTAACCAAGAATGATTTTCCAGTCAATAAATAATATAAAATTTTCATGTGAAAAATAAATTTTAAAGCAAAAATGAAATAGTTACATCAACTACACAATATTAATTTTTAGGCAAATATAGTTGAATTTGAACAACAACAAAATAATTTTTTATCAAAGAGGACAGTTTTTTATAAGATATATAAATTTTCAACTTCAAAAATAAATTTTTAAGCAATAAGAAAATAGTAGAATCTTCTCGTAAAAATGTTAATTTCAAATAAAAGAAAAAAGAAATTTTCAACAGAATAATTAAATTTTTTCCTGAAACAGATACATTATCGAAGGAAAATAGAACGGTTTAATTTTCAGTACAAATATTGATATTAAACCAAACACAATAAATCTTCAACGAAAAAGTTTAACTTTTAACAAAGATATTAGTTTTCAACCAGAGATTTATAATTTTAAAGGAATTTTTAAACCAACAGTTATATTTTTAATCGATGAAATACATTTTCAACCAAACGGTCGAATCAGTTATCAAGAAGATTAATATTTTAACACAAAAGATATAATTTCAACAAAACTGAAGAATAGTTTTTTTTAATAAACTCCTTAAATTTAAAACAAAAAAATAAAATTACCTTTACATTCAAGTTATTAAAAATTTCAGACTCCTGTTTCCAGACTCTGGCTTTCTGGAATTCCCTGAGCTGTAGCAACCCAGATTTAAACATTTCTTGACAGGAAAAAGCAAATTGCTCTTAGTTTCTTTACTTAAAAAGTTTTCCAGAAATATAAGAGAAAAACTTTGGTGGCTTCTCCTGCAAGTTGAAAAGCAAAGGATGTTGAAATCAATTTTTTCAACTCGAAATTTCACTAGAGTAGATTCAATGCTGGTCGATACTTTTCCGACTAAGCTACTTTTCCGATTTGAATGCTAAAGTCCGGAAGTGTGAAAGTTCCTCCGTATCCGCTGTGGCAGGAACCCTTTAAAGAATTCGTAATAAACTTTCTCAAGTATTCGCACTATAACCCAGTTTCATGCCACTATAAATGCAGGCATCCATCATAAACCAACGACTTTTTCTTTATGCGTTGTGAAAAGGGTCTTCTTTTCGCTTTTTTTCATTGTCTTCTTAATAATTATATAATAAAAAATTGTATATGAAATTTATTTTATATATTTTGAACTCTGAATTTAGACGATAACGAACTAAAAACGATCTCTAAAAATTATTGTTGTCAGAAAACCGGTTTTATTATTGATTTTATATATCATTCTATGATTATGACTACTGGATAAACTATTTTAAATTTTGCAATATAAATAAGAAATTAAAAACTTCATCTCTAACAATTTGTATATTTATAATCTAATAGGATTTTTCTTTAATGAACATAAAATGTCCTTCAAGATCAAACCCCAATCCCAAATAAACTAACATTTATTTGCGATTTTAGATCAAATTCATTTTTTCTAGATTTACAGATATTAAATTTGAAAATTTAAAAACTAAATCTAGAAATAATCGCTTTTATTTTTTTAATCTAGGAAATATCATGCGAATAGACATAGAGAAACATTTGTGCTTTTTTATACACCTGTGAGGTAACTAAAATCAAAAGCTTTAGACAAAGACGTACAATTTAAAAATACGTTATGTTGTGATCGTTTTTTTTTATGTTGTGATCGTGTTTTTCGTCTAAAATTATTATTATTTAAATAAGATTTGAAATTGTTTTTGCAAAAAATCATTATACTTAACAGAATATTTTTCGCTCGAAATATTGTATGAAAATAATGAATATTTTAATTCAAAAAAGCAAATTTGAACAGCCGCGATTTTTAAAAATATTAATCTTTTAATGCTGATAAAGGGAAAATGATGAAAGGTTCGATTAATAGAAGGGCCTTCGACAATTCTCTCTATAATGGCAGAGTGATCAAAAATTTTAACTCTCAGCTCCGAAGCCCAAGGATGTACATCGAAACAGACTACATGCATTTAAATGTAACATTCGATGGAGCTCATGCATTATTTAGTTTAGGCGGCCAGGCTGTCCACCTTGTTTGCCGATCGCCCTGTCACTTCGCCGAAACTGTACTATTCGGAAAGGCGATTGCGCAAAATTGTTGTTTTGAAGTAGAAAATTATAAGAAGACAATATCAAGCATGAAACACAAGATTTCCATATTATATTATAAATATGAGCATAAATTAATAACAATAATAATCTTCGAATTCATTATTTACTGTATCCACATTGAAACTTTCATGCTTTCGCTCCCTTTTCGAATAAATTTTAGAATTCGTGAAGCACAATTTGAAAAACTTCAACTTTCGAAGACTTAGTTTCAAAAGTTCACTTTAAGAATTATCAAATTTTAAAGGACGTATGGCATTGCTTAATTTTTAAAGCTTAAAGTTTAAATTAATTAATATTGAAAGTTACCAATCAGAAATCATAGCATTTTCAAGATTTCTAGGATAATTAAACTTTAAAGTTCACAATATTTTAAATTCTTCAATTTTTACCGCTAAAAATGACATTGAACTTTTTTGGGTATAGTATTCTCATTTTCCAGTACACAAATCTATACAATTTTAAATCCCTTGAAATCATTGATATCCTCGGAAATCTGATAAAATACAAATACTTTAAAATGTCTAGCAAATTATTTAGCACAGCCTTAAATTTGGTTGAATCCGTTAAAAAATTTAAAATCTTCGAAAATGCCATACATTTTTTTTAATTCCTTGAAAATTCTTTAAAATTCTCTAACACACCCAGTTTGACTGAACAATTTCCAAATTTTATTGATTTACAGCAAAAAGTGATTGTTAAATAGTAATTGGCTATTAATACTGTTGAAAATCGGGACTTATTTTAATTAAATAAAGTTAAAATCAATTAAAATGAATTATAAATTAAATTATTTTGCACAATTGTTGTAACAATAAGTATTACTTATTGCCGTCAAAAACTCTTTGAAAAATTGGACGTTATTATTTACAATTAATTGAGTCGAACGAACCAAGTTTGTACATCCAAAAATAGCCGAATAGCAAGTTATTTAATTAAGATTATTTATAAGATTGTCAATTTCGAAAATATAGATAACTGTTTATGAAATTAAATAACAAAATAACAAATTATTTATTATATTTTATTAATTTAACTCAAAAACCTCTTTTTATACAAATTGTTTCAATTTAGTGTGAATTAATTGACGAATCACTGCTAATCTCAACGAAATTTTTGCATTCGCTTATTTGTTTATAAGAAATTCAATACATTTTCACGCATTTTTGTTATTATTCATAATCTTTTCTGTATAATTGCCGAATTTTTTTTTTGTAATTTTAAATTAATGCAAGTATTGGATAAGAAACTTTCAAATCGTAAAAAAAAATGTTTAACTGTGTGTAAAATTAGTCCAAGGGGACGTAATTTGACTATTGTAAAGTGATTTGATGAAACAAATCAATCCTTTCTTCGACCATTGATATTTATTGATTTCAAATTGTAGATTTTAATTATTTATGTCTTACGGTCTAATTTTAAATCAAAATAAAATTACGAGTCAAAAAACATTTTCTTCGAAACTCAGATATTTATTGAATAGAAACAACTCCTTTTAATCCTCCTTACGTTTCAGTACACATGCGTACCTTTTCCAAAGGTTCTTAACCTAAATAATTATATTAACGATTATTAATTTTAGTCAGAAAAAATATGATAAATAATTATGTATATTAAAATACATTGTTACTTGAGTTGATGATGGTTCAAAATAGTCAAACAGCTCCAATTTCAGTCCAAAACATTTAAATCAATTGTTTATAAAAAAATTAAAATTAGGTCATTTAGAAGTCTCAAAATTACTGAGACTTTAATAAATTAGACTACATTTTTAATAAATATAGTGAGAGAAACCAAATTAGCGTAGGTTAGGACGGACGAACAGAAATTGACAGTTACAGAAATACATAAAGAATACGTAATGTCCGTCCTCATCTACGCTAATTTGGTTTCTCTCACTATATTTGTTAAAAATGTAGTCTAATTGATTGAAGTCTCAGTAATTTTGAGATTTCTAAATTAACTAATTTTAATTTTTTTATAAACAATTGATTTAAATGTTTTGGACTGAAATTTGAGCTGTTTGACTATTTTGAACCATCATTAACTTAGGTAACAATGTATTTTAATATACATAATTATTTATCACATTTTTTCTGACTAAAATTACTAATCGTTAATATAATTATTTAGGTTAAGAACCTTTGAAATCAGTAATTTGACTATGTGGGTATAAAACTAACACTTGGAAAAGAGAAAAATAAAATACCGATCTTTAGAGGATTTTCTACTTGAACTTTATTTCTTTAGCAGCAGCTAGAAAAATTAATTTATTAATAAGATGTTTTGCAAAAGTCATACTTAGGATTTTACGTTTTATTGAACGAAGAATTTTAGAAAATATTTCTAGGTTTTTTATAAATATTCTTAGCACCTTTCAAATAGCTTTCCTATAGCTTTTCATACATATTTTCATGTATATTCAGGACGGCGTTATTAACTTTCAGAGTCAAGACTAACTCTTCATAAGGTACCCGGTTGAAAGTCCGATTTTATCTTTTAGTAGTGTAAGTCAATAGGGTAGGTTCCGTAATGTATTTTAAATTAAGCATTTACGCAACAAAAACAATTAATATTTCATTATCCAATGAAATTTTTATATTATTTAATGGTTCAAATAAGAGATAAAATCTTGAAGATCACTTTCGTAAAATATCAAATTAATACCTACATTTTCCTAAGTTTCCTTACCCAATAATTAAATACATACAAGGCCAAATTAATTTAACTGATACTTTTAACGCAGAATCCTCTTTTGTTTCTAGATTCTTAAACCCGATTTCCAACGGTTTTTATAGATATTTTTATCAATATTCTAGACAACGCTATCACCGTTCAGAGTGAAGGTTAATTTTTCGTTGGTCATTCGCCTAATGGTCTGATACTATTCGTCGGTAATGTGGAAGCAAAAGTGCCACATCTCTTAATTTTTACCACTTGAAACTTCTTGAAAGATATTAATTAAATATAGTCTATTTATTTGGCTATGTAAAGCTATTCCGTAAAATGTGTCGTGATTCCAACTATCCCACACGTAATGCAGTAGGACAGCAATCAAGCGCGGATCATTGAAAGTGTAATTCCATTGATGAACGCATCACGACCATCTGACTGGCGGCCGATTGGCTAGTTACCGAAGCGGCGATTTGATTTCCCGCAATAACGAAGTACAGCAAAATCTCTCGGGAACGAGTAATCCGGAAAACTACCTGCAATAGAAATTCGATACTTGTTTCATT
Source organism: Belonocnema kinseyi (assembly GCF_010883055.1). Classification (NCBI taxonomy): domain Eukaryota; kingdom Metazoa; phylum Arthropoda; class Insecta; order Hymenoptera; family Cynipidae; genus Belonocnema; species Belonocnema kinseyi. Next base: position 82,510,188 of record NC_046659.1, on the reverse strand, counting down.
CGCTTAACCACTTTATATAAGTTAACTGTGTTTGACAACATCTTCAAAACAAGTTTTTTTTACCAAATTTCAATTTCAGAATTTAGAGTCTGTTCCAGATTTTCCCAATAAAATTTTCGAACCTTGTATGTTAACTCTGAAAATGATAAAATTTTTTAATCTTTGCTCTGTTATAAATAATACTTAAAATCGTTTTATCGATTTTCAGAATTCTACCCCTTCATTGTTGCAACCAGCATGACTGTTTCATTCGAGTAAAAGAATTGACGATCATTTCCCAGGTTTCATGTTTTTATTTTTTTTATTTTCAAGATCATTAAGACAAAAAAAACGAACTCTTGAAATTAAAAGAATTTTTACTCAAAGTAGTCAATTAAAACTTGACATCTTTTAAATTCAAACGATTAATGATTCACACGCAAGAAGTAAAAACATAAAAAAATTTTCAATCCCGGAATTTTGAATTAAATGAGATTAAAATGTTCAATTTTTAATTTTAAACTTTTATTAGTTGTACAGTTCAAAGATATCAAGTGAATAAATATAAATCTATGCAATTAATGTCAACATTTTAAATTAAAACTATTACTCTCTTTAAATTCAAATTAATAAAAATATTAAAGATAAAACATGCCACTTTTCCAAATCAAAAGACAATCCATAACCAAAATTTTCTTTCTTGCATCTCAATAAAAAAAGGTTCAAAACAGATAAGTGCTTCTTCCAGTTCAGAAAAAAATCAAAATTTTGTTCCCAGAATCTCGGTAATAAATGTTAAAAATAAAAAATAAAACTTTCTCAATAATTCAGAGAACAGATTGAAATTAAAAATGTCCACCCTTCAACACAATAAATGGACTAAAAAGAAAAAATGGTCCCTTCCATTTGAAAAAAAATTAAGAACAAAAATTGTTCTGAATTCCAACTCAATAACAATATTGAAAATAAAAAATTCTTCTTCTTTAAATTCATAAAAGATTGAAAACTAAAATGTTCCTTTTTCTATCTCGATAAAATGTAAAAAAAAGTTCCTTTTGTAATTCATAAAAAATGAAATTTCTTACCTTTCTCTTAAAATAAAATTTTGAAATTTAAAAGCAAATTATTTTATTTGACATTAATTACAAAGTAGTATCTTAAAATCGTATAATTAAAATTATAAAGTTAAAAGTTTAGATTTAGCACCCTGAAAGCCTAACTATTCAAGGCTTTCTATTTCAAACAATTCAGCTTCGCATTGATTAATAATGAATCTATTATTTAAAAATTATTTTAAAGTGGAAAATAGAACCTATATACAGCTCTATCTGATGCCTATTGTTCAATTTTTAACAATCAAAATACAGTTCAGGTTTTGAAAATTAATTTTTAATTTATATTTGCATTTTTTTAAGTTAAAACGTTTTTTTAGTAAACTTGTTCAAACTTCTAATTTTTTATGTATGAGTAATCAAAACTACAAGTCAGAATTCATAAAATTTGAAAGTGTTCGCTAAAAAATGGCGACCTGAACTTAACATTAACAAAATTGAAGTCGATCTTATTGTAAATTGCATTATATCATGTGATTTAAACTTTGTGATATTTCAAATGACAGAATAGATTTTTCTTTTGAAATTATATAAAATTCCTTTTATAAACATAATTTCATTGTCATCTGTCGGGTTTTTCGGTCTCGGAAAATTCCCTGTCATTACCGGTTTTCCCGGTCCAGTTGCCACTCTGTGTAACTCTGCCATGAATATCGAACCAACTCAGAAGTTTGAAACCGAGTAAGCTAACAAAGTTCCGGACGTTGGATAAGCTTTGTGCTCCGATAAGCCTACCCTACTTCCTTGGAAGATAAGTATATATTCATCCTCTCTTTTTCCTCGCCTCTGCTTATTTTATTTTTTATTTTTTGTGTGAATTTTGTTATTTTTCACTCCTTGTCTCTTTGAGGTTATTCATCCAGGTCTCATTTACGTGCACCTTGCTCCTCACATAATTTATTCTTAAGTAAATGTTAAAGTGGTCGCCTCTAGCGCAAACTTTCGTTTGGATAATTACACGGAAGCTTGGACGACGCGACGTCTGACGTCGCCGGAAGTCTTGGCACAAGGCAAATAAATGCTGACATTAAAGAGGGATTAGAAAAGGTGACTGTGAAGCAAAGTTGCACCAGGAAAAAAGTTTACTTCTTAAAAGTAACTGCTCCTGAATGAAGAACTTACTTAAAGTATTATCACTAAGAGTTTCATAAAACACAAATTGTTTAATAGGTCCATGCAACCAGTAATGGGTCATCCTTCAGAAGTAGATCTTTTCATCTAATTCGTGTATGACAATACTAATAAAAAAATTAAATCGCAAGCTGTTCTTTTACATAAACCTTCATAAAAAATAAAATTGGATTTAGGTACAAAAAATTGTCGTCAGCAAGTAATATTGCGTGCCTTTCTTTTGAAGCAAAAGAAATATTTTTTTATGAATAAAAAGAGGTATTTGCTTTCTTTTTCGAATAGCGATCAGCTGCTTCGTTAAATTCTGTTTTATTTTCTCTATATCTTGAAATAATTTTTCTTCTAGAGGACACTTTAATTTGGGAAACAGCCAGTCGCAGTTTTTTAAAATATCAGGCCATTTCCTTCTTCTTTCATTTTTCAATCGCTTTAAAACTTTTTTACTGTTTATTCACCATTTGACCTTTGAGAGCGTATTACGCGGCACAATATTTTCCTAGTCAACATTTTAAGGCGTTTTCATCGTTGTCGGTCATTCTGAGGGAATCATTACGATAGTTAATGAACATGAATGGCCAAGTATTTGGTAACATTTTTAAGCACACTCTTTGTTCACTGCGTTCCGTCATCGTGAAATGCGACGCGTACGTGTTTGGAGATTTACGCGACTGCGTGCACTTCTCTTTTTAGCCCCGCTGGCGTCAGGCATCGTGAGTTTAAAAGCCAATTTCACTAAATACATGTAAGAATTTAAAAGGATAGGGCACTTTTAATTTATGAATCCTTTTTTCTTTTTACAAATAATAAGAAAAAGGTATGAAAATTCCAAAGAAATAAGCTAATTGACGTTTCAGCAAGAGGAGGACATGATGTTAGAATTCTTCCTTAATTTTCTATCTGCCTCCTACCTTATCTTATAATTTGGATTCAGAAGGGTCCTTCTTTCGCAACTTATCGTAAAAGGTCCTTAAATCGTGTCTCCAATCGAAAGGACTAGCCTTGATTACGCATTAATTCAAGTTTGAGAGTCGTGCTCGGGCGTGCTCGAAAGCGCCATGGCGTTTTAACGCGCTTCTTCGCGCTAAATTATGCCTCAGGGTGTCTTAAATTTGACGTCATTTCGAATCATTCTCACTCTCTCACTCCCTTATTCGCTCTCGGCCCTGAGACTGATTCTACAATTAGATCACATTCTTTGTCTTCTCATTGCGATTAATGGACAACTTTTTTTGCCTTTTTTTCAGGCACGCAATATTGTTAAAGAAAATTATCACCGTAGGTCGGAATGAGCTCCTTGTTAAGGAGATACCATATTGTAATTAAGTCATATACTTATATTATGCACTGAAAAGGCAAACAACATTTTTAGAGTTGATTTAACAACTCCAAGATTTCTACGGTCTACCCAAAGGGTTGTTCCGTATATAACGTAAAGATTTTTAAGGTATTTTTTGGATAATTTCCTTCTTTTAAAAACACCGTAACAATAGAGAAAATATTGTACTATTTTTAATGACAAATAATAACATAATATCATATTTTACACAAAATAAACTCAGATTAAGTTAGAATTTTTTACATATGAACAAATTCATATTTTTTAGATTTGGTTAATGGAACACTGATTTCAAATTTTTAAAAATGTCTTCCTTCTATCTTTTTTCGTTTCATTCGCAGAAACTTTACAACTTCTTATGATGATAATTTTGAATTTTTGTTCTATTTCGAAGATTTCTATCAACTAATTCACGAGCATTTTTCAATTTAAAAAAATAGTTGTCTTTTTTCCGATATGTTATTCTCATTTGAATCACGGGTGATCCTGTTTATTTCAGGAGTTTGCATCGATCCCGATAAGTCAGCTCAATTTTTACACATACCTCAAAAAAAGATTTTAAAAAATTCACTTCTCGCCACCCTGCTATATTATTTTTGTTAAAAAAATGTATTATATTTTAAGAGGATACGTAGCATTTTTGAACCCCCTCCCTCTCCCACGGTTATAGGACCATAATAGCTCCTCTTGAAATCTTTCTCCGTCCTAAATGCGTTACATAATATATGGATGACGTCAAAGGGCCATCTTCAATTCCCGGACATTTTGCGGGTTTCCCCTAGAAAACTTGGAAATTTTTCTTGATCAATTTCATAAATGTCTAAAGTTTTAAACGACTTAAACGATTTTCAGCGATTAAAATTTTCAATTTAAACACATTTTTTTTTAATCCCCAACTTCTCATTTAGAAGAAGAATTATATTTTTAATTTACCTTTCCATTTCAAAAATTATCTTTTTTAAGTCAAATGATAATAATGCACGAAAATTAAATGAAAATTATAGTTCTTGATGAAAATGACCTCACAGAAAAACTAATGATAACATTTATTGCAGATAATTTTTAAGATAAATAAACTTTTATTCAGACAACCTGACGTCTTTCAAATTCATTTTTTCTCATGAAAAAACACAAGAAACTTTAACCGATATTCGAGTAAATATTATGCTGTAAAGTTAATTTTTGCCTCAAGTAATTTTAACGTCGGAATCAAAGTAAAGTTTATCCTTCGAGTTTTCTGTGCTGTTTGAGAGTAAAAAAATTATAATTTTTCGCGAAAATTCTCAATTTTAAAGTATAAATTATAATTCTTTGCGCAAATTCTACATATGCTTCAAGTCATAATTAAATTTATTTCAAAAACGGAATGTTCCAAGACCAAATTATAAATTTTTTCGAAATCTTCTGCTCCAAAGTTAAAACCCTCATTCTTTATATATATTTTTAATTAATTTATTTATTCCTCGTCAAAACTCAGAATTAGAATTCTTATAGAAAATTCCCGTTTTTTCGCCGCAATTAAATTAATTTGCAAAATTGCCTGTTCTCAGGTAAAAATATATTAATTTACAATCTTTTCTATCATAATACAAAAAAAACAGTAACTACCTTCATCCAAAATTTGGCAAAAGGAACTTTCAAATTCTGACGAATTCTGACTTAGAAAAGAGATTTTTTAAATTTCCCTTCTACTTGATGAGAATTTAAATTTTTTTCAAAAATTCCAGTCATGTGAAAAATTCCCTCTCCCAAGTTTTATCATTCTTTAAATGAACTTCCAGTTCTAAAGTAAAAATGATAATTTCTTATTAAATTTCTATTGTAAAATGCAAGTGAAATTAAAGTAATCATTTTTAACGAAATAATGCCGTTCTTTTTCAGATTTTAAATTTTTTATAAAATTCCCTGACCCAAAGTAAAAATTCTAGTCCTTTGTGTAATTTATCTGCCCAAAAGTAATAATAATAAATTTTCGTGAAAAATTAGATGTTTTAAGGTTAAAATTATAAGTTTGGATAAAAATCACATGCGTGGAAGTCAAAATTCGTAATTTTATACAAACATTCCCTGTTCAAAGTCACAATTACATTTGTTTCGAAATTTTTTCTTTTAAAAGATTTTCTGATTTGGAACAAGGCATTTTCTATATTAGAAGAATTCTAATATCGAGCAGGCATTTTTTCAATTATCTTGTTAAAAATCAGAATTTAAGTTACTTCTCAAATTTTTCCCTTTGACGGTAAAAATAGCTGATACTATACAAAATTATAATTTTTCACAAAATTCTCTCTTACAGAGTGAAAATCATAATTCTTTACAGGAATCCCATGTTTCAGTTGTCAAAATTATATTTCTTTACTGAAATTTCTGTGCTTAAAGAAAAAATATAATTACTTATTAAAATTCACTCTTCTAAAATACGAATTATAATTCTTCATGAAAATTACCCTCGAAATTATTTCTTTCAAAGTTAAAGTTTATAATTCTTGATAAAATTCGCTGTTTTTAAGTTAAAATGATAATTCTTTACAGAAATCCCCAGTCACCATTTTTAAGTTATAATTTTTTACTCAAATGGTCAGTCCTGAATTCAAAATTATAATTCCTCATGAAAATTATCTGTTCCAAAGGGAAAAATGATCATTCTTGACAAAATTCCCTGTTTTAAAATAAAAATGATAATTCTTCACGGAAATTCTCCGTCACAATTGTTAAAGTTATTATAATATTACGAATTTATTATATAAATATTATATAGAAATTAAATTATATGAAATTATATAAATATTTACGAATTTATTTACGAAACTCTCTGGTCTAAAGTAAAAATTAGAATTGTTTACAAAAATTCCCTATCTCAATCCTTGAAGTTATATTTCTTCAGTGAAATTCCTTTTCCCAAACTCAAATTGTTAAAACTCTTTAATAAAATCCCCTCTCTCAAATTAAAAATTATAATTGGTCTCAGAAATTCCCTATACAAAATCATAATTAGGTTAATACAATACATCCAACCACTTTCCATTTTCATATGGATGCACCGTGGATTAGAAGTTAACTTTTTTTTTATCCTGCACAATACATTTTTCAAAGATAAGAGATATCAGGAAAAAGAAGAAATGAAAACATGCTGAAATTTAAAATACAAATTAAGTTGAAAAATGTAATTGCACAATAATTGGGCATATCTTTCAGGGCTTTTGGCTTAATTTTGGCAAAACGAGATGATGAACTAAAACGCACGGTTAAGTGCAGACGAAGCGTACAAACGAAATAAGGGGTTGTTGTTGTTGTAGGGTAGGTGTGCCCATGAGAAAGAGTGAATATGAGCGATAGACAATCGAGTAAGGAAGGAGGAGAAGAGAGACAGAAAGAAGAGAAGAATACATTATAGGCAGAGTCAGCTGTGCTTTATGACCCAAGCATCGGGCGACTTCACGGTGTGGGTATAATCAGTTTATATCACTATATACGAGTACACTGCATCCACCAACCCTCGGTCTTTGCATGAGTACCTTTCGTCCTTTTTGCGTCTTTCTAGGGGGAAAGAGAAACATGCCTCGCTCGAAGCTCGTTGAAAACACAACGAATCGTTAGAGCAAAGTTAACCTTCCGGCCGCAGATCTGGGATGCGTCGAATGTTCATTGCTATGGACCTGCCTCGAGCAGCAGCCCTAATCAAATATATGGACATGGACGCCACATGACCCTCAATGCGTGCAAAAAAACGCCCTTCGAGGCGATATTCTTTTTCGGCCAATACAAAAAGAGAGTCTTTGATCAAAGTTTTTCATTTCATTTTGTATATCGTAGACATGAACAGTTTTCTTGAGAGTTTTACGTTCATTTTCCGGTACCAAAATAGGAATAGAAGATATTGCGGTTTTTAAAATAAAGTTTTCCACGGAAAAAACTGGGAGTTTAATGAAGTTTTAGTCTAAATAAAAGTTTGAATCTTTTAGGAACTTAACTTCAAAAGAAACCTGTGGAGACTCAAAAGGAGTCCTTTGAAGACACTTGGATAGAAGGACATGAAGGCGCATTCACAACGAATGACTTGTTAAGTGAGATTGATAATGGGTTCTTCAAAAAGAGTCTCTATTACAATTATATTCCTTTGGTAGTCTAACTGGAGTCTTCTGTGGATTGCTTCAGAAGAAGGATTTATTTTTGTCGAATTTTTGTTATATGAACAATTTTATAATCCCGGTACATAATTCAGAAATTAAAAACAATCGGTTGTAAAAGCATTGTTGAAAGAAATAGACATATTTCTTCTAACAACACTGCTACAATTTATCATTAACTCAGACGAAAAAACATGAACATCTGATCAATAACATCGATTTGAATTAAGTACAATATGAGAAATTGGTTGTAAAATGTCTAAATGACAAGGTCCTAGCCCGGAAAGAGCTCTCTTGTATTATACAATTTACAATGTTAACTTTTATAACTAGGGATTTTACACTAATCAGTCCAACAATATAACGTCCAGTTTATTGTTTAACACGGCAAATAAGCAAAAATATCTGATTCTACTGAATTGTGCGTTCGATTTTTGGAAAATTATTTTTTATTTGAAAACAGATCAAATTAATAGTGCACATCTCATTACCCAAGAGATAGAATATGATGCCACACGTGGACTTTCTTGAATGACTTAAATGTAAAGTATTTTCCTTAATATAAATTGAATTTTTTCTATGAATTAAATAAAGCTAAAACATTGATTCACGTGTTACATATTTTCCATTACATTACCTACTTCTACCCTAAACTGAAAAAATCTTTGTAAGGAAAGATTATAATTGCCCAAATTAATCAAAACGTTTGAGCTCAGGAATCTCTTTCCATAATTTAGAAAAAATTAAAGGTGCACCTGAATTTTTTTTAAGATGTTTTTTAATCCATTCTATAGGATATATATTCTATACCTAGTCAGCGCTTCAACGAGATATGCGACGCGTCGGTTTACGTGCTAAAAAGCGCCCTCTTTCCAGGCTTTAATTAACACATCGTTACGACGGTTTCAGCTCGCGGTTGTATTCAAAGGCTCGTTTCAGCTGGTGACATTAATCACTAATTTTTTCCCTGGAACACTCAAATTAATCATCTTGTTCCACAACTGGAGTATGTTTTAATTATTAACAATATTGCAACACAACTAGGGCTTGTGAAAATTAAAGTTTTCCAATATCTACCTTCGATTGTGAATTCATAAAGTCAAGCGAATTTCATGCCTCCAATATTTTTCTACCAGAATTTATTTTTCACGTTTCTAGTTCCACATTTAGTATCTCTTTTTTTCTTTGGCTGCAATTTTTTTATCTGCTGAACGTTCAGTCTAAATAAAAATAAAAAGGCGGCGAATATTGGACGAGGACGTAGATGTAATAGACTTTTCGCTGATTTTGATTGCTATTTATTGCGAAAGAGAATCTCAAATATTTACGATTCTGAAGTGCTCTAAATTTGACTTTTAGGTATGAAAAAATCCTTACACACAGGAAATTTATATTGTTAATTAAAAAAATGTTTCTTTCTAAATATTGTAAACACGTTTCCTGACAACAGCTATGCAGAATTTGATACGGAGTAATCTAAAAATTACGTAATACGTTCAAAATGTTGAACAACACATAAAAGAAAGAAATTTTCAGTTTGAACTATTAAGTTTCACCCAAGAAAACAGTAACTAAACTGATAAATCATCAATCCAAAAAGGAATTTTTAATCAAATAGTTGAAGTCTGAACCTCAAATAAGAGTTTTCTTCCAAAAACCCCAAATTTTCCACAAAATATATTAATTTTCAGCCAAAAACAATCACATTTTAAATACAAATAGAATAGGTCAATTTTTAGTGAAAAGATAAATTTCCAATAAATCAGTTGATTTTTCAATTAAAAATATTGCCATTTTAACAAAATTGTAAATTTTCAACAAAAAGAACAAAAGAAGCTTCAACGTCGGTTACCTAAAAATTCCTTGTCCTTTCGAAGATTATCCTGACACACTTTAACTTTCCCTGACTTTCTGAAATTTTTTAGCCAATTGCAACCTTGAATAACTAACACTATTGTTAAGATGGTTATTTAATTTTTGATGCTAGAATGTTTTTTTTTAACAAAAGCAAAGAAAGTCGTGGATGTCAGACTGAAGTCAAGGTCTTGAGTATCAAGATTTAAGTCAGTCTTTAATGAAACTTGGTGACTTTGGATCGTTGGAAGTTGAGAACTTGCCAAGTTCCGTTTGCTGAAAAAGGGGCTTCTTTCACTTTATCATCGCCGACAGAACCAATGGAAGTATAGGAACTGCGAGAATCATAGCGGAAGACCTTAAAATGCCTTTAGCCTAGGACAAACGTGGGAAGAGCATTTCAATTGCTCGCGGCGGTTTTCGTTCCCAAGAAGCTTTTCCGCTTTTCCGCTTTAGCTCTCGCTCACAAAAATATCACCGTTTATCGCCGGCCCTTTATCGAATTGAAAACAAAGAATCTATCAATGTCAATCCATTCAGGATTAGGTTTAAAGAAACTGGGCAGTAGCAATCTCTCAAAGAAAATATGGTTCCCTCATTGGATTTAGAATTTTTATTCATCTTAAGGGCCATTTGAATTAATTAAATGCTTGTACAATTTGAAATTAGTGCTTTTATTTTAGAACTAGAGCCTCTGGATAGAAGTAGAAAAAAATAAATAAATACATTTTATTTTTCCCTCTTCCCGTCCTTTCCCTCTTTTTAACAGAATTAATCTTTTTTCCACTGTTTTCAAGAAAGTTCTTCTTTTACTCGGTTTGTCGCTTAAATGCGAACTAAGTTATTCGCTATTTTTTATTTCAAAATTATCATATTTGGCTCAAAATTTTATTCTTCACGGAAATTTTAATGAATATTCAATTTTTCATTGGACCTTTAAAATTTGTTGTTGTTAAAATATCATTCTTTTTGGCTTGAAAATTCTATTATTTTGGTAAAGAATTTAACTCGTAGGTTGAAAATAACCTTTTGTTTGAAAATTGATAGTTTCAGGTGAAAAATGCAACTGTTTAGTCGAAAATTCGCCTTTTTTGCTTGAAAATTCAATAATTTGTTCAAAATTTTTTTCTTTTTTTAAATGAAAAGTCTTTCTTGGTTTCAAATTCATGTCTTTTAGTTAACATTTTCTTCTGGTTTGTGAAAAGTATTGTTTTTTGGATAAAAATTAAATTGTTCTTAGATATAAAATTTAGCCATCTGGATTGAAAATTTAATTGCCTTCTGAAAAATGCCTCTTCTTGAGTTGATAATTAAAAAATCTAGTTAAAAATGCAAGTTTTTGTTAGAGTTGAATATTTTTATTCCGAATTTGACAAAATGTTTAAAAACTTAACTTTTTAAGTTGAAAATTCAACTAAACATTCGTTTAAAGTGCAAAAATGTTGTTAACATTTATTCCTATCGCTTAAAAGTTCAACTACAAAATTTAAATTCAATTTTTGTTAAAAATTCAACTATTTGTTTGAAAATTAACTAAAGTTGGTTATAATTATAAAGCTTCTGTGAAAAAGTTATGTTTTTTTTTTCTCAAAAATTCAACTGTTGTGATGAAAATTCGTACCTGTGGATAAAAATGTATGTTTTTAGTAGAAAAAATCTTGTTAAAAATTTATCTTTCGTAAGGTCTATTAGAATAACATTTTATGTATGTATGTTTTGTCGTATATTTGAGGAATATATCAAATTAAATCGAAGGAAAAATTTGGAGTTAAAATTAGTGGTTTTTGAACGGCTACTTAGATTGTTGGAAAGTTAATTATCTCGATTAGTATCCCAGGATGGTACTCTAGCGCACATAGCTGAATTATAATAATTCTGATTGCGACTGCGAAAATCATGACTGAACCATTAAGATGCTCTCTTCGTCGCTATAATCGTAAACTTAATTAGGCATTTAACAAGCACGTAACTCGCGTAACTTATGGAATAAAGCCACCGACAAGGTAACATTATCCACAGTACGAGTCTGTTTAATAGATTGGCGGTTCACCTGGTGTGCATTTATGTTTGCTGTAAAGCTGCCTATGGGAAACAGTTACACACTATCAAACGAATGTCGCCTTGTAGTCCTGAGACCCGCTCGAGAAATAGTCTCCGAGTGTGTAAATGGTGTAACATTGCATTAACGAGGTACCGAAACAATGTCGGAACAATAGTGATTTTGCTGCAACATTTATTCTACAAGACTCTGCTTATTATAATTTTAAAATTTCAACAAAAAAATTGTTTTAGATGGATTGATCAACTTTGAGTTTGAAGTTTGAAATATACTTTAGAGCCCTAAGTACTTTCAGAACTTTAAAAGATGGTGATTTTGTACTAAAATAGGAGATGAAATAGAGAATAATTGCTTTTAAATATAATTAATGTGTGTCGGTACCACATTGAATTCAATATGAAACCTTTTTAATTTCTAAGATGTTAAGTTAAAATATATTACATTTTTAACAAAACAGTTAAATTTTGAACAAAAAAATATATTTTCCAATAAACGAGATGACATTCTAACCCAAAAGATGAATTTTCAATAAATCAAAAGTTACAAATTTAATCCTGTAAACAATTACGAATTTTTCCAACGTTTCGTGAACATTGCAACCCGAAACATCTCTCTTTTTATTAAAATGAGTCATCGTGAAAGCATTAAACCTATTAGTTACATTTTAAACGGAATACAACCTTTTTTAACCTAACACAAACAACAAAGGCCAATTTTGTAATAAAAAAATAATAAAGTTAAGTTAAAACCTTTTATTTAGAAAAAATTTAATTTTTAGCACAAAAGAACAAATTTTGAATGAAAGAATTTTTAATGTACAAAGATGAATTGTCAACCCGAAAATTTAAATTTTCAAAAAAGAACATAATTTTCAACCAAGGAGTTGTCTTTTCAAGAAAGAAAGAGGGAATTCGACCTGGAAAATAAATATCCTATACCAAATGGCGAACTTTTTAAAATCTATACACGCATTTTAAACTTAAAACTTAATTTTCACACCAAGAAATAAATTTCTAATTAAAGTCTTGGATATTAAAAAAAAGGAATAAATTTTAACACAGTAGTTGAACTTTTAACCAATTAGTTGCATCTTTTACCAGGAAAGATGAATGATCAAGAAAACATGTATTGGTTGATATTTCAATGAAAAAAAATATTTCAATTTTAAGTTACTAATTTTCTGTCGAAACGAAAGAGAAAAATTTCGCAACAAAACTGTTGAATTCTCATTCCGGGCAGATTAATTCTGAGTCAAACCATTGCATTTTCAACAAAACAGTAGGATTTTTATTTAAAAAATGGATTTTTTAAAAGAACAAGCACATTTCCGCTTGTAGAGATCAAGTTTTAAATAAATAGTTGAACATCTAACCAAATAGTTGAATTTTTAAACTAGAGAGATACATTTTTCACCAATTGGTTTAGTTCTTAAAGAAAAAAGACTAACCTCTGATAAAAGCAATTACACTTCGAACCAAACAGTTAAATTTTTAAGGCAAAAGGACGAATTTCGCAGCAGACAATTTAATTTTCAATCTAAAAGGACAAGTTTTTAATCCAAAAAAACGAATGTTAAAAAAAGCTAAATATTCAACCAAAAAAGATCAATGTTTCACAAAACAGTGGTATTTTTATTTGAATAATTTAATTTTGTATAAGACAGTGGAATTTTCAACTTGAATACATAAAGCGTCCAAAACAAAATTCAATTGTCCAGTAAATAGTTGCATCTTTTACCAGAATAGTTGCATTTTCAACAAAAAAGATATTCTGCAACAAAAGATTAGGCTTTAAACAAACATTTGAATTCTCTACTAAAAACATGAATTTTTAGGAAAGCCCCTCAACTTTCAACCAATTAAATGAATTTTCAACTAAAGAAAAATTAATTCTCAAGGAAAAATGTAACAATTCTTATTTCACCTAAGCCGGATTTTCCAAACAAACAATGTAATTAAGACAACAACTATTTTTTGATACGAAAATTAAATTTTCAACAAAATACTAAGAAAATTTCAATCAAAAAGTACAATCTGCAATTAAAAGAGATGAATTCTAAACCAAAAATATAATGGATTTTTCAAGTGAAAAGAATTAATATTTAAATAAAAATAGTTGTATTTTCGCTCAAATGGGATCTGAATTAATGGAAAGTTCAACTAATTAAGTTCTCATTTTAGCAAAAAGAAAAAATGTGAAAATGGGGAAGTTTCTTGAAAACTGTAAAAAAAGTAGTGGGGGAACGGCGGGTAATGTGGCGCACATGTTATAAAAAGCTCCGTTAAAAGTTAAATATGTTGAAAACTGTAGAAAAATAATATAAAGCACTTAAATGAATATCTTATCTACCCTATGCGTATGATTATGATTGAATTTTCGCCTATTAAAGTAGTTAATTATCAAGTTTCACAAAAAGTGTGCCTATGCCAAGTTATCCTTCCTGGTTGCCTAATGTGGCGCGCTCTTAGTTCAATTTCGGAAAGGGAATTAAAAGTTGTTTACTAAGTTCAATGAAATTAATTTTGGGTAAATGATTGGTTTAAATAATTACGTATAAATTGTGTGCAACTTAAGCGTTATATATTATGTTTTCTTAATCCGGAAAAATGCTACTGTACTTTTTCACTACTTTTTGGTCACTTAAAAAATACACACATAACACCCAAAAATAACTTTTCATAATAAGAATTGAGTGATTAGCTTTATTGAGCAAATTTTTTCACTATACAAAACAGGACACATTAACAAATGCAGTACAGTAAATACATCTCGCTATAAATGATTCAATTTATTTAAATGAGGGTGCGCCACATTACCCGCCGCTCCCCTAATTCTTCAAAAGTGGGAAAAAAGAGGAAAATAGGGAAATAATATAAACTCTGTTATATGAAGATGCCTGGAGAATATTATTAAATGCGATCGTCTACAAAACAAGGAATAAAGTTTTTAGGACGTTACAAATTCAAGCGGCAGACGCAGATAGATAAAGAAGAGAAATTGTGAACAAGAGAGGGACCGATCGAGTCAGTGCAAAAGGGAAAAAGAGGAGAAACGTTTAGCCTCGTTACTCAAACTCCTCATCCAAAGAACTGCACCGAGCCAAGCCCGGTATATGAACGTCGCCTTTATTTCATTTTTACGAAATAACACTGCAGTTTAACTTGCTTGAAAAGCTTATATCGCCAGACACTCTAATGGTGCTTGAAACGACAAAACACTTTTTCCATGAGAAGTTAATTGAAAATTCCGTATGCCCCAGCAACTTGAAGTATCGACTTCATATGATGTCAAGGGGCTGTACGTAGATTATTTTTCCAATTTTGCATGATTTTTGACAAAAATAAATTAAATAAAAGTAAATTAAAAAGTTACTAAAGTTAATAAAGTAAAATACAATACATTTTAGACGGATTACATTCTTTCAAATGAAATTAATCTAGCTACCGTATTGCATTCAGTATAAACCACATTGACTTCCCAATATTTCGAGTAGAAATATATTGCCCTTTCATCAAAATATTCCAATTTTATCTAAAAATTATTTTCAAACTGATTAAACGTTCAACCAAAAAAGACTAACTTTAGAGCAAGGAAAATAACTTTTCTACCATGAAAGATGAATTTTCAAACCAAAAGGACGTATTTTTAGCAAAATAATTTAGGTTTCTATACAATTTTTGAATTTTCAACCAATTAGTTAAATTTTATTAAAAGTTATAAGTTATGTAATTTACAGGTTTCAACCAAAACTGGAACTGTTAAATTTTCAACTCAAATAATTCATTTTTATAAAAAAGCTAATTGAATTCAATCAAGAAACGACAAATTTTTATCAAAATATTTCCATTCTCAAACAAAAAGATGAATTTTTGAAAAACAGTATTATCCTATGCAAAAATTCGAATTTTTAACAAAATAGATTAATTTTTTAAAAAGTAATTGAATTTTCTAGTGATGAAAGAGCCATTTTTAATCAAAAATAGAATATTAACATGTTCCAATAAAAATTTAATTTTTAACAAAAACGAAAGAATTTTCAACCAAACAGTTATATTTTTAACCAAACACATAAGCCTTAAATGAAAAAACCAATTTTTAAGGAAGTATCTCAACTTTTAATAAAGAAGTTGAGTTTCCAACGAATAGATATATTTTTAATCCAACAATTAAATTTTTAAGTAAAAAGATTAAATTCCGATTAACTAGTTTCATTTTCTACCAGATCGTTCAATTTTCAAGTGTAAAAAAAATAATTTTCTACAAAACAGTCAGAGTTTTAACACGAAAGTATAGTTTTTTAGGGGAAAAAAGTTAATTTAAACGAAGTGTCTGCTCGCCCAAAATTTTTGGGTACAACTTGTCCATACCCTTTTTCAACTCCGACAATTTTTCGGGACCACTAGACGCAGCCTAATTTAAAACCAAACAGTTGATATTTCAATTAAAATATAAAATGGTTAACAAAAGATTTTAACTTGAAATTAAAAAACCGTTAAATTTAAGTAAAAAGAAGAAAATCCAGAGATATTGATCAACTATCAACTAAAAAGTTGAATTTTTAATTTAAAAAAATTAATTTTTAACTAAATAGTTGGATTTTTAAACAAAATATATATTTACAGCCAAAAATAGAAGTTAAAGTTTCAGTTAAAAAAAATAATTTAAGATAAGAAATAAAACGATTTTTCAACGAAATATCAAAATTTTCAACCAGAGATTTATTTTTAACCAAAAAAGATGACTTTATCACCAAATTGTTAACTTTTATTTAACAAAATGAAATTTCCACAAAGAAGATTATCATGCCACAAAAATACGCTTTGAAATTAAAAACAGTCCAATTGAACAACTAAAAGACAAATTGTCAACAAAATAGTCAAATCCTGAACCAAAACAATTTAATTTTAAAACTAAAAATTGGATTTTTAACCAGCAAAGTTGTAATTTCTACCAAGAAGTTTAATTTTTTGTCAAAACTACGAAATCTAGAAAAAAGTGAATTTAACCACAGACAGTTCAAATTTTGTATTGGGTTCTATTATACGTTTCTTGAAAACCGGAGAAAAATATAAATTCCTAAAAAAGAATATCAAAAGGGAAATACCGAAAGAGTGTTAAGTCTGAAATATATAAAAGTGGTTTCAAAACTTAGTAAGCCATTACGGAACTGTACCGGTGCAGGTTACCATATGTAGGTAACAAGTTGGATCAGGAGTTTTAGTTTTATGTAGTTTTCGACTTCTCTGACCAAATTTTCTAATAAATTTTAATAAAAATCCGTCTACAGAATGTATGGGTTTTAGGAAGAGTTCACATGGATGTACGTCAGGCATTATCTGGAGGCTTATTAAGAGTTTGCCTACTTATTTAAATGATTAGTATATGCCGATCTAATGTGGAAGAGAAGATTAAGGTATACACTGACTGAGGTTGTACTCTTTATATTTGAGTAAGGATGTACATGTGAGTAATAAAATAAAAATATCAATTTCTAAAGAGGTTCTAAAGTTCTAGAATCAAAATAGGAAATTGTTCACCAATTATTTCCAACATGTTTCCAGGTGAACTGATTCTAAGATTCCGGTCAAACGTCGACACGAAGACAAACAGAGTATCAATTTCAGGAGAAAATCCCCGTGTGATTCTTCGACCAAAAAAAACAGGAACTCGAACGGTTGGAAGATTTCTTCTCCAAGTAGGGCGATCTCTAATAAAAAGGGCAAATCCCATTGCCAATCGAAAAACTGGCTAGTTCTTATAAGAGCTTGTTTCGCAACCTAACTTCTTTTTTCGATTCGGAATCCCCTTGACTATCATCGTAAAGTAGCCTCTAAGCGCTATAACTACAACCACCCCCTTTTCACATTGTAGTACGTACTTCTACTTAGCTGGTTTCCTCTACTCTCTTTATAGCCTCAAACTATATTATTTACTTTCCCGCCCAATATATTTGCTAAGGATAAAGGGTCGGCAGCCTCCTCTTCTTGAGTGTCTAAACTATACAATCTGTCCATATATTGCAGTAAAAACACTACGACACTTTTCGAAATTTATTTTCTTTTATAATATGGTTCCCTCAAAGAGTCTTCCAGGTATATTATTAGACTTAACTGACATTGATATTTCTCTCGGGAGTAACGTTTTCTCAATAAACTGCCTTTGTACCAGTTTTTCTAAACATAAAAATATCAAAGATTATGGAATTTCGGATAAAGTTCCGAATAGGCTCTGTTAAATAAATTAGCCATTTCTATTAATAAAAATACATTCTATAAAAATGAACGATATTAAAGATTGAATAACAGATAAACAATAGAATTTGAAGATGTTCACGTTGGAAATTTTTAAAATGTATTCTTATCAGTAGACATAACTTGATTTCTTATTTCCATCAATTCTTTTCTTGTATCCCTGAGACGCCGTCAGACTCATTTCAAAAGTTTAAAAAATTGATCAAAAGAATTATTTACTTATCGCAGGCTTCACAATATTCCACCTCCCCCTTTTTCTAATTTC
>NC_046659.1:82490897-82491974 GCF_010883055.1 Belonocnema kinseyi | reverse complement strand
AATTTGTCATAAGGACAACCGCAGGTTTTCGCCGGGAGCGGGTGATAATCTGAAAAATTGCACCCGCTTCCAGCGAAATCGCGGTAAAATTTCAGCCAAAACCACGTCTCAGCAAAAGCCTCGTTCACCCTAAGAACACGGAGCGACCCAAGGACAACCGCCTTCTGCATTTTTCCCGCAAGTGTTCTAGCATATTGTTGACACGCAGGGACGCTTTTTAGACCATTAGCAAGTGAAAGCTTGGCACCTCCAAGAGCGCCGATGATAAGGACGATCAGTTTAAAAGAATATTCCGGGTACAATAGTTGCAATTCTCTTAAAAGGTCTCGATACCTCTCTTTCTTTTCATTCTCCTTGGCTATGATGTTTTTATCAGCTGGTGCCGAACATTCGATAACGAACATGGTTCGCTTCTCGAAGTCAAGAAGAACCATGTCAGGCCTCGAGGGAGCAACAGAAATAATTGTCGAGACTATAAAGTTCCAGTATATGCGGCACTTCCCATTCTCGACAATTGATTCAATTTCCCTAGGAGCATTTAGAGGAGCGATATTAAGGTGAATGCCGTAGGAGTGACAGAGATGGTAATAAAGCACTCTTAGTGCCGCATTGTGCCTTTGAATGTAGGTCGTTCCCGCGTGAGTTGGACAACTAGATAGTATGTGAGCTAAATGCTCGGGGTGTGCATGGCACGCCCTGCAGCTATCATCAGGAATGTCTTGGCTCAAAATGTGGCGACAGTATGTTAAGGTGTAAATGACACCGGCTTGGCATGCAAAAATGAAATCCTCTGTACCAGACTTCAATCCGGGCGATTTAAGGAAAGCTAACGTTAGCTCACAAGACATTGACTGATCCTTCACATTTTCGTCGAAGATACCGTGCACCCTCTTATCGAGAAGCTGTTCACGAAAGTTTTTCTCTTGTGCTTTCTTAATCAGGGCTTTCAGAAGTGAGTACTCGATATGGATAAGATTGATGCATTTTGCTCACCCCTAATACTGAAGTCAAGTCCGAGTGTTTCAGCAGCCTCCTCCGCTGCTTTGTACAGAAATGCTCCTTTGCCTACTTCTTCGT
>NC_046659.1:82489191-82490797 GCF_010883055.1 Belonocnema kinseyi | reverse complement strand
TGCCGAAAATAGGTAACTTAGTTAACCCGAAGAACTACAGGCCAATAACTTGTCTGAACACGCTTTATAAGATATTCGCAGCTATTCTAAATGATAGCATTGTTCGGGAAATTGAACCTGTGTGGCAAGAAATGTATGAACAACGAGGCTCAAAGAAAGGCATAGCCGGATGTCGGGAGAACCTGCTCATCGATAGATGTGTCTGCAAAGATGCAGCATTCTACCAGCGTGACCTATCGATAGCCTGGATTGATTATCGGAAAGCTTTCGATTCGACATCCCATAGACTTATCATCTGTCTTTTGGAAATCTTAAAGGTACATCCGCAAATAGTTGGGTGCATAGAGAGATTGATGCCGCTTTGAAAAACCAGATTTACTATCTCATCTGGAAAAAATCATGTGACAACTAACAAGGTCACGTTTCAGAGAGGTGTCTTTCAGGGCGACACCATGAGCCCAATCCTCTTTTGCCTCACATTATTGCTACTATCTCTAGCACTGCGCCATTCCGACGGGTACTTGTGCGGCAAACCTGCAGATCGAAAGTACAAGGTCACTCATGCATTTTACATGGACGATCTTAAGATCTATGCTAAAAACAGAGAGCAACTGCATCTAGCTCTGGGAATTGTCGAACGATATACTAAGAAAATTGGAATGGAATTTGGGTTAGACAAATGCGCCAAGATTTATTTGAAGCGAGGAAAATTTAATGGCATCCCGGAAGATCCTGAGCTCGTTGGTAGAAGCGCCATACGACACCTTTACGCTGGAGAGACTTATACATACCTGGGCGTGCCACAGAGCCGCATTCAGGATGTGACATCTATGAAGGATACTCTCCGAAGCAGATACAAACGTCTCATCCGACAGATTTGGTCTTCCGAACTGTCGGCGAGGAACAAAATATCTGCAACGAACATGCTTGCCGTCTCGGTACTACTCTATTCATTTGGAGTAGTTCCATGAACGAAGAACGAGCTCAGATCTCTTGATGTCGGGACAAGAAAGGTTATGCACATAAACAAAAGCATGCATCTTAAGTCTTCCGTTCCGCGACTGTACATCTCACGCCGTCAAGGGGGTCGCGGAATATTGAGTCTTGAATGTCTTCATAACAGGATTATTCGGGGTACCGCACATAGAGTTGCAAATGGAAGAAACCCTCTTCTTAAAATGGTCAAGAATCACGAAGAAATGGGCAAAGGAGTATTTCTGTACAAAGCAGCGGAGGAGGCTGCTGAAACACTCGGACTTGACTTCAGTATTAGATGTGAGCAAAATGCATGAAATCTTATCTATCTCGAGTACTCACTCCTGAAAGCCCGGATTAAGAAAGCACAAGAGAAAAACTTTCGTGAACAGCTCCTCGATAAGAGGATGCACGGTATCTTCCACAGAAATGGGAAGGATCAGTCAATGTCTTGTGAGCTAACGTTAGCTTTCCTTAAATCGCCCGGATTGAAGTCTGGTACAGAGGGTTTCATTTTTGCATGCCAAGCCGGTGTCATTTCCACCTTAACATACTGTCGCCACATTTTGAGCCAAGACATTCCTGATGATAGCTGCAGGGCGTGCCATGCACATCCCGAGCATTTAGCTCA
>NC_046659.1:82487721-82489091 GCF_010883055.1 Belonocnema kinseyi | reverse complement strand
TGACGTTAGAACTACAATCTCCACCATATGACGATTTGATACTTAACTTTGACATGATTTCGACTCAGACAATAAACTTATTGCATAAAGGTGTTAGTTGGGTGTAGTTGGGTTAGTTGCATAAAGGTGTTAGGAGACAATTCGGAGATGAAGCTATAGGACATCATAACTGCGATGTTGAACACGATGCGATGGAAAACTCAATTGAAAAAGTCTGTGTCACTGAGGTTAGGGATATAATTAAGAACTTGAAAACGGTAAAGCTGCCGGGGTAGACGGTATTAACGCTGAAATGCTTAAACACGCTGGCGCGTGCATACCACATAGACTGTGCGAATTGATAAATTTATGTTTCGAGATGGGAGACGTCCCAGACGATTGGAAAAAAGCGATTATCGTACCTATATGCAAGAGAAGGGCAGATAAAAGCGAATGCAATAATTACATAGGGATTAGCTTATTAAGCACCGTAAGTAAAATATATTCAAAAATACTTATTCGTAGGGTAATGAAAATAACAGAAGCAAAGATTTGGGAAGTCCAAAGTGGGTTTATGCCAGGAAGGTCATATACGGATCAAATATTTAGCTTAAGGCAAATAACAGAAAAAAGTTTGAGAGTAGGAAAAAAAGTTTTCTGCGCATTTGTTGACCTAGAAAAAACTTTTGACAAGGTAGATAGAAGTAAACTTTGGGAAGTCCTGAAAAAGTATGGAGTCAATGGATGGATCCTACTAGCTATAAAAACAATATATAAAGTTAGCAAAGCGAGTGTAAGAGTGAATGGGAAACTGAGTGACTGTTTCGATATTATTCAAGGAGTTAGACAAGGATGCGTTATGTCTTCATGGTTATTTATATTATTTATGGACAAGTGTTTAAGAATGGCTCTCTTCGCCGAAGAGGGTGTGGATCTCGAAACAGTAAGGGTACGAGGGTTAGCGTTCGCATATGGTAAGGTTGTTATGGCAGAGTCTATCGAAGACCTGCAAAGAATGTTGAATAAACTTGATGCAAGCATGTAGAGCATGGGCCTCAAAATTAACGCAAATAAAACAAAAACTATGGTGTTCGAAGGAAAGAGTGAGAAAACGCTATGCAATATTTTATTAAATGATGAGAGAATTGAACAAGTTGATAAATTCGTATACCTTGGTAGCTTATTTACTAGGAACGGGAAGATAGACGAGGAATTAGATATTCGAATAAGTGACGGTAAGAAGGTTATTGGTAGAGCAGGTCCCCTTATCAGAAGTAAAAATACACGAGTATCAAATAAAGCTAAAATGGCAATACATAATTCTATATTTGTATAGACTGTACTATACGGTAGCGAGACATGGACTTATCAAGAAAAAGATAAGAGTAAAA
>NC_046659.1:82466821-82487621 GCF_010883055.1 Belonocnema kinseyi | reverse complement strand
AATGCCAAATGAACGACTAACGAAACAAGTGTATCAAGGTAAAGTAAATGGCAACGTGCCCAGAGGTAGACCGCGGAAAGAATGGTTAGAATGTGTGAATGTGACCCTCCTTAGAAGAGACATAAGAAGTCACAGAAACACGATAGCCTGCATGAAAAAATGTATGGACATAAAAGAAGCTAGAGAAGTATGCCAGGACAGGAAAGTATGCCGGCAAATAGTTAATAAAAAGAGTGTCAGTAGAGTGAATGACGCCTGAAACAAAGACCTTGGCTCTTAATGGACTCAAGTGGGGAACCTTACAGAACGACCTCGTGAAGTTCTTCGCCTGGGGTGATTGCTAGAGAGATTGATCAGCAACCTGGGTCGGAGCAGTGTTGCGGAACGAACGTGTTATTTACTTAAATAGCACAAGAATTCTGGATCAATCTGAAAAATCTCTATCCCTTCCACACACTACTCCTTTCCCCTGCCGAGTGAGTCACGCCTACCCCGAAAGGGAAATGGCTTAATGGTGTAATAATAATAATAATAATAATAATAATAATAATAATAATAATAATAATAATATATAGGAACTGAAGCAATAAGAAAATACAATATTTTTCGTAATAAATGTAATTGTTTTTTTGAAAATTTTAATATATAACAATTCTATGTAAAAAAGTGATACAACAATATGTGTAAAAAATGCCGCAATCATTGACGTTGAAAATCTGGTTGACTTTTCATTACATGAAGTTGCTTTATCTCCTAAATTTGATATCTTGAAAATAAAATTTACAAATCATTTATATTAAAAATACTATACAACGTTTTATTTAGATCTTTTCTCTGGAAATTAGTATTTATAAAAGTTTAATATTAAGTCATAAACTTTAGAGGAATACTTAAAATTTCTAAATACTTAAAACTTTTTCAGTTACTTTTTCAAACACAAATCATTAAATACAAATCCCCTAATTCTTCTTTAAAATAAAAGAATTTTATTTTTTTAAAACAAGATTTGGAATCTTAAATAATTTTGTATTAATTTATGTTAATGTTTTTCTATTAAAATGAATATTTAATATTTAATATCCCGAGAATTCAAAGAATATTAAACAAAAATCATGGAACTTTAAAATAAAACTCACATACAATTTTGAATAACTTTAGTTTTTATTATTGCTTTTTATCTTAAATTGATGAGTTTGAACAAAAATGCAACGGTTAGGTTCTGTAAACAATTATTATACATTCATTATCGAATGGGGATTTCAAACGGCATGTTTTTTTTTTATCTTTTCACATTGATAAAAAATTATATTTTCAAGTATATTTGAAACTAAAAAATTCAAAATTTGCATCCTGGCCATTTAGTTTCCGAGTCGAGAAACAAATGTTGATTGGAGAACATCATTAAGTTTTGAGAAAATGGAGGGCGGAAGTGAAAATCCTCTTTTTAAATTCTTTGTTAGATTGGAATACAATTTTTTATTGAGATCAAATACTTTCCTTGATTAAATTAAATGAAGTTCTTGTTTGCTTTGAACATGTTTTTTAAACTTTTTTTTATTTTATTTTTATTATTTTTAACTTCACTAAACTTTAGAAATAATTTTAAAAACGTTTAAAAAGCCTGCTCTGCGCTAATAGCGCTTTTTCTACGGAACTATCGTATATTCCACTTGCAGATTATATATTTTATTCAAATAAAACAAACAGTTTTGCATAAACTCAAAAATATTTAATCTTAGCAAAACCTCTATTTCAATAAAAAAATCGTTCCAAAACAATTATTTTCTTGAATCAATAATGTATATATTATTATTGATTAAAATTACATAAATGTTTTCTTATATGAAACGAAACATTTATTCCTTTAAATCATATAATATTAAACAAATTGGGTTGTTTATTTAAAAAAAAACTTTTTTCTTAGTGAATCTTCTAAAATGAGAAGAACTGTGATCCGTGAAATTGTCAGTAGTCTTTGTTAATTAATATTTTGAAATTTTATATAACAAAATGCTAAAACAACGCATTCTTGTTCTTCGGAAGGAAAATGGATAAACCTTTTTGATGAATATCCAGCCACCCCGATGGGCGGTTATGGATTTGCATATGTAAGAACTGTGCACAAGAGCAACACAGTCGAAGAAACATCTTACGGTGCGGAGCACAAGGACATAATTCATTGCCATCCGGAAGACTTATCGCGTCCAGTCAGAGAACGAAGACTCCGTGTGAAACATGATGTAGGACCGCATACAGAGACGAAATAAGCTGCCCAAGACCTCAGTAAGTAGTATTGAAGACAGTCAATTTCTTCACTTTTCGAAACGAAAGCTTTGAAATTGAATCGATTGAAAATCCTCTAATTTATATCAATTTTCTTATTCGCTGCTGGATCAAACTTTGTATCGCGAATAGACGAGGAGTAAGTGAACAAAACATATGTAAATGCATTCAAGAACATTCGTCAATATCAAAACAAATTTTTGTGTATACACTTTATCAGTCATGATTTTCTGGTAATAATATAAACTACAAATTCTGGTAGACAATCATCAAAATGTATAAGTATATCAGGTATAAAAACAATTTGCCACCATTGTCTGATTAAAAATGTCCTTTAACTATTTAAAATAATTACAATTTCTTTGAATCTCAATCATTTTCCTCTGCTCTCTCCTCCGCGTATCCATCTCAATCCTTTTCAATATTATTTGCAATCCATACTTAGCTCTGTTCTTCTGAAACCCAGCCTTCATGTCCTACAACTTTTATTTAAATATATCTACCGTGTATTCACATTAATCCTTTTTAATATTTTTTGCTATACAAAATTATTTTTAATAATGTGAATCCTTATGTTGCTATACCAGTGATCTTATTTAAATAAATGGTTCACGTATCCATATTAAGCCTTCTTAATATTTTTTACAATCCATACCTAACTTTGTTTTTCTGAATCCCAGTCTTTCTACCTGACCATTTTATTCAAATCTATCCCCCGCATATTCATTTCAGACTTTGATAAAAAAATCTACGATTCAAAAACATGAGGGTAATTTATTGATCAGAAAAGACAAAAGATGATTAATGTGGATAAAGCGAAAGAGAATGAAAAATATAATCATGATTTCGAATTTCAACCAAATACATAGGTAAATACCAGTGTATACGTGAGCGGACTTGGATAGTAGAGCTAAATTTAAATTCATATGGCTAACTACAGTTGAAAAACGGATTGATACCCGTAAAATCTATATGTTGGGGGTAAAACATTTTATAATAGATCTTAAGTTGGCGGTATACTGGTCCAAAAAATCTCTTTATTAATAGACACTTCACTTTATTAATATTCACTTCGTCATGGCGGCATACTAAAGAATAATGTGATGGCCCACCAATGTTTATTATTAATATAACATCCTTATAAGGTCAACATTGAAGCTAACATATCTTTTTAAATTCTCGTTTTTTAGCTATTTTAACTTTTACTAATTTGACACTTATATCATAAGCAAACAGTTTTTATTTCATTGACTTGACATGGTTCACTCCATAAACTTAACAAGGACTATCTCCATCAAATTATTACATGACTATGTACATAGTTGTATTTTACTGAAGAGGCCCTCCATCGAAGGGCGAAACGTCTATTAATAAAGATATTTTTTGGACTAGTGTACCGACAATTTAAGATCTATTATTTGAATTTTTTACCTGGTCGACACTCTCTAACATCAACTAAAACATTTTATATTAAAAAGAGAGGGCAGCCATCTAGATTTTAAAATATAGTATCTGCTTGTTTTTAGCTACTATCTCACACCTTAATATGTAGATTTTAAAATCCATTTTTTATGTTGTAACTTATGTCAGAAGAGATAGAAAAGGATTTACAATGATAGGAAGATAGGGATTAAGAAATATAAGCAGGATTTTAGATTGCCAAACGGATAGGAAAAGGATAGACGTATATAAATATTACGTTGATTGTATTATAATTTAATATAAGGGTAAATTATATTACACAAGAGGTAGAAAAGGATTTAAGTGGATAGAAATATAGAAATAGGACAAAATAATCAAGATTTTTGTATCTTGATCTTTTGTCATTGAGAAAAATAAGGATTTTATATTGATAAATGGATAGAAAAAGATAGACGTGGTTAAGCGGGCGATTCACTTGGATAGAACTTCTTGCAAACCGTATTTACCAACAGAAACCAACAGTGTAAATTTTTTAGCTGCTTTTAAATATATACTTTGTAATAAAACTGAAAAATAGAGATTTTAATAGAAACGAAATTATAGTTTTTAATAGAGCCGAAAAATAGAGTTTTCAATAAATACAAAAAATAAGTCAATCGTATGAAGCTTCAAAGTTAAAGTGATGGAGATCAGATTCGTTGCTGATCGTTTATATGCAAGGTTATAAAGACGAGCAATGCATGCATGGAGTACACACATACATAAATTCATACATACATACATGCATACCAACCGAATGTATCATTGCCGTCGAACGGAGACAGGACATGTTATCCAGCTACTAACCAATTCCTGAAATCCAATGGGAATTATTATGTAACCCCATCATATAAATACATCGAAAATCGCACATGAACATAAAACTCGTATCCATATACATAAATTGCAGAATAGAATTTCATTGAACTGAAGCTTAGAACTTCCGCAGAGTTTAATTTATTCAGAGTGCTTCACTGTTTTATCGAGAATTATTCAGAAGCCAGTAATCTTTGTTGTGTATGTTGATAGTTGATACACATTAGAGGCCATCCATAAACTAAGTT
The DNA here is from genome assembly GCF_010883055.1 of Belonocnema kinseyi. Taxonomy (NCBI): domain Eukaryota; kingdom Metazoa; phylum Arthropoda; class Insecta; order Hymenoptera; family Cynipidae; genus Belonocnema; species Belonocnema kinseyi. The sequence continues at coordinate 82,482,813 of NC_046659.1, read as the reverse complement.
AACAGTTTTAGATAGGGGGAGGTAGGTCAATGGAACTAACATTATGAACGACTTAAATGATTTTTTGTTGCAAAATCTATTAATCTATTTTTGGTTCGGAATTCATCTTGTTTGGTTCAAAATTCTATCATTAGTTAAATATTTAATTATTTTTCTAATTCACTTGATAAAATTATTAAAAAGAGTTGTTAATCTTATTTTTGTTTGTTAGAGGAAGCAATATTTATGGATAACATAAAATTGGAAAAATATATTTCATTCATTTCAAACTTCTAATCTTTTTTTAAAAATTCAACTGTTTGTTAAAATTAACTTTTTTGTAATATTTTTTTATTTTGTTGATAAATCATATTTTGGCTTAAAAATTAAACAATTTTGTTAAAAATTGATTATTTTCATAAAACAATTATCTTATCCGTGGGAAATTCATATTTTGGGTTAAAAATGTAACTATTAGGTTTGATTATTGATTCTTAGATAAATAAATTAATCTTGTTTTTTGAAAATTCTTCTTTTTCTTAGAGGACATAAGTATTGGGTTATAACAAATTCTTTTCGGTTAAATGTAAATATTTTCAGGCAAAAAATATATTTTTGTATGAAAATTCGTCACTTTTGATAGAAATTCTGTTTTGCTCTGAAATTAAGCCATTAGGTTAAAAATGCAATATATCACCACTAAAAATCTTAGAAATATAAAGTGTCTTATATTAAATGCAAAATAGCATTCAGCTAGGTTTTAATTAGAAAATTTGCCCCCGTATGATTTTCTTATTTTCGTGAAAGTTAACATATTGCTAGCCCATGCAGGGTGGTTTGTAGTGACCTGAAATAATAAATTTTTTAATGGCAGTGTGTTTGTATGTTATTTTTTTCTGTTCACCATATCTCCAAAAGTGAAAGAGCTATGATCATAAGGTTTGACACAATTTTAGCTCTGTCTGATATTCGGGTCTGATAGGATTTTAAGCTAGATCGGCCATTTAGAAGTATTTTTTGTTTGTGTTTAGATGCTTAAAAAAATTTTAATACATTTAAATAAGACAAAATTTTATAATATTCAAAATATAACAACACGATGTCTAGCGTATTTGTTGCCGCCTTAAAGACGCAGCGATCGCTCCATTGTTAAAACATTTATGACACACCAGTACCGATTATTGAAGTTTAAACAAAATTGTGTACTCTGGTTTTATAAGAAAAACTTCACAAATTCTCAGAATATTGCAATACTGTATCTTATATGTTTTTTGCATCTTCAAGACACGTAAAATGACCTGTTGCCAAACCTTCTATGACCTGTTCTGATCTAGCTATACCGATTTATAAATTAAAAACAAATTGTTCATCTTGTTGATGTAAGGGAAGCTTACTTAATATTGAAAATACAACATTAATGTATATGCTATATTTCTTCGCGTCTTCGATACGCATTAACAGCCCCAATTAAGAACCTTTTATAACCTAGTATATCCTAGAAATATCGTTTTCAACATTTCTAACAACATAATTTTCCTTGTTTCTAAAACGATTTTGTTTTGATTTTGGTAATATAATAGTAGTGTATTTCATGTAGTTGTTCGCGTCTTCGAGACACGTGGATTTGTCTACTGATAAAGATTATAAGACCATTGTTGATTAATCAATACATAAATAGAGAGTTAAAAAAAGTAACATTGTTTCTGTAAATCAAATTTGGGTTTCAATTTGAAATAACATACTACCACAAATTAAAAAATCATGCATTGTAACGGAACACAGCGATTCACATTTTGGCGGGCTCTCTGATTTACTGAAAATAACCATTTTTAATAAGACAGAAACATAAGATTAAAAAATATTTAAAGTATAAATTTTGTAGGAAATACCGTACTCTATGCGAAAGAAAAATGCTCATAAAATGAGCACAAATAAGTATACCCATATCGAATACATCTATATTACTTCTCAGCGGTATTTCCCCTGTTTTGAGATACTTGTGACCGATGTTATTTTTTATGGGGTTAGAAGTATCTCGCAATTGGTAAAGTACTTCATAGCCGGTTCATAACGTCATAATATTTTCAACATAATATTATCTGCATATCGCTGTTTGACACCATCGGCAACATTGGCTCTCAAGCAAAGTGACGGAGCAAGTAGAAGTTCCATTTCAATGTATATATGTCTAGAAATGAGAATGATAAATAGCATCTGTCCCAATGGTCAGTTCCAGAAAACTTGGAATATAAATTTCAATAAACTCTCGCTCGAAAGTACATCCATCTTTCTCGTGCAGTCAACAGATAAACGAGCAATTGGATTCTCGAAAATAATGGTTGCATGCTCTATGCTGCCGAAAGTTCGTTCAACCTGAAAGCTGCTGTGCAATCCTGTTTACTGCTTAATTCGAACGTAAAATTACCGACTAACTTTACGATTATCCAGTTTTATCTACAACTAGTTTTGACTTTGAGTAACAGCATGAGTTGTTCGTCTGCAACGTCGAATATCATATAAATCGGAGGTCAGGTTGGATTTGGAACATGGGCGATAGTATTACATTTTATGCTGCACATACGTGGAGGTTTGTCCGAATAATGCATGGACGTGGAGAGGATCCTAAATCATTTGTGAAAAATACGTAGATTGGTGGAGCCAGCAAGAAATACAAGAAAAGATTCTACAGAAGACGTAAAGGAATGACGCTTTCAGAGATTCTTAGGAACACCTTTTCCTGAATGAAAATGCATTCGCTCTTTCAATAGTTGAAGAAAAATTTATAAAAATAAAGTTGCTTTAGGGTAGATGGAAAAATTTTGTTTCAGAAATTCCTGATTTTTCCATGATCAATTTTTCGTATTCCTTGTCTATTAATATTCAAAGACTAGAATTTATTCCTTAAAACATTTTAAAGATAAAACCTTTTAAACACGGATAAATAATTTTATATTGAAATTTGAATACTTCACTAATTTATTGTTTTCATTAAAAAATATGAATTTTCACTATAAAAAAACGTATTTTCTAACAAAAAAGATTTTACTTTTACCAAAAAAGCGGAATTTTAGACCAAGTACTTAAATTTCGAACCTAAAAAGTCAAATGTTTCGGAAAACAGTTCGAATTCTAAACCCGAAAAGGTACATTTTGAACAAATATTTAATTTTTATTTAAGAAACATGAAGTTTCAAATAAATATTTCACTTTTTGACAATAAAAACGAATGTTCAACCAACAGTTGTATTGACAACAAAGTAGTTGTATTTTTAACTACATAGTTAATTTTTGAACATAAAAAGATAAATTTCAAATAAATAGTCGAATTTTATTAAAAAAAGAATGAACTATTATCCTGAAGAAAAGCATTTTCAACCAAATAAAGAACTTTTCAAGAAAATACTTGAATTTTTAGCATTTCAATATGAATTCCCAACCAAAAATGATACACAAAATAATTACCAATAAATAAAGATTTTTTAGACATGAAAGTAAAATAAGTTTATCCAAATTTTTTAAAATTTGATTGGCATGATCACGAATTTTCTATAAGACAATAAGATTTGCAGCTCGTAAATATGAATTTGAAATTCGCAAACATGAATTGTCAAGAAGAAAATTAATTTTTGACAGAGCAGTTGCATTTGTGATAAAAGAACAAAATATTTTAAACAAATAAAACTATTTGTCTACAAAGAAAAAAGAATTTCTAACAAATGAGTTGAATTCTTAACCAAAGAGAGTAACCTTGAATCAAAAATATAAATTTTTAACAAATCAGTTTATTTTTCATCCAAACAGTTGAATTTTTCTTTATAAAATATCAATTTTTAATAAAATAATTAAACTGTCAAACGAAGAAATGAATATTCAACTAAAAAATAATGAAGAATATGCAATTGCAATTTTTTAACTATTGAACACTAATTTTATTTAAAAGAATGTATTTTCTACTAAAGAGATGAACTCTCAATTAAATTGATGAATCTTCGACAAAGAAACTTTTTTTTAACAAAGTGATTTAACCTTTAATTGAGCAGTTTAATTTACAATCAAAAGAGATGAATTTGCAACAATTATACTAAATGTAGATATTTCAAACAAACAAGATTTCAATTTGAACAAAATTGTTTCAAATATTCGTCAACAGAAGAAACTGAAAAATTAATCAAATAGAAATACGAAGGCAAACAAATTACTGAAAAGAATAATATTTAAGGGTGAACGCAAAACTTCATTTTCAAAATTCCTTATTTTTGCCTGCCCGATATCTAACTTTATCTGACAATTAAGATTGAAATATACAAATATTAAATTATGACATTTGTAATATATAGGCGTTTGTGAACAGAATAAGAACATTTTTAATTTAAATGAAAAATTTCAAATATGTATTATCCTTGACAGTTAATTAATATTCTTCCTATTGAAATTCTCTGAATTTTTCAAGATCTTGTTCAAAATATCTGACTTTACCCCTGAGATATAACATTTTCTGACGCTTCTGGGTTTCACAGTGTTTCGCTGACTTGTGGTCACCTTGTTATCTTTTCTCGGAAAAATAAAATTATTTCTATTTACATGTTTCTAGACGAATGTACTGGGGAAAAAAGACTCCAAGGAAAATTTGAAAACAGGCAAAGATAAGCACGAATGCAGAAGCACATTGGGAGCGTGGGCCTGTAGATAGGTGGGTGGCTTACTGGTTTCGGAAAAATAGAATAAGACGTTTTATGGAAAAGTAAAGATACCGGATTCCCAACAGACTGCGCGATCCGGAGCCGTTGTGCTGCTCTCGAATCGAGATAATGTGATTCGGTATTTCTTGCTGGCTGCAAGAAATCGATGATGAAAAAACACCCTTACTACGTCTTTCAAAACATCAGATAAGCCAAAAGTAATCAGCAAAAAAGCGTAAAATGAACTATGACAGACGTCAAAACTGTGTCCTTAAATAAGTCCTCAACTTGTAGCTACGTCCCGGAAACAAGAAAACACAGTAAAATATTATGTATTGCATTCTGAAATCTTTTATGAAAAATTACTCATATTGGATAAAAATTTAACTATATGTTTGAAAGTTGAATTCTTAATAAAAAGAGATATTTCGGGTTTCACTCGTGTAAAAAACTACGAAACGTCGGAAAACAATTCGTAGTTTTTTACACGAGTGAAACCCGAAATTTCTCTTTTTATCAAAATGAATCATCGTGAAAGCATAAAATCTATTATCAGTTGAATTCTTGTTGAAAATTCATTTTTTCTGCGTTAAAGATTCATCGAATTAGTAGAAAAATTATCTTTCTGGCTTAAAAATTAACTTTCTTGTTGAAAATATGCTTCTTTAGTAGAAAATTAATTTTCTTTACTAAAAAATTTCTTAACTAAAATTAATTTGATTAATTAATTTATCATTATTTATTTTTATTTATTTAGATATATATTTTTTTAATCTTTTTTTATTTTTCTACTGAATAATTTTATTTATTTATTAATATATAAATAAATATAATTCAACCATTCCAGTGTACCATACATAATTCTGGTGAAAAATTCATCCCCTTCGTTAACATTCTATCTATTTTTTATATAATAATTGGTTGAAAGTCAACTTTTTCGATGCAAGTTTATATTCGCAGTAAAAAAATACAACTGTATTGTAGAAAAGCCTCCTTTTTGACTTGTTAATTGACTAACTTATTCTTTTTTCTATCTGGATTGAATAATCTTTTTTAATTGAAAATTCAATGTCTTTGAGAGAAATTCGTCTTCTTCTCGGTCTTTTTGGTTTTCAAATTTAATCTCTTGGTAGAAGTAGAAACTTTTTTCATTATAACTGCAACTGTTCTGTTGATTCATAATTTGTTTTGGATTGAGAATTTTTGTTTACTAATTTATCTATCTGACCTATAGTTCAACTCTTCTGTTAAAAATTCCTTTTTCTAGTTTTTAACTTGAAAATTAATCTTTTTGGTTAAAAATTTAAATGTTCGGTAGAAATATCATTTTGCTTGTTTGTTATGAATTCATTTATTGATCTGCAAGCTGAACTATTTCATTTTGAGTTGAAAATAAATTTCTTTTTGAAAATTCAACTATTTTCCTGAAAATTGATCTTTTTTGGAACCAAAAACTACGTGTGAAAAATGCATTTATTTTATTGAAAATTTAAGGTTTTTTAATAAAGCTTTCTCTTGTTCCTAAAGATGCGTGGGCAAAACTGGAAATCGCCAGATATGAATTTATTTATTTAAAAAATCAATTTCCATCCGTAAAAGTCTATAATTTTGGCCAGAAGATGATAAAGTTCAGAATTTTATGCAATGGTCATTATGATGTGAATACTCTGTTGGTTCAATCCTTTGTCCTACTCGATAATACAATTTTCCATGAAAGAACATTTTATATAAACCTATCAGTCTTGAAAATTAGTTTTTGTGATCCATACAAATATAATAGAACAATTATTTTACATCACCGATTCGAAATAAAATTTCCATTGAAATAGTAATTGAACAAAACATAACTGAATTGCTTTTATATACTGGGTTCTGATTTACGCAGACTCTAACCAGAATGAAATCGATTGGTCCAGTGGCAAGTTGAAAAGACAGCCAGTGGATTAATTCCTTATTGCGGACGAGTTACCGTTAAGCTCCTTGAATTTCAACGATCAGAAAGGCCACAAAGTGGAGGGCTTAAATAAATTATTATCAGTCGCGAAGACAGACAATAATTGAGAGAGAAAGAGGAAGAGAAGGCAAGCAAAGCAGTATATGAAATGAGAGAACAATAGTGGGCCAGATATACAATTCTATGCGATAAAGCAAACGTCCGATGTGTTTTTTTAACTTTCCCTCAAAGCGCAATATAAATAAATTTCGCTTTATTCACTCTGTTGCCTGCAGCTTCTTGTTTCGTTATTGTAAACGACTTTAGAAGAGTGGAAATTTTGACAATCACATCATCTTTTTAAAGAATAAATCAATTTTTTGAACAGGGAAAACAGGGTGATTGTTCCCTATGAAGACTACACTTTTGTAATAAAATCAATTCAGGTAACTGATTAAATTCAATTTAAAATTACAGTTAAACTCATCTATAGCGTCACTCTTGGGGATGACGGTGGGTAAGAACTAACTCATTATAGCCCGCTCCGCGTTTGTTTCTTCACGCCTAAGTGCTCGCCTAAGTGACAACCGCAGAACCTGCGCACCCCACGCAGCTCCTGTTACACCTACCAGCGGCGCGGCGTCAGTTCTCGGAAGAGCTATAGAAGGGAGGGCAATTGAAGGTTTTCACTGCATTTCAATTCGTAAGATTTAATAGTTAAAATGGATTTCGTTTTCAATAAAATAGATGAGATTTCAATCCAAATGTTGAATTTTTAACTGAGAAGATGAATTTTAAACAAAAAAATGTAATAACTGATAGTACAGCCAAAAAAATTGGAATTTTTAATGAAAAACAATGAAATTCGAGAAAAAAGGAAGTTTCAATAAAACAGATGAATCAGCTATCAAAATCGAAGTTTCTACAGAACAATTATATTTTAGATCCGAAAATATTAATTTACAACAAAAAACTTCTTTTTTATTCAAATAGTTAAATTTTTTAACAAATTTTTGAATTCTCAAGTTAAAAAGACAAATTTTCTACAAAACAGTTGAATTCTTAACTTGAAAAGATGATTAAATCGTTCACAAACAAAGATTAATTCTGAAGCAAAAAGATGAGTTTTTTTTAGCGAGCTTTTGAATTTTCAACAAAGCAATTGAATTCTTAACGCTAAAATATAAACTCTCAACAAAAAAGTATAGATATTAGTTTTGAAACTAACACCTAAATTTTTCAAAAAAAATAGGAACTTTGAACATAGTTGAATAGTCAACCCAGAAAAACGAATATTCTATAAAGCAATTGGAATTTTAACAACAAAATTGTGTTTTCAACACATAAAAAGAATTCTTAAAAAGGAAATAATTTTCAACAACAAAATATGAATTTTCATAAGAATAGTTAATTTTTAGGCCAATAGGTGAATATAATACTAAATTGTTAAATTATTAAGCCAAAAAGTCGAATTTTTTACCAAAACAGTTTAATGTTTAACCAAAAAAATTCTACAACTGAGTTTAGTTCAGTATTTAACTAAAAATAACAAATTATGTAAGAGACATTGAATTTTCAACAAAAAATGTCATTTTAAACCAAGTAATGGAATTTTCGGTGATCAAAAGGACTAATTTTCTATAAAAAGAATGTTCTAGAATTCAGTGAAATTTTGATCAAAATTATCATTTTTCATTTAATGGTTTACTTTTCAAGAGAATAATAAAATTTTAAACAACATAGTTGAATTTTGAACCAAAAGAGATCAATTCTTATGTAACAAAAATAAAATAGCACACCTTTAAGCCAAGAAAAAAAACTTTAACTGAAATTGCTAGGACTTTTTTACTGTTTTCTATTAATTCATTGCAAATTTAGGCGAAAAAATGACAAGAAGATTATCTTGAAAACTGGGGAAAAAAAGGGAATTGTGAAAATAAAGGGAAAAAGAGGGGAGTAGGAAAAAGAATTCGAAGCCTGTAAATAGCTAAAAAATAAATCAAATGTTTCGATTAGGTCCAACTACTTTCATAAATTATTTAAAAAGGTGATTGCGAGAATCTGTGCTGCACTCCACCACTGAAAAGGAACATGCTCAACTTGAGTATGGCTGACCATGTACGACTCTTTCTACTTTTGAAAATCCCTATAGGATGCTCTCTCAAATTGATATCCGGTAATAAATTATTTTTCTGTTATTGGCGAATTTAGTGAATTTTCTGCATCAGGCTCTTGTTTTCTCAGAACTATTAAGATAATTCGCAAGATCTATCAGTCTGGCAGAAGTGACGAAGAGAACGTAATACGAAAGAAGTCCATCTTTAGTTTTACAGCGAACAAAACTCTCCTTATCTGTCTTTAGCTTCATCAAGTTATATCTATAAGCTGCATCTTTAGAAAAGCATTTTAAATTTTAGGCAATATAATAATAATTCAAAGAAGGAATTTTCTATAAAACTTGATTGAATAGTCTTTAATCATCTACAAGGTAAATAAACAAATATAACTAATGTTATGTTTTTATTTGAAAAATATTCTTTAAGTTTTACTTTAAAAAATAGTTTTTTTTAACATTAGGAAAATTATAAGAAGGGCTTATTATAAAACAGGCCTTGCTTAAAAAAGTAGAATGTGATAATTATTAATTATTATGCCCCTTTGCGAATACAACCGGTTAAAAGACTAGTTAAAAACAAAATAGTTGAGTTTTCAAACAGACATTTAATTTTTCAAATGTTGAGAGTACAAGATTGTTTTCTAATCTAAATAAACTGTCATTAAAGAAAGAATGAAACAAATTATAGAAATAAGCCAAGGAAAGAATTGATGAAAAATGCAGTGCACACTGCACAGTTTTGAAAATTAAAAGGTTAACTTCGATAGATTGTAATTCCTAAGATAAATTTTGGTTGGGAAAGTCTGAAGTGCGTACACCTTTATTTTTATTGGAAAATAATATGTTTAAAGGCCGGTTTATAGCGACGCTATATCATCGACACTTCTGCATGATTGAAGATGGAATCTATCTTAATAAAATTTGGTTTATTCCCTTAAAACCTTTCAAAATGTATATTTTTGAAAACTTTAAATGTGATTTCCGGCTCAAATTCTATACCTCCAGCGAATTCTTGTTTTTAAATCATTTTCCAGCTATTTCCCGGTTTTCTTGGTTAGTAGACACCTTGCACTATAATGCCACATTTCACTTTTATTTCTCGAAAACCAGGTTCTTAAGCTTCACTAAATGTTAACATGACGCTTCACATGTTAATATCACGTATTTTCCAAGGTTTTATCGAAATCTGTTCATTGATATGTTTACTAAAATTGTATTTTAGTTTTTGAGCGACCTCATTTCTGTACCCCGGTTTGTTTGGGAAACTTTGAAACATAATCTTGACAACTTTCTCAAGACTGCTTGAATAGAGGTCCGTTAGAGATACACCATGTACATGGAGTATAGTCGTTTGAAGTTCCTTTATAGTTTGACCCGTATACACAGGTACGATCTCCAAGTCGTCGAGAGTCAATTTCCTTGAACGAAACTAAAGGAAAAGGGGACGACTAGGTTTCCGGAGGACTCCTCCGCTCCTTCGTGATCACAAGGAGTCGAGGAGCTTAGACTGTGTTGAGGACTTGGGAAATTTCCTCGGGAAATCTCTCTCGACGTCAAAATAATGAACAATTTTTTTATGATTAAGGTTATTTTTATGCTATGATTTTGCCTTCAATATATAAGGCCTTCTATGCTATACAAGATAATTTATAGAACAACTTACGGTTTTCATATGAATTTACGAAATGTGCTCACTTTAACATTGGACTCAGAGAAGTCTATTAATTATGTAAGAATTATTTTTTATTTTGAATTGTGAGGATTCCTAAAATTTCTGTGACCCCTTTCCCCCTATTATGTAAGATCTATTTTTTACTCAATATATCAACAATACATCAATTATTTTCACTAAAAACGAGATTTCAAGGCAATTTAAAACATTTAAAAGATTTCCAATGATTATAAAGTATTTAAACTGGTTTCAAGGTATTTTGAAAGCCAATAAAGTATTCTAAAGAGATTTTAAAAGTTTACAGAACTGAACCAGATTACCAAAGCTTTTTAGGCATTTAAACACATCTAGAGATCATCTAGCAAGATTTGAGATACGTTTCCCCCTCCAATAGTCGCTGCTGTACCGAAACTTTGATATTTTCATCAGGTGCGAAAATTTTGAACAGTTATATTTTTTATCAATTCTATTATTTATTACAATTTTAAAGTGTGTCTTTCAAAGTTAATATTATTTTCCCTAACCTTAATAGCTAAACTTTCCAATAATTTATAATGTTCTTATTTGAGTGTTGTGATTTGAAATAGCGCCAACTCATGCCAATCAAAACGCATAAAACTTTAACTAGTTTCGGTACAGCGGCGCTAATTAGATTTGGAGTACCCTATTTCTGAACTGTCCCATGAGGATCTCTAAACAGATCCTAATGAATTTCAAAAGATTTCAAAAGATTGTAAAAGTTCTCGGGTATTTCTAATGCCCCCAAAGCATCACAAGAGATTTCACCGATTTTAAATCATTTTAAAAGACTTCAAAAATTTAAAGAAATTACTTAGTACAGTTACCTCCTGAGATTCTAGCCGATTTCCACGAATTTGAAGAGATTGTAAGAAATTTTTAAATATTTCAGAATATTTTTAAAAAGTCACTGAATTTTCAAGAATTGTATCTGAAACCGAAGTATTTTCATGAATCTTAAATACTACCAGGGGATTAAATGAATTTCGAAGTTAAGAGGGATTTGAAAATATTCCAGATCACTTCAAATGAATTAAAGGATTTTCAATAATTTCAGCGGATTTAAAAACATTTAAATGTGTTTCATTAATTTAAAAGGATTCAAGAGAATTTCGAAGGATTTTTGAATATTACGAAGGGTTTTCATGTATTTTAAGAAATATGTTAATAGTTTTTTAAAGACTTTAATTGATTTAAATATATTGCGGGAGATTTCAAAAGAATCGCAAAAACTATAAAGAATTTTGAAAATTTCAAATAATTTAAAAGTATATCCACAGATATTGGAGAATTTCGTTAATTTCGAAGGCTTTTAATGAATGTTGAGGCAGCTTCATGACGTTTAAACGAATTTGATGGATTTCAATATATTGTAAGATATTTTAAGGGATCTTGTATTGTCACGACATATTTCTCGAAAATGCAAGTATTTTAACTGATTTTTAGAGATTTTAAATGATTTCCATGGATTTTAGAGGATTATAAGGGCATCTTTTGAGATTTGGACAATTTTAAGATTCTTCAAATAATTTTCGCCGTTTTTAAAAGCTTTTAGTGATTTCAAAGAATTTAAAGAAATGTCGAATTGAGTCATAGGATTTCACAGATGTTTAAAGGTATTTACATGATAACAAACCATTTTCACAAATTTTAATGGATATAAAGGATTTTAATAGAATGTCATTATAAGAGATTTCGGAAGATTTAGAACGATTTCAAGATATTTTAACAGATTTCAGGAGATATAAACGTGTTTCAATAATTTCACTGAATCTTAAACGTTTTTAAAAGTTTTCAAAAGACTGCCAAGGTATATTTATGGATTGTACAGGATTTCGTAACATTTTAAAAGATTTAGCGAAATTTTATAGGACTTCCGAATGTTATAAAGGATTTGAAAGAATTTTGACGAATTTTAATGGTTTTAAAAAGACTAATGTATTTGAATACGAGATTGCAAGGGATTTTATAAGATTCAGAAAGATTCCCATGAATTCTAAAGTTTTTAATCGATTTGAAAGGGATTTCAAGTATTTCAAGGGGCTTTGCAAGATTTTGGAATATTCCAAGAGACTTTGTGAGATTTTGGAATATTTCAAGAAATTTTATTATTTTAATTTGTATTAGTATAAAAGTAATTTTCAAGCCAAAAACAAGTGTCTATTATCATATTTTTTAAAATAATTTAAAAGAAAAAAACTTGTATCAGAAATTATTTTGACCCCCCCCCCCCCCCCCCCCCCCCCCTTAATAAAGAAGCATGACATTTCCTGTACTCCCAGACCCTCTAAAAAATCCTTAAGTAATTAATGGACGCTCCCTTACGGGTCCGGCACAATTCCCTAACCAATTTTTGTAGGGTAGTTGCGACAAGACCAGCCACAGGGGCAAAAGCCACTTTGCAAATAAAATTGCTAATGCTGAGTAATGGTAATTCTTATTTGTATACAATAATCTATTTTATTAGAGAAATAGTTTATAGAAAAGCTTATGCTTGTATGGTAACTCTAATTATAAATTTCGTCAATAATTATACGATCAAACTCGATTACTATTTTCAAAAGGATCTTTTAATTCATGCTTCCTTTGTTTACAAGTAAACTTTTTGACCGACGACATGCAACTTGTTATAAACGTTTAAAATGATCAAATCATTGTTTAATTGTAACAATTAATAATTGAGTAAATGTAAAAAGCAATAGCGTGGGACTCGAAATGATGGAATAATTGATCAATTCCATTTTTATTAACTTTCCATAGAGCAATGAATTTTAACCCGTCGGTCTCGTTCCGGTCTACCCTACAGCTTTTGTCACCTTCTTGACTTATGATGTGGTTCTTTCCTTGAAATCACGTAAAAAGTGTCAAAAATAAATGTGTGAGACAAGTTGAGACTCACATTGAATTGGTGGAGTTCCAATAGATGTCCGGTAGGCGGGAACAGGTGGCCTCCCGAGGGAAGGCCTCCATCACAGCTAACAAAAGAAGGAAAAGAATAAACCACGGCATTATGTCCAGCTGCATTTTGAGGCCGTTTATTGACACTTCACGGAAAAAATTTCACGTCGCCTTGCCCACCTAGAACAAAGATAATACATCATTTAATCAAATTCGTCATTGCCAGAAAGTTGAGCATTTTTTACTCTTAATTATCGAATGAAATATCTGTTACATAAGGACTGCACTTTATTTGATAAATTTAAAATAGTATTAGTAATACTAAGTCAAGGGATTCACCTATTTAAAAAATCTGGCATATAATATATATCTGCCATAAAATAGTATGGAATTATTTTGAATCTTAAAAAATACCCTAAAGGCTTTGACGTCCGTTCAAATAATTTATTAATCCCTGAAATCTGTTGAAATCCTCAAAGCATTCCTAGAGAATGTATTAATCTTTTTTTATGCCTTGAAATCTACATACTGGAAATCTGTCGCAATTCCTGGAAAATTGATCATTTCTTTCGCAACCCTATAAATTACTTAAATACGATAAGGTCATTCAAAATATCTGATACCCTGGGCACCTTTTAAAATTATCTGAAATCATATACAATTATTTTAAACCTCTATGATAAGTTTTGAAATCTTGTTAAATTCTTTAAAATTAAATAGATTGTGGACTTTTTAAAATCCCCTACATTTCCTCAAAAGTTTAAACAATAATATGAATTTTGTAAAATCCCTATAGATGCCACAAAGATCGAGTCAAGTATAATAAAACCGCTTGGATTTTTTTACAATATCCAAAAAGCTTTCAAATCTTTGAAATCTTTTAAATTGATTGGAATACACTGAAATTGATTTGAAAACCATGAGCTCGGTTAAAATCCTCTGGAATCTTTAGAAATTCCTACAATTTTGCTGAAATATTTAGAAATATATCAAAGTGTCTTATAATCTCAGGGATACTTTTAATTTGTTCTGAAATCTCATGAACTACGCGGAAATTTTTTATTTCTTAAAATCCCTTGCAATTTTGTGAATATCATAGAAATTTATTGAAACATTCGAAATCTTTTGAATCCTTTAAAATCTTACGAAATCGTTTTAAATTCCTTATGAAATGTTAATTTCTTAAAGTTTTCGATAGTCCTGCGAAATACTTAGAAGTATTATAAAATTATCGAAATCTTAAAAAAACACTATATTCTTTAAAATTTGAAAGCTTCACAGGCCACATACAATTTTCTTATATATCTTAAAATTGCTTCAAAAATTTTTGAATCTATTAATTCTTCTAAAATAAGATAAAACTTCTGGGCATTTTTTAAGGACGCTTCAAATCCTTAAATTTTCTAAAATGTGTTGAAATATTTTAAGTCTTTGAATAACTTTGACATTTCCGAAAGTACCCTTAAAATTTTTGAAATGTTTTGATATTTCTTAGAATCTTGTAAATACCCTAAAATCTATCAAATTCATTCATATATGTTAAATCTTTATGAACATTGGAGCTCCGGTTATAATACATAGGCCTAATAAAATCCCGTAAATTATCCTCAAATTCGCAGTACATCTTAACATTTCTTTAGAAAATTTTAAAACTTTAAAATCCTCTAAAATCATTTGCAAATGCTTTACATCTTATGAATCAAATAAAAAAGACTAATTTTTAACAGAATAGTTAAATCAGAAATCAAAATGATGATTGTTCTAGAAACAAGATTAATTGTCCACCGAGATAGACCAAATCTCAATAAAATACATAAATTTTCTATCGATTAGTTGAATACTTGACTTTTAAATGAAATAGGTTTAACCAAAAATGAAGTACCTAAATTTTCAGATAAAAAATTTAATTTCAAACCAAAAAATTGTTGCAAAAAACTAGTTAGATGTTCAAATCTACTAAACGGTTGACTTTTTAAACCAAAAGTACAATAAAAATGTTCACAAAGGATTTGATTTTGAAATCATGTACTTCATTTTTCAACATCAATAAATAATTCTTAATAAAGCATTCAATAAAATAGTTGTATCTTTTGCTAAAACAATAATTTTTAAACAAAGAGATAAATTTTTATCTAAAATGACAAACTTCTTAAAACAAATTCATTTTCAAAAACTTGTAAGCAAAAAACAAAATTTTTAACTAAGAAAAAAGTTTATAGGTCCCTGAACTATTAAGTGCCATCAAGTTTTTTTTTACTCATATAAGTGTTTCAGAAAATAAAATATCCTTTTAATTCAAGACAACTTGGTGATGTCTTGAGTTCGTCTTCAAGACATCGAGGTCCGGCTGCGTCTCAAAACTGAGTCGAGACATAAGCCTTCGTCTTAGGTTCATGGTCGCAACTGGTAAGACAGCATTTACTTGTCTTAAGACGAGCCTTGTCTTGGCTCAGATGTTCAGCGTAAACTTTTCTCAATAAGAACCTTTTTCTACACAGATGAGATCAAAATTGATTACTAAAAAATTTGTAATTATTATATAAGTTATCTTTTATTCATAAATTCAGAATTTGTGGGTCTGTGCGAGTATCAACCTTAAAAATTTTAGAAACAAAAATAAAATTGTAACGTTCTAAAAAGCTCTCCATAAAAATAAGCAACATTTTCGGTATCTTTGCCAAACAAGCATAATACAAG
>NC_046659.1:82463804-82466721 GCF_010883055.1 Belonocnema kinseyi | reverse complement strand
GTTCGGTTTTCATTCTTTTGGAATCCAACCGAAGGGCCTATGACGAAGCCACCGAACGCGTCCTCGGATTGCGGATAGAAGCTCCCTGTACCAAGGGTTTCTGCTGAATATGGTTACAAAAATAAATAGGCAGTCGCGGACAATTATCCAGGGGTGGTCCCGAAGAAATTAACCCCCAAGCAGAGGTGTGAAAACCGTGCCGAAAGCTGAATGGCACCTGGGTGAGGTATCTAGACCGGTGACTCTGGGATACCGGGCGACCTCTCAGAGTACGCAGCCTTATCCTTGCATGCGGGGCTCTACAAGGATGGACGAACCCCTTTCCCTAGCTTCTCGTGGGAACAACAATGACAACACCAAACATAGTTGTAATAAGTGCGGTTCAAAGCAACAGAACGCGCAGGGCTCCCGACAATGGGTCGGCCAACAATGCCGACCAATCTAGAGCTGGGGGAGCCAATGAAAATGGATTCAATGCGATGGATCGGCGGGATCTCGTGACTTTTGGGTAGACGGGGCAACTGAATCACGATTTGCTAGACTGCTACGATGCGAGTGTGGCCCGTGAACAGGGTTACAGGCTGAAATGGATGACGAGCTTCGTGGACATTTTTCCGGAGAATCCGACCTCTGGGCTATCAATTATTGTGTGTATAATGCAGCGAGAGCTTTGGCTGATGCGAACCGTAAAACAAAACCAATGGTTGATCAGAAGACCAAAAGACGAATGCATCAACTTGCCATAAAGATAGGCTGGGCAAGACAGTACGCGTTCCGCATTCAGTGTGTGATTGACTACATCACATCTGGCAG
The DNA here is from genome assembly GCF_010883055.1 of Belonocnema kinseyi. Classification (NCBI taxonomy): domain Eukaryota; kingdom Metazoa; phylum Arthropoda; class Insecta; order Hymenoptera; family Cynipidae; genus Belonocnema; species Belonocnema kinseyi. Next base: position 82,465,908 of record NC_046659.1, on the reverse strand, counting down.
GAATTTCACTGCCAAGATTCGAAAGTTCGCGCGCGAACTCCGGACCCGTTATCACACACTTAACAAGTCAAAGCTGCTGACCATCAGGCAGCATATTGTTGAGAGAGTAAAGATACTATCTGACGGTAAGAGAAGTCTAGAGCGGAGGGAGAGCTGGGTCAGAGAAAATCAACAGTTTCTCTCTAACCAATCTCGCCTCTTCCAAGACCCTCCAGTTACTGTCGAACACCTACCCAAACCAGAGGAGGTCGAAGTATTTTGGAGAGAAGTCTACGAAATTCAGCATAGACTGGACAAAGACTCAGAAAATATAAATAGCTTCAAGGAGAATTCAATCATCAGCATTTGGCCCGTATTTTCACCTTATATTTGAAGTCGGAAGAGCGGATTCCAGAGTAGTTGGTGAAAGGGCGCACAATACTCCTGCCGAAAATAGGCAACTTAGGTGACCCGAAGAATTACAGGGCACTAACTTGTCTGAACACACTTTATAAGATATTCACAGCTATCCTAAATGATAGGAGATAGGATTGTTCGGGCAATTAAACCTGTGTGGCAAGAAATTTATGAACAACGAGGCTCAAAGAAAGGCGTAGCTGTATGTCGGGAAAACCTGCTCATCGATAGATGTGTCTGCAAAGATGCAGCATTCTACCAGCGTGACCTATCGATGACCTGGATTGATTATCGGAAAGCTTTCGATTCGACCTCCCATGGACTTATCATCTGTATCATTTGGAGTGGTTCCATAGACGAAGAACGAGCTCAGATCTCTTGATATTGTGACAAGAAAGGTTATGCACATACACAAAAGCATGCATCTTAAGTCTTCCGTTCCGCGGCTGTACATCTCACGCCGCCAAGGGGGTCGCGGAAGATTGAGTCTTGAATGTCTTCACAACAGGATTATTCTGGGTACAGCACATAGAGTTGCAAATGGAAGAGACCCTCTTCTTAAAATGGTCAGGAATCACGAAGAAGTGGGCAAAGGAGCGTTTCTGTACAAAGCAGCGGAGGAGGCTGCTGAAACACTCGGACTTGACTTCAATATTAGGGGTGAGCAAAATGCATCAAATCTTATTTATCTCGAGTACTCACTCCTGAAATTCCGGATTAAGAAAGCACAAGAGAAAAACTTTCGTGAATAGCTCCTCAATAAGAGGATGCACGGTATCTTCCATAGAAATGTGAAGGATCAGTCAATGTCTTGTGAGCTAACGTTTGCTTTCCTTAAATCGCCCGGGTTGAAGTCTGGTACGGAGGGTTTCATCTTTGCATGCCACGACGGTTTCATTTCCACCTTAACATACCGTCGCCACATTTTGAGCAAAGACATTCCCGATGATGGCTGCAGGACGTGCCATGCACACCCCGAGCATTTAGCTCACATACTATCTAGTTGTCCAACTCACGCGGGAACGACCTACATTCAAAGGCACAATGCGGCACTAAGAGTGCTTTATTACCATCTCTTTCACTCTTACGACATTAACCTTAATATCGCTCCTCTAAATGCTTCTAGGGAAATTGAGTCAATTGTCGAGAATGGGAAGTGCCGCATATACTGGAACTTTATATTCTCGACAATTGTTTCTGTTGATCACTCGAGGCCTGACATGGTTCTTCTTTACTTCGAGAAGCGAACCATGTTCGTTATCGAATTTTTGGCACCAGCTGACAAAAACATCATAACCAAAGAGAATGAAAAGAAAGAGAGGTATAGAGACCTTATTAGGGAGTTGCAACGATTGTACTCGGAATATTCTGTTAAACTAATCGTCCTTACCATCGGCGCTCTTGGAGTTGCCAAGCTTTCACTTGCTAATGGCCTAAAAAGCATCGCTGTGTGTCAACAATATGCTGAAATACTTGCGGCAAAAATGCAGAAGGCGGTTGTCCTTTGGTCGCTCCGGGTTCTTAGGGTGCACGAGGCTTTCGCTTGATCGTCGTATTGATTCCTTTACAGGCTGTAACCACCTATCTCACGGTCGTGAGACGTGGTTGTGGCTGAAGTTTTTACCGCGATTTCGCTGGGAGCGGGTGCAATTTTCTAGATTAGCACCCGCTCCTGGCGAAATCCTGCGGTTGTCCTAATGAAAATTTT
>NC_046659.1:82458034-82463704 GCF_010883055.1 Belonocnema kinseyi | reverse complement strand
GTCTCTTCAGTTTTTGGAAAAGAAAAAAGTCACTGGGGGCCAAATCCGGTGAATATCGAAGGCTTAGGCAAGACTCTGGTGCTGTTTTTGGTCAGAAAATCTTTCACAAGCAAAGATGAATGATCAGGTGAATTATCGTAATGCAAAAGACACGAATTGTTTTTCCAAAGTTCCGGACGTTTTTTGCGTATCGCCTCTCGAAAACGGCGCATAACTTGATTGTAATACTCCTTGTTGACCGTACGACCTTGTGGTAAGAATTCCTGATGCACTACGCTACGGTAATCAAAGAAGACAGTAAGCAAAACCTTCACATTTTAACCGAACTTGACGTGCTTTTTCGGTCTTCGAGACTCAGGATGCTTCCACTGAGATGATTGGGCTTTAGTTTCGACGTCATAACCATGTACCCACGATTCATCTACAGTTATAACTTTTTTGAAAAAATCAGGATCATTATTGACTTCATTCAACATCTCCTGAGCGATAGTCTTGCGATGGATCTTTTGATAAAAATTAAGCAGTTTTGGAACAAATTTCACTGATACACGTCTCATGCCCAAAACGTCCGAAAAGATAGCATGGCATGATCCAACTGATATGCCAACATCTTCAGCAACTTCTCTGATGGTTATTCGGCGATTTCTCAACACCATTTCTTCCACTGCTTGAACGTTTTCATCTGTTGTTGATGTGCTGGGACGTCCAGAGCGAGGATCGTCTTCCACATTCTCTCGGCCTTCTTGGAACAGCTTGAACCACTTATACACATTTTTCTTACTCAGAGTAGACTCACCGTATGCAATTGTCAACATGTCAAGAGTTTTAGAGCACTGGATTCCATTTTTCACACAAAATTTAATGCAAACTCTTTCCTCCATTTTTTCGAAAGAAGAAAATCGCCGAGCACACCAAACCCTTCTAACCTTTTATGCCTCTGACAGAAAAACAACACGAGCTACATAGTCAAAACTGTGAACATATGATCGTGAAGAGTGTACCGCTCGTGTTGGAGTCATGGAAATTCAATTCAAGAGATAAAGTTGTGTCTGCAAGACATAGAAACTTGTCTTCAAGATATAAGTTGAAGTCAGATTCCATCTCAAAACTGAGATATGCTTAAGTGAAACGTTTCGACGTCAGCATGTCTTAATTGGCGGGCAATTCAAGTCGAAACCAAGTCGAAAGATTTTTACTCGGGTCTTCACTGATTTATTTCTAAACAAAACCAAAACTTCATTTTCAGTAATATATGTTTTGGTTCTGTTTTGATTATTGGACCCTAAGGTCCATGAAAATAAATAGCAACTAATTTAGTACCCGATGCTCAGCACAAGTCTGCGTCAAAAATTAAAAAAAATGTTCGGGCAATTTAATTAGAAGTAATAGATCATACTAGCATCAAATAGGCTTAACTCGCTATCTATTGTTTGATAAATAGTTATACAAAATCACATTTATATTTCTTATTTAAAAATATTTTTGGGCCAACTTTATTGTGATTTTGCGTAAATGTTGACAAAAATGTCACAATTTTCTACAAGAAAGAGGATTGGGTCAAAAGTCACTGAAAATAGCATGACGTAATATGTGAACCTTCCCATTGAAAGTGCACCTCATGAGCGTAATCTAGATGTACTACATCTTCTCGCATGAACTGATCGATTAAGGCGTACGTCTAATGGTTTGTCTGGGAAAATAATTGAAAAATAGTGAACAAAAAACGATGCGTCTGAGGCGGCTTGAAAAGAGGAAAAAGAAAAAATGATATAGGATACAAGGATTGCTATTGTCGATGGTTGAATCGGAATGACAAAAAGGACACAAAAGCGGGAAGGCGAAGAAAGAAAAGATGGCATCGGATGGTGTTGAGATGCAGTTATTGCAGTCACGTCTAGTCTAACCTCGACAGGTCGCGGTGATGCAGCCAACTGTCTCCGCGCGCGCTCTTTCCTTCTTTTTCGCATTAAGCGCGCTCCATTTAGTCCCCACCCTGCCATGCATCACTCTAAAAAAGTGACAGCTTCACGGATTCTCACTGAAGGGAAACTGTGTCTCACTGGATACAATCGGTATATCAATTTGTGCACCCCTTTTGTATACGACTCTATTAGAAAAACGACAGTATTTCCTTTTAAAGTGTTGATTCCGTGAGTTTGCAAACGCTCCTTTCTGTACTCTTATTTGCTTACAACGTGTATAAAAGCTCTATTAGAAAAAGATATTTATTCTTCAATGGATAGTGTCTGTATTTCCTTTTAGAACATCGTAACCCTGGGCAGAAACCCTTTTAGTTTCAGTCGGGCGTCCGTCTGTTGACCTGTCGGTATGTATGTCCACCAGTCATACTTTTTTCCAATGAGCGTAAATAAGGGAAGTAAAGAGAAATGCAAGAAGGAAAAGTAGGGGAAGTTAACCAAAATGATTGGAGGGAAAAAGAGGAAATGAGAGCAGAAAATGCAGAATACATGGTGATAAGTAGGGAAGGGGAAGTAGAAAAAGTCGGGGGAAATGGGAGGAGGGATTATGGTAAACAAGGAGACCTTGGGGAAAGAGAGAGGAAATTTTAGAGATTGTGGTAGATGAGACAAAAATTAGGGGAGGTGAACTAAGGAAAGTGACGAGTTCTGAAGGAATGGGCAGTAGAAGAAGTAAGTGTAAGTGAGGGGAAATAGTAGAGCGAATTAGAAATGAAGGTGCATAGGGGAGGTAAAGTGAAGCATGGGGAAAGGAAATTGGGAAATGGAAGTAGGGGTAGGAGAGTGTTAGCTGGAGAAGCAGGGAGAGGGGAAAGCATATGATGAAGATGTTGGCGAAGGCCTAACGAAAAGATAAGTGAGTGAAGAGAAAGCAGTGGAATGTAGAATGAGCAGGGGTGAAAAATTACGAGAGGGGGAGGTTTTAACAACTTATTTAACGTCTTACTTGAAAAAAAAACCTTCTATGCAAGTGCATGGTACCTACTTTGACTGATTTTGATTTTATTCCATTTATTTCATTTTTCACATTTATTAAATACTTTCTTACTTTATTTCAGTTTTTACGCATTTTCAATTTTTTATGCATATTAAGAATTTCAACAAACAAAAAATTGCTTTAAAACTATTTTTAATCAAAATATCAACATCTGTTACTTTAGTAAAAACCGCTATTTTTAGATTTATCATTCTGAATCGTTGGTTCGTGCACCTCGCGCTCAAGCTTTGTCACACACATTTTAAAACTAAAGGTGAAATCATCGACAACAGTAATTACGTGATTGTGAATTCTCTTTTGTTAAAGATTCATCGGCTTTAACGAACACATTCTCATCACGTATCTCGTGCTTCGCACTCGACTTTATCCCTATTATTGTATATAATTTCCATACATGTATATTATTATAGTACACAACTTGCATTAGTATTAAAACATACATAGTTTTGTTGTCAAGTTTAAAAAAAGAAAGCGCATTCTTTAAAATAATTTTATTACTAAACATTTTACTGCAACTTTTTTCGTTTTTCCATAAACTGAATTTGCTCATTTTTAATGTTATTTTTATAATTTAAACTTCACACATACGGTCTACTTTTCAAGAAAATTCAAAAAGTTGTTATGATAATCGTCAGGCATTTAAAAATCAATTTTTTTCTTCTTCTGACTTCTTTTCATATCGTCCGTTATTAGGCTTAAAAAGTTCATTTCTGTGTTTTTTTGGAATTTTGTAAATGCTATAACACTGGTAATTTTTAGTTTTGTGAAAAAAGCCATCAGAATAATTTTTCAACTTTTTGAATACTATACACATCCGCACAGAAAGTTTGTTAACTTTGAAAAAGGGGGTCAAAAAAATATTCAAAATACGCTCACTTTTTAAATTTGTATCCAAAATGGCTGGCTAACGAACTTGACATTTAAGTTAGGACACTAAAAGAGTGTACGAAAGGCCATTCTAATAGAATCATTATTTCAAAAGTTATCGGTTTAAAAATGGGGACATTTGACAAAAACTGGGAGAGGGGCGTCAAATTTTACACAAATCTAATACCTTCTCTGATGAGAATGTAAAAATGAATTGTCCGGAATAATTTTTTGATAGTTATGTTTTTGGGTTTAATCGTAAAAAATAGCATTAAAAAAGTTAAAAAATTAAATTTTTAAAAGCCCCACACACCAGACGAAAAAGAAATTGAAAGACAAAAGTTGTGATGAAAATGTGCCCACGCAGCCACATTTTTTTTACTGTTAATGATGTTTTTCATGATTAAAGCCAAAACTACGCACCCTATCAAAAAGTGATAAATAATAAATTTCTATATCTATTTTAAATGCAGAACTTTTTGGTTTTATTTTTAACGTATTGTTCATAGCTGGGCCGAAAAATGTAATTTTTCGATTTTTCATTATTTTGTACGATGTACGTATATTAAGTTGCGGCAGACTTTTTAGGGGGGAGCCCTCGGACTGGTACCATAATTTTTTACTATTTAATTGCTAATTTATTACCCAACAACCGATTTTATTGCTCAAGGGGTTCACGAGAAACACGTCATCCCCCTACCTTAATATTAAGCTACGGCAGCCATATGCATTATCTCGGGAACGAGGAAAGCTATCGAAACGAGCTTGGCGCGATAATTTATTGCTAATTAATTGCTCAAAGACGGCATGGGTCCCATATCCCGAAAACCACCCCCAAGACTCGAACCCCTTGGCGGTCTTAAGCTATGGCAGCCCGGAAACGCTATCTCGGCGGCAAAATAAGTTACGGACTCGCGCTCTTCGGGGTAATTTATTGCTAATTAATTGCTCAAAGATTGCACAAGTCCTGGATCCCGAAAACCACCCCCTAGACTCGAATTTGACAACCCCTTGGCGACCTTAAAATAGAATTAACGCATTAATGTGTCGTTTACTCTAAAACTTAACCAAAACCATCAATTCATTGAAATATCTGAATGAATTCCACAGCATGGGAAATCATTTTAGCAAATGAAACATTAACAATTTAAGAAAATTATTAGTTTTTTTATTGTTTATGCAAATAAGTGTTTCAATGACGATTTTTCATAAGGCCTTATAGTCATCGAAAATGCGATGTGTGCAAATGTATTTCAAATAGAGAAAACTTTTACTACTCTAAGCACGATTCTAAAAAAACTACGGAACCAATTTTGACGTGCGAGTTCTTATTTTTTTTCGTTATTCAATTCCCTGTCATAAAATTTTGATTTCCATCTCGGCATGAGTTTTACAGATACTTTGTTGAAAAAATTTTTGTACAATTTTTAAAAATTTATGGAAAGTCGACTATATACTGAAAATAAGTATCAAATTCAAAAATCTAAGCCTGGGGCAGCATAATGATTTCAATAACAAAAAAAATGATATCTCGCATGTCAAATTGGTTAAGTGATTTTTTTTCGGAATCGTTATGATGGATCACTTACAGGCGTGCACATAGACTTCACTACGGACTGAAGGCCGTGAGCAAAAATACCTATAGCGTGAATATTGAAGTTTATCCTTTGAACGAGGCTTTGGTAATATTTTAACGACCAATTGTATCTTTAATTACGATAATGAGGACAAGCGAAATGAATTAAAAATGTTGTTCTGACAAGAAAGCACTGACATTAAATTAGTCAACAACAGAACATCGACAAGTTTATTTTACTTCGTCTCTTC
>NC_046659.1:82406331-82457934 GCF_010883055.1 Belonocnema kinseyi | reverse complement strand
TCTCGTGAACCCCTTGAGCAATAAAATCGGTTGTTGGGTAATAAATTAGCAATTAAATAGTAAAAAATTATGGTACCAGTCCGGGGGCTCCCCCCTAAAAAGACTGCCGCAACTTAATATACGTGTACGATGTCAAAATTTGAATTTTTTATTTTTCAAGAAAATTTAAAAACTGGTTACGGTAATGTGGTAGAGCATTAAAAACTCAACATTTTTCTTTGCATGACTTATTTCTATATCGTGCGCTATTTGGCTTAAAATGCTCCTTTTCATGTGTTTTTTGGAATTTTGTAAATGCTATAACTCTGGTAATTTTCGGTTTTATGAAAAAAGTAATTGGAATAAATTTTTCGACTTTTTGAATACTATGAAAAACTGTACAGATATTATTTGAATTTTGAAAAAAGTGGTCACGAAAATTTTCAAAATGTGCCCACTTTTTAAGTTTGTATCGAAAATGGATGGCTGACGAACTTAACCTTTATTTTAGGACACTAAGCAAGTGTACTAAAGGCTAATCTAATAGATTAATTTTTTCAAAAGTCATTGTGGAAACAGACAGACCTACAGACAAATAGGAACATTCGTAAAAAACTGTTTTTCGGATTCAGGGTGCCTGGAAGCGTGGACATTTAACCAAAACTGGCAGGGTCGGGGGGGGGGGTCGTCAAATTTCAAACAAATCCAATACCTTCTCTGATGAGAATGTAAAAATTTATATGAATATTTCTAGTGTAAGCACTCCGAGAAACTTTTCATACCAGGCTTTTAGGATAATTATGCAATATTTTTGGTAAAATGATCCTATTTTTTAGATCTATCATTTTGAATTCGATGTTTTTAACACAAAATCCGTAATCAGCGAATCAAAAAACCATAGATTTAAATTTTTTAAATATAAATTCCACAATTTGGTGGGTAAAATGGTCGTGATAATTTGTAATCAACACAGAGAATCCGTATTTATTAGACTAATTCGTTTTTTTCAAGTTTCTTCCTATTGACTTCTGATACACTTACATTGAATAAGGAATTAAAAAGGAAATTTTGTGGTCTATTTAGAATTTTTTCAAAATTTGCTGTGAAACAAAATTTTTTGGAATAATTTAAATGCACAAGCTTTTTAAAAAAAGTTGTACATGTCGAACCTGAAATTTCTTCAGCTAATACCAAAAAAGCGTATGTGGGCGTGGCATGAACAGGGCACTTTTGATTGGTATGGAGTTACGTATCGCATACCGCCGAATAAAGTCCCGACATTTTTGGCCTTAAATTATCTAAATTAACTAAATTACGTAAACTTGGCGAGTGCCATAAGCAAGAATGTTACATTTTTTCTTCGATCATGAAATATACCTACTTCCGGTTACTATCTGGATATGGTTATAATAACAATTCATTCATTATAGAGCCCATTATCATCCCCCACTCAAAAACAAAAATAATAATTTTGTCCTCAACGCCCGCATAGCTCCTAAACTAGAACCAGCCATGAGGGCCCTTTTTATGCTCACAACTATATATTATTATTATTATGATTGCATGCAATAAAAATTCTTGTTGTTAAAGACGTTCCAAAATCGCGAAAAAATACTGAATCAAAATGTCCCAAAATTTCTAACTGACAAAAAAAAGTTTCTGAAAAAAGTGAATGTTGACTTTTTTCTTAAAACTGAAGCAGATTCGGCATTTTCAACTATTTTCAAAAAAAGTCTTCATTGAATTAAATTTGAAAAACATTTCCTTTTTGCAAATTTCCAAAAAACTCTAGATTCTGGCAATAATTCGTGTTTAAATTTGTAATTTTATCTGACCCTTTCTTATCAATTTGAGTATAACGTAAAGAATGGTTGGAAGATGTTATCATCAGTATAAACGATGCTAACGTGCATGTTTTAACATTTTTAGTTAATTTAAATTCGATGTTAAACGATTACATCGGACAAACTATTTCTTGAATGAGAATAAAATCTGCCTCAGCCCGGGCATGAACCGGGAACGCCACTATACATGAATAAAGCGTTAACCAATTACGCCAAGGATGCCTCAGCAGATCTGCTCTTGTTCTTCAACGCTACTTTTCTCAGATATTTTCTGTCCCCTTTGTCCTTGCTTCTCTTTCTAGACCATCCGCCCACCCTGAATCCGTATCGAGTGCACCAATTCGTGTTAGGAAGTCACCTGTTCTCAGGGCCGCAGAATTTAACAGGACACGAGCAACTTTATTGTAATAATATCGTGCAGGAAGCGAGTTCAAACAAAAGAGCGAATTCATTCGCTTTTTTGTTCCAACACGTAGCCACGGATGAATTTAGCATAAAGCGTATTCAGTGAAGAAGAAGCGCATTAAAGATCCAGCTAGGATACCCACAGCGGATCCTGTCAGCGGGACACTCGACCCACGGTGCCAGATATCTTCTCTGACTTTCCTTCGCATTTACAGAATCCCCATGGAATCGTCTCCTCTCTCTCTCTTTTTCTGTTTGCATGCGTCTTTGCTCCTACTCAGTTACACATCAACAGGGACTGCGTAAAGCTTCTTTGCACCTGAGACTTAATTTTCTTATGCAGGGAAGAGATTTAATTTTAATTAAAGAAATAGGAAATCAACCTTCATTAAAGAAATAAATGACATATAAAGTTTTTTCCCTCAGTTTTGAACGACGTATCCCCATTTGTTTGGGCTTATCAGTTTTAACTCCACCCTCCCAATCTTTCGTAATTTTTTCTGACTTAAGTCAATTTTCGACCAGGCAGTTGAAGTAAAAAAATGAGTCATCAACAAAGAATGCGTTAGTTGATACTTTTATTAAGAAACGATTTTAATTTGAATTAAAAAAGTTGAATTGGCTCAAAAGACGAATTTACATCAAAATAGTTGGGTCTTCGACCAAAATTGATTCATTTTTAGCCTAACAGTTACAACAAATTAAAAAAATTGATACAATTTTCATTAGAAGAGACCAATTTTCAAATAAAAAAGACGGCTTTTCAACTAGAGTAAAATTTTCTTCCAAAATATATTTTTTAGTTAATAAAGAAAAAAATGTTCCCCCAAATGATAAATTTTCAAGCCCAAAATACAAGCTTTCCATAAAACAGTTAAATTTTCAACTAAGAAGATGTATTTTCAACAAAGAAAATTCATTTTTTACTCAAAAGACGAATTCTCAACACAATACATAAATTTGTAACCAAATAGTTGAATCTTCAATCAAGAAAATTAATTTTTGAACGAAGAAAAAGACAAATGTTTGTAATACTGAACACATTAAACTTAAACGGATTAATTTTTAACAGAATAATTTTATTTTTAAGTCAAAAAAATGAACAAAAAAATAAATTTTCAAAAAGATAAATAAACCTTTAACAATTTCAACTAAAACTGTTACAAAATTAAATAATGTAACATGGAATAGTTTGCGCTGACAAACAGTTGTTTGCACTAATGTCCACTTTTTTTCTAGTTTCTCGCGGACGTAAAAATATATTACATAAGAATGGTTTTGATCAAGCACCTCCACTGCCCATGTGAAACAACATAGCAAAATCGTTAACCTACCCCCGTCCTACCTAAAATACTTTCCTGAATTTATTCATGGCCCGTTAATTCCGAACCTGTTCCAATCTATACCCATTTCATTATATTTATTTCTATTGCACTATATTGCACATTCTATTGCATTTTGAAAATATACTGGTAAACCTCAATTTCTCAATGATTACAGATTCATGAAAAATATGATTAGTAAGTAATTTATGGTACGCATAAAATTAAATAAAAACCTTTGGAAAAATATTTTCTTAAACAAACAAAAAATAATTTTGTTGAATACATGTATACATGAAAATCTGTTATATTTAAACAAATTCTAGTTGATCCAATCAAATATTTGACTAATCCAAAAAATGTGTTGTTTGAATTAACAAAATATTTTGTTGGTCATATATTAACCAAATCTGTTATACCTGCATTATTGATAATACTACATAAAAAATATTGGAATATGAAATTATATGTACTGTATTATTATTAGACTAAGTGCAATATTAAATTGAAATATATATAATATATTTTGTAATACGAACCATGTAATAATCTGTTTTTCATTTTAAACCCTAGATTATTCTTTAATTTTGCAGTGCTCAACGGGCGCTTTGATATAGAACCTCAATGGCTTTAATGTAATTTTAGTTATTGGACATTAAAAGTATTTCAGTATAGTTTAATGTGGAAATGTAGATTTTTTATTATTTTAAAACAATTTTACCCCCAAGGATGATAAATATCAGAATTATAAATTGAATGTTTTAAAGCAGCCTAAATTCTTTCTGTAAGTAGTAACCTACTTTCTATTAAGCCGTCCGAACCCCTCCCTTTACCAGAATACTGTTTCCGAAAAACGCAAGAAATGCGATGTTAACCGTTTTCAAAAATCTGTAAAAAGAAACGCATTTCAAAAGTCAAACGCAGAAGCTCATGTGGAACCCAGCCCAAATTGAACGGAAAGGATATAACATTTTTTGAAAAGAATCCAATTCAAACATTGAACAGGTTCCATACGTGCTAGAGAAATATTACTATATTTGAAAACTATTGTCTTGCAATTCTGACATGCTCAATACAAACATTTTGATTTTTAGAAGTAATGTGTCTTTTTAGATAATTTTAGAAACATCATGGTTTCATTTTTATGGGTTACACATGCGCCAGAGAGGTGAAACTTTCTTATAAAGCTTCTAGTATAATATGCTAATGTTATCAACTAAAATATTTCGATTTAAAACATTTTTCTTGACTTTTTTGTAAATGTTGCGACAGCTTAAAACGCATGAAACCTCGAATATCAAGCCTTCAGACTCGTTTAAAAACTAAAAAAGGACGTACTTAAAGCCCAAAGGAGCAGACTAACTTTTATTTTAATTTTCGATTAGTTTTATTATATTACTACCTTAATATTCCTAAATTTGAAGCATTTTAAAAGTTCCCTTGTTCCCCTTAGTACAGCCCTGGCCACTCCTTCACGGGGTGTCCACCATATCCCGAGTTCACGCATTTCACCCGGATCATTATCAAAACATAAATTTTGGACCTGCCAGTAAAAGATGCATCGTTGCAGAATAATAACTTTTTGCTCAGTTTGTTATCATAAGGACAATTTGCTTCAAAAAGGTATTATTACTTAAGTATAAACTCCAACTGCTATACAAAATTCCAAAAAATTGTGAATTGTTACATACGGGCCGATATGATACTCTAACCCATGTACTATTAATTGACGAACACCATTATGTAAATATTATTTTATAATGTCCCTCATTTTCGCTCGTTTTATTAATTGTAAGCAATTAAAAAAAAAGTAAACGCTTAAAAATTTAACCAATATCTAGACAGAAATACACAATATTTAAATAAAACAAATTTAAGAAGAATACCAAAGTTTAAAAAGTAAATCTTAGGTCAGTGTAGATAATAATGGATGTGATTGTTTATTTATCAACAGTTATTAGTGTATATTTCCTAAAAGGTCACACGACGTGACGTGAGACTTGACCTAGACATTTCTTTTCCAAACAAGTTAAAAATTCCAAATGGATTTTTCGATTGATAGAAATTAAGTTATTGAAATTTCTTACTTTTTCCTAAATGAGTTTTTTTTTAATAACGAAAAGTATTGATCAGTAGTGAATTTTTGTACATATCAAAAAAATATTCTTATTTCGTTTTTATACTTTATCCCAAAAATGAATATTTTGCCAGAATTAATTTGTATATTTTTCATAAAAAATTATTTCTATTTGGTAAAATACTAACTAATTTTGAGGAAAGACCTCGAAAAGGTAGGAGAAATGAGTTGACGCATATTGTGAATGGTGTAAAGGACGTGGCGCACATCTTCTCCCCTCACCTATACCAAACCCATTTTCCAGAGACCCAAAAAAAAATCACGCGTTTTAGTTTTTGGAATTTCAAAGCAGGGAGTTTGGAATGGTAGAAGGAGTTAGTTGATATTTATGGGGACCCTGGAAATGGAGTTCAACATGCGTGGGGATGGAGGGGTGGGGGCAGATACCTCATTCATTCTAGTAATGTTTATTGAAAAATATTAATTTTAGGTAAAAGGTGAAGTGACAAGAAATACGTGTTTCAAAGAGATCTGAAATTTTTTCTTACAGCATTTTTATCCAAGATCAACATTTTTCAAGAAACTTGAAAAATAATTGATTTTTTCAAAAACATAACTAGTGATTTTTTGCTGCGTTCTTTAAAGTATTACTTGCAATTCTATTTGCAGAACCTTAATGGAAAGTGACCCAGAAATAGTCAATCAAAGTATTTAAATAAGATACTATTTAATTAGTTTTTTAGCTCTTTCTTTCAAGTAAATTTAACTGCATTTACATACTGAACATTTAAATAGAAGTGAAGATAATATCTCAAAGAACAAAATAAACTATCAGTGACAAATTTGGAATTGAAATTAAGATCTTTATAAGCGAATAAAAACATACCAAATCAGAAATAACTACTGTTTAATAAATAAAATTCAAGTCATCAAATACGATATCCTTTTTCCTTGGTTAAGAGAAGTGCATCATCATCATAATAAACAATAAGATTCAGCAATTTCGTTTTGAACTGCAGGTAAATTAAAAAGAAAATGATTTTAGTTAATATTGAGGCTTTCGGTAAATATCTGATAAAACATTCTAAACATTGAATTTTGGGGTGAGATAGAGATCGAAAATCATTCAGGATATTCACTACGTAAAGTCTGATTTAAAATTGACTCATTTAAAAAATGTTTCATAAAGAGACAAAAATGGAAACAATGATAATCATTCCTCTTGTCTATACTAGATGATCAAGGGCTGCTTTCGTCCCCTGTGACATTCTCTACAATATTGTTTGGTTCACTTTCATTACAAATTTTTTGGTATAAATCATTCAATCATTATTTTCATGACTAAATTTTTTCCTACATAGTTTTGATTCTAATTAGACCCAACCAAACATTAAAGTAAAGATTTTTTTAAGACCTAAAATTAGTCCTGGTTCATTAGAGTTGGATAAGATATGTAACGGTTACCTACAATTGAAGCCGCACACACAAATACCATATAAAATTTATTTGATAAACAATTTCCAACTCATCCATTTTCAAAAGGTCGCTTAGATTTCCCCTTTAAAATTCGCAACTATTAACATCCTTAGGGCAAGAAACAATGACAAAACAATATATTCCAAATGTTTTCTACATTAATAATGTGAACTGACTTGAATAAATGACCAGTCGCTTAAACCATAATTTTAATTTGAACAAGGCTGTCCGAATTCACGTGGAAATTTACGTCGAATGGCTCTCTGAACAACGAGTGGAGGAGACTCCATTGCTTCTCATTTGTCAGATTCTATATAAAAACATTTCCCTAATTAACTAATCGAAAATCCAATCTCATAGTTATAAATGAGAAATTTGCATCTATTTCCTCTCAACTGAAATATACTCACTTTTTTAAGCCTGAGTTGAGATTAATCCGCACTTTGGTCACTTGCACTCACTCGGATTGATTTCCCGTAATTACTCGGAAAACTCCGTTAACACGAAAACACAAACTTCAATTTTCAGAAAAGAAAGAAGGATACGCGAATCGAGGCGAACTATAGAAAATTCTTGTCGAAAAATCAACAACCCACCAAATCGCAAAACAATAAAAACAAACTAATTTATTAAATTGTTATCTAATTAAAACCGTCCCGGAAATTGATTATCGCGAATTATTGAATAAATCTTTAAGACTTTTTCTGTACTGTTAAATAAGTTTTCTAATTTAGTTTCTTTCTTTCCCGGCTACAGCACCATGCATAAATGCAATCCGTGAGAGAGGTGTTTTGCACACGTGTTTACTCGCGCGAAATCACGGTTGCTATCAAACGCGACTACACTCGGCAGAATATTACAACTCAGAGATACAAACTTGCGACTTAATCCGACATTAAAACAGCAGGATCTCAGTTTACCTTTCGCGCGCACTAAATTTCCGCGAAAAAATGACACAACCTCTCGTAAAGGTTTTCCCTGAGGTATTCCGCGAAACAGAGCATCAAGGGGTTTTTAAGCTCGAGACAAAAGGACCATCGAATAGTAAGCTTCCCGTTGCCTCGATTCCGCGTTCTTCTTTCTAAGAGTGAAACCTGGATTTTGAAAGAATTGAAGCAATCACTGTCAGTTCACTCACACTCGAGGATGCACTGAACACACGTTTGTTGTTATTTGCCAGGTTACTCCACTGCAGCACCAAAACAAAAACACCTCAAATTTTTACTGACACTCCGGTGGATGCACTGAGCAGATGTTTGAATTATGGCAAAACTAATCACTCAAACAGGCAGCCAAAAAGCCTTACACAGTGGTTTTACTCCTTTTCAGGAAAAACTCGTATTTTTCACTGTCACCGTAACACTACCACTTTAACCCTTATTTATGCATTGAATAGGTTATGTTATAAAGATCACAAAAACAGGAGCATTCCTGACCTTGAGTCAAGGACTCTCACAATTTCTTTTATGGTTTCACGAACACTTGAACACGTGCGATATCCAATGAAGTGAAAGGTATTCGCGTGGACGAAGGGAGAGAGAAGGAACACGTTGGAACACGGTAGGTGAGAGCAAGACAACTCGACCAATTGCTTGGCCGCTTTTTGGACGAGAATCGAATCTCACGTGGGGCGTCTATCCTCGATGTTATCGGCGAATCGTATCGCGAAATCGCGTGGTCACTAATCGTAGTCCAAGCCGTGGCTGCTCCGACGGTTGGCGGGCTTCGAATGACGAACTTCGCTCCTTCCCCACGCATCCGCGAGCGCTCTATCCTTTATTCTCTCTCTCTCCCTCGCACAAGCGCAGTACCCCATCAGGTATCTCGCTCTGTCTCGCTAGCTTCTTTTCCTTCTTGCTGGTTCTGTCCCGTTCGGGTGCATGCGGAAGGGTTGCATTCGAGTGAGGTCGATGATGATTCTAGTCCGGGGGTCACGATGTAGGTGCAAGAGAGACAGAGAAACGCGCAAGCGCGAAGTTCATATATGTCGGTGAGGAGGTAAAGCACCCTCGCAGATAGACTTCTTGGAAGAGCGTCGCGGGACGCGATGATGACAGGTATCCTATTGTTTTTATGCAGAGAGCTCCTTAAACATCGAACTGTACGATTAACATAAGGCCGAAAACTGTTTGCTTAAGTGTTTGGATAACTCTTAGGATATTTTAAAGTCACGTTTTTAGGGATTCGGAGCCCAGGGTTGAAACCCTTGTAGTTTCAGTAGGATGTCCGTGTGTCGTACTTTTTCCTAAGGTAGGGAAGTAAGGGAAAATGATAAAAGGAAAAGTACGGGAATTGAGCGGAAGTAGAGGAATTGAGGAGAATCGAAGTACGAGAAGTAATGGAAAATAAGGGGATAGTATAGGAGTAAGGAGAAGCCAGGAAAGTGAGAGTTGGGGATATGAGGTTAGGAAATGTAAGTTACATTGATGATGTTAGGGAAATTAGGGGAGAGAAAGAATAGGAAACAGGGGGATAAGGAGAGGGTAAGTAAAGGAAATGTTTAAAATTAGAAAACGAAGTGTAAGGATATTTATAGAAGGGGAAGTAGGGGAATTAAGTGAATGTGTAATGGGAGGAGGGGCAGTAGCGGAAGAGAAAGGAAGGCAGGTAAATTGAAGAAAATGTGGTAAGTAAAAATAGTGAAGTTAAATGTGAGGAGTCGAATTAGTGAAGGTAATGTAAAATAAGGAGGGAGTAGAGGAGTACGGAGAAACAAGGGGAGTGAAATTAGGGGAAACTTTTAAAAATTAGGAAAGGGGATGTTATAAGGGAAAATGAAAGTAGTGTTAGTAGGGGAAGTAAGTGAAGGGAAAGTATTGAAATTTTGGAACTGGGGAAAAAGTTTGTAAGTAAAGGGAAGTAGAAAAAATAATTATAAATGAGGGTAGGTCTGGAAAGAAGTTTGATGGCTGGAGAAGCGAAGTAGGGGTAGGGGAAAGTTAACTGGCGTGGATGAAGAGGGGAAGAAGTTGGGGAAGTGGGTGGTAAAGAGTGAAAATAGTGCAGCGGGAGATTAAAATGTGAGGCTATTCTAGGAGGTAAATTACGGGAGAGGGAGCTTTTTCCTAACAGAATTAAAGTCTCTGTGATCTTTCTATATATTTTATACCTTTGCGATACCTTAAATTTACTATAAAACAAATCTTTATTTTTTCCAACAATAAATAAATTTTATTTTATAATTTTTATGCGAATTTTTCGAAAACTTTATAGAATTTTGGTATTTCGTGTATTTTCACCACTTTCCATTAGTTTAAAAACAATTTCCATTGGTTCAACCATTTTTTTTTATCAAAATATAAAAAATGTACAACCTTTTTAAGTGACATGAAATTATAAGTTTAAATCGTAAATTATGCAAAAAATTTCATTAACTTTTTCTATGATGACATTTTTCATTACTAACCAATTTTTTTAACTAGCTCTATTTGTTTAAATACATTTGCCAAAAAAATTCAGTTGTTCTGAATGTCTTGAGTTAACAAGTTAATTATTTCTATTTTAATTTTTAATTAGGAATAGATAGTTGAAGTTACTCAGAGAAGGTGTAAATAAATTTTTTTTAAACGATACTATATTTAGTGATGAATCAACACCCATGAAGTTTAACACGTATTTCCCATTAAAAAAAGACGTTAATGTAAATATTATTCAGTATCTGCACTATTAGCTGCATACAGTTGAGACTTAAAATTTATGTTAACAAATAGCTATAGAATACGAACAAAATATTACTTTTTAAATATCACCCACATAAGTCTGCTTTATAGGGCCAAAAAAAAAACCCCCAGAAGTGAAAAAATTAGTTTTGCGAGTTTTTGGCGCTAATTATAATTTCGTGCGTTCTTTTATGCAAATTATTTCCAATATATAAAATACTACCTTATGCTGCTAATCATCGGCTTAAATAAATTGTTTAAACAATTTTTAATTTTTAAAAATAAGTTTCTCCTAGAATAAATATAGAAAGTCACGGCTTCTTCAATAATTTTTCACTTTTCGTCCAATTTCCATCTAAATTAAGGTTATTGTTAATTAATATTAACAAACATAATTGTTTCAACCATTTATTATTTATGATAATAATGTTCTTTGTAAACAAAGTTTGATATTGCCTTTTCGGTGCAATTGCAGAATAGAGGCGTCACCTGTTTTTTAGCTGCAAAAATTGTATTTTTCTGCAAAAAAAACTATTAGAATCTTTAACAGAACGATAAATGACGCGATTTGATCAGATAGAATTTTAAAATTATTGTTACTTTTGTTATTACGATAACTTAAATATAGATATGTCACGATATCAGAATGACCACAGTTAACTCACCGTTTAGGTGCTTTTGAACATACAAACAGCCAGAAACACTCCTTTGACAGGTCAAAAAAATAATTTTATCAAAACTCTACCCTTTTCTAACGTTTCTTGGGGGCGGGAAGGCACCCCTATGACTAGTAATTAGAATACTGTTGGTCAAATCACTACCCATTTCCAACTTTTCGTTAAATATGATCATTGTGATATATCGTGACAGTCCCATATTTGAGACATCATAGTAACAAAAGTAACAATAATTTTAATTTTTTGCATCATCCAACCAATTCATTTATCGTTCATCTAAAGATTCTAATAGTTTGTTGCGAACAAAAATTGTTTTTCCTGCCAAAATAGAGGTGACGCCCCTATTCTGCAATCTAGCAAACAATTTCTAACATAAAATTGATGAAAACAATAATTAATTGTTAAAAAAATGTATTTAAACATGAAGTTATTAGTATAAATTAAATTTTATGAATACGCCTGTAGGGTACCTCTTTTAACTGGATACCAGCGCCATCCGACACGCGAATTATTGGGTATCTCAAAGTTATCAGAGGAATGTTAATGAAAAAGAGCAGTAAAGATCAATTCATTTTAATTAGAAATATTATACTGAGGTCTAAAATTGGTTATTTATTATAAGATTTCTTGTTAAAATTGAATTCAAATTTAAATTTCTTTCCTATAGTTCCAAATTGGTGGCGTTGTCATAGCTACCCAACAGGCGCATTGGAAAAAATTTGAAATTAAAAAAATAGCAAACAATCATAATTATCGCCAAAAACTCGCGAGACCCATTTTTTCACTTATAGGGTGCTTTGGAGACTCTACAAAACAGACTTATAGGGGTGATCTTTATGAATTAATTTTTATATTTTATTTTAGAGCTCATTGTGAGAAGAATTATTGTACTGTTTCAACTTTTTTATCTGATTGTTTTTTACCTAATTTAAAATTGAATTAGTCATTTTTCGAATGCCAACCCGTAAAATGTTTTTTTTTTGGTCCAAAACAAATAGATTAATTTTATGGTTTTCACGCCTTCCTAATGTTAAATGTTAGTACCTTTAACATTAGCTTCCTTGTCAGAATTTAAATAGATTTATGATAATTCCAAATAATATTTTTTCTCTTTAATGGCGAGTCGACAGAACATGATCATATTCTTGAAGTGATGATAAGAATATAATATAATACTTATTAAAATGTGAGGTATGGTATCATATAATGGACTTCCCTTACGATATGATTGCGGGAGCCCTAACCCTTTTAATTAATTACGAAAACAATGAAAAAACCTGATGTTTTGTAAACCTAATGTAAGATATTGCAAAATAATTATTATGTTTGCATGTACACTTTTTTTAAATTAATAAGACTTTTTTATATTATAATAAATACACCAAAATATTTGTACAGAAAATATTTGTGCTTTTATTACTAAAATTTAAACTGAGTTCAAGTTCTTTTATGTGAATATAAACTTAAGAAGAGATTCAGCATTATTTTCTTGGAATCTTAATAAAATAGGATAAGAGGAATAAAAAAATGTCACTCTAGAAAAATCTTGGTTAAAAATTAGTTTTATTTTGATTGTCCTTAGGTCGTTTGATAACAACTGAATATTATTAGGTTTCATATTCACAATCACATGCCTTAATGCATAAAAATATATGTTGCAATTGACAAAATTTCATGTTCTGGACAATGATGACGGTAAATATTAAACGCAGACCAGTTTGCACGATGCCATTTTTTTACCTATTCGAGACTATTGTCATTTTCTCGGATTTAAAAATAACTTATTTTTAAATTCCCTGCACTCTTTTACTCTTCTTGAAGTAAATATTAAAATCTAATAAATTTTTCTTCATCATAATCTCTTTAAATTTAATTATAGTTTGATTTTTTAGGCGCTTAAACTATAATTGTTTAAGTTTAGCAAATACTTTTTTTTAAATTATATAATTTTTAAATGATTATTTAAGAACTTTACCAATTTTTAATTTTTAGTCTATTATTTGAGTTTCGTTAGCCAGACAAGAGTAATTTAGAGTAGAATATTCTTAATTACTATTTTATAATTAATCCATATTTACGGGTATTAAATTTGAACTGAATCTGTTTTGAAGGTTTTAAATTTTCAAATTTTAGTGTGCGAAAACAACGTTTCAGTAGGGTTTTTGATGCTACCTTTTGTTATCAATATTTTATTATTCTTTTAGCATCGGCTAAAAAAAAGTTTTCCTAAAAATTAACTTTAAATATTATAACATCACTTTAAATCATTAGCATTATCTGAACTCCTTTGTAATCATTAAAAATACCAGAAGACCTTTCAAATCTTATTGAATGTTTTAATCATCTTATGTTGGACTATGCTGCCGTTTCATTAAACATTGCTGTTTTCACGTTTTCCATTTTCATAAACTTTTTTAATTATTTCTTATACATTCCTTCGTAAATTTCATTCTATCGAGAAATTAGTTTCCTTTACTATTGAATTAGGGAATATCTTGTCTGATAAAATGATTAATTCTCTACTAATATTTAGTGAATCACTTTTCGCTGATCAAATATGTAAAATTTCACTTGAAAATACGTACATTTCACAAATTTTGATTTAGGGAGACACTAAAGTAATTTCTGCATAAAAAAGCGGCGTAACTGAAATAACATTCCTTGGGTATTAAAATTTACATGAATTGTGGCTGATGTTCATGTTCATGTATTCCAATTTCTATTTCTCGCTTTTTTTCGTGTTTCAAACTTTTTTTAAATTATTATACATAGACGTAAATTTTTTTTATTATCAATGGATATGTTTTCTACTGTTGATTTATTAAAAATCTCGTGATGATTATGTATTTATATACATATACATTTTTCATATTATTTATTATTGCTTTTAGCAATGTTCTTTTACAATAGAATTTGAAAGTCTCCCTTTTTTCCGTTTATTCACATTTACTTTTAACTTTTTAATTTTACTCAGGTTATTATTATAAAAATTAACAAACATAATTTCAGAAATAATTCTGTATTATTTTTAATAATATTATTATGAAATAATGCTAGAAAGTTGCGTTTTTTTCTAAAAATTCAAAATTTATTCCACTTTTCACTCAGAGATAGGTAATAATTAGTCAATTTAACAAACCTTTAGGGAAATTGTTTTACACTAAGTTTTGTGAATAGTTATATTTTTTATAGAAAATAGGAAAAATATACAACCGACAATAATTTAAAAAATCGAACACGGAGCTCGGTTTAAAAAGTAACATATGAAGATCCTGATTATGTATTATTAATGTGCAGTCCATCGATTAATTTTAATTTGAAAGGTAAGATAGTATTATTTTTCTGAACTTTATTTTAATAATCAGATGGCAATATTTTTAAATTGATACATGCTACGTCACGTTTATAATTTCACAATATAACCTTTTTATTATTTTTGTAGAGTTAAGAATGCTACATCATCGCTTCGGTTTATTAAAATTTCCTATTTTTCAGGTTTTCCACTTTTATAACCATTTTCTAAATATTATATAAAGTCCTAAGGAACTTCAGTAATTTGCATCAAGCAATAAGCTGATTTGCACTGCTGAATTAGTAAATATCTTAACTAATGGAATTATTAGTTTTTCTACTAATCTTTGGTGGCTTTCGTTTTTCTGATCGGATCTTTAAACTTTTAGTATTAAAATTACGTTTTACCAATTTTATTATTTAAAGAAACATCAAAGAAAAATAACGAAATCTGATATTAGAAAATATCACCTGTTAAGTGGATTTGTTACTTGCGTGTGGTTAGATACAATTTTCAAGATATGTCGTGATGTCACCGGCGCCAAGAACTGGCGGCCATTTTGTTTAGTATGAAAAATGAACCAAAAAATAAGATCAGATTGATCCGAATAGACAGATCATTGTGATCTCGAGAATCAAATGATCGTTGGAGCAAAATGCTCTGTAACAAAATTGATCCTCTTTGTTAATATGTGCACATTGAAGTTTAGACATTAAACTTAAAGAAACTATCATTTTTATCAGTAAATTTTAATTATGATGTATAAGTTTGTATGTAAATTGTAAACTGTCTGCAAAAAATCATCTATTTATTTTCCTCTGAATGCACCACGCCAATATTTTTTTATGCAGCTAAAGATTAATTAGGAAAAGTATCTGTAAATAAGAGTTCTTGTTTTAACCGTAAAAAATAAAATTGACAATAAAAAATTAAATTTTCTGGAAAAACAATGCAAGGTATGAGAACAGATAAATGAACAAAAATTTTGCATTCAAAAAAGATCTACAAATTTGTAATAAACTTTTTTTATCAATATACATTCAGAATGAAAGAAAGAACTTTTTGGAAAAACGACACCAGCTACAATATCATTTTAACTAATCAAATTTATCATCTAAATTATATCTACGAATTTTCTTAAATCACTTCTCGCTAGGATGCGCATTTTTATTTCAAATCATCAAACATAACTTTGAAAATAAACAAACTAAATTGACGGAAAAACAACAAAAGTTGCGATAAAATGTATAATAATTTTTTTTTTACATTCTCATCATAAAGGGTATTAATAAAGGATATATAAATGGTATATATAATTAAATTTGTATAAAATTTGACACCTTCTGCTTTTCGGCAAATGTCCACGTTTTAAGACCTTCTGTGTTTCTGTAGATTTTGAGTCTGTCAGCACGAGAATTTTTGAAAGAATTGAGTGGTTGGATGGGCCTTTGAGCAACTATCCTAAACTGAAGGTCAGTTTCTTTAGCCCGCCATTTTCGATCAAAATGTAAAAAGTCAGAGAAATTTCAAAATTCTCAGGGCGAATTTTTTCAAGATTTGAAAATTCTATTTACAGATACTCGTAGTATGAAAAAAGGCGAACAATTTATTCCAACAACTACTTTGGATAAAAATCAAAGTACCAAAGTTACAGCATTTGCAAAATTAAAAGAAGAGAAAATGAGCATTTGAAGCCAAACCACACACGATATACAAAAATTAAGAATCAGAAAAGTGTTGACTCTTTAACATTCTATACGACTGACATGACAAATTTTTTAATTTTCTTGAAAATTAAAATTCTGTTCACACAAAACATATTTCAAAATAAAAAATTCCATTTTGGATGAAACTATACAAGATACAAAAAAGGTGAATCGACAAAAAATTGTGCATTCAAGAAAGATCTACAAATTTGTTACGATTCACGTTTTGATAGAGCATGTGGTTTTTGTTTTATTCGGAAAAACAGCATCAAAAATAAAAAAAAAAGTTTTTGTACAAACGACACAAGCTACGAACAAATTTTGTTGAAACTTGACTCACTTGTCCTGGTATAGAATAATCTATTAATGAAAAAAGGGTATTGGTTAAATGCTTTTCTCTCTCTCTCTCTCTCTCTCTCTCTCTGAAAAGAGGGATGGATTGACTTCAAAAATGTTAAAATGCCTTGAGAGTTTTCATGTTACAAATGAATGTTAGTTTGCTTTGTGACTTTAGATACTACTGCACGTATTTTTGATCGTACTATTTTTATTTGAATAAAAAATTAATTAATTCACTAATATTCACTGTTATTTTTATTTTATTTTCTCTTCTTTTTATAAAATTTGTGCGAAAGTTTATCTTTTTGATATATTCGCATTTAATTTTTTATTTTTACATTCTCAATCTGAAAAATAGATGAAGGTAAAAGTTGCTATTTCAAAAAATAGCTACAAATTTGACATCAATAATTTTTGATGAGATGCTGAATTTTTGTTTTAATTGTGAAAAATGACATTAAAAATAAAAAAAATGCAGTTTTTGGAAAAGCGTATCAGGTTGCAATAAAATGCCGATTTTTTAAATTTTAAAGGTAAGACAATAAATATACATTTGTTTTAATACCAATGCATATTATGAATTGTAATAATATTAATTTATTCAAATAAAAGATGTTTAAGTGTAGCTGAAAATGAAAATTAGTGCAAAATAAGGAGCAAATATTAAAGTAATCATAAAGAATAAAATTCGTTCATCATTTTGCAACATCTGAATAAGCTTTTGAACGGCTGGTTGAAGTAGATTGATTTCAGGACTTAAATATTCTCGAGCATGTCCGCTTCAATATCCGAAATTAAAAATGTAGGACAAGTAATAAAGTCGATCAATGTTTCTAAAAATATCGAGGGCAACAAAAAAATATAAACCGGCCTGCCAAAGGTTGCTGCTGCGTGGACATATAACCAGGGCGGTTCGATCAGTAATTTTATTTTTAGAATTAAAATTGGCCTTACTGTACATTATTTGAGTCTTTAAATTTCTGAAATCCGATTGGCAACTCGAAATTGATATTTAATTATCATTCTTTGACATCAGTACCCTAATAGCATGGAATCGTGTACAAAATAAGGGATAATACAGCGCTGCATCAGCGCGGCGTTTCCGAATTTGATGGATCTATGTTGTACTGAATCGATTGTATTTTCCAAAAGATGTTTATCCACACATTATTATTATAGCGTTGAGCCTTAAACGTTCTGGGATAAATGTGCAGGTGTATTAGCGTATACATTTAACCGTGTAGAGTTTAACGTGCAGACATTAATGTGCCCAGTTTAATTTGTAATCCTTTTTATTAGAAAAATTTATATCTTGACAGTATATAAAGTGTGGAGTTAAATGTGCAGATTTTTAACGTCAAGAGTTCATTTTTGTAGATCTTAATGTTCGGCTATCCAATTTTCGAGATAAGTGTGTAGAGTTGAATGTGCAGGGTTTTTGCGTGTACACTTTAATGTGTACAGTTAATGTGTACAGTCCTACAAAATTCATCCACATAAAACTGTAGAGTTAAACGTGGAGATATGCATGTGTAGAATTTAATGTGTAGGCTCGACGTTTACGCTTAATGTGCAGAACTCATACCATGTGTAGATCCAATATTTGTTGTTGTCTCTACCGAGCCCCTGAGAAGTACATACTATACAGGATTACGCTCAGTAGAGTGATGATAATAAAATAAAGGTAAAAAGTCCAGTCAGATCCAGCTTAGGTTATGACAAAGAATTTTATTTATTGATTTATTTATTTTTAAGTTCTGTTACCTAATTACAAATATATTACAAAATATATATAAACAGACACAACTTGGAGATGGCACATACAAAATATATTCTATCTCAAAATTTCGTTTGCATAACTAGGTAATATATACCTAAGACATCTATTTAAATAATATAATCATATATGGGTCATTCCACTAATTTTTTTTTAAATTCAGTCTATATTTTGCTTGACCATGTCAGCGACTTATCCAGCCTCTTTTGTCAAATAATAGCTACCCAAACCCTCCAAAAACAAAGTACAGGATTTTTCTTATCACATCTTTATTAAAATTTTTGATTAAAAAATTCGATTCCTTCGACAATTTGACTTTCATTTTCAAATCTGCATAAAAAATTAATTCATTACCAATTTGTTGAACTGGGTGACTTTTCATCAAGAAATGGAAAGTCTAGATGATTTCCTCTTGAAAATTGAAATTTCTAACATCAATTCATGGAGAGAAGGTCTTATTCAATCACAATATCTTGCTTGGATTTCTAGAAGAAAGCAGAAATACCAAAATAAATCAAAGTTCTTTCATTGGCGATATCCTATAGTTTTTTTACAGTGTGGCATCGTTTGCTTCACATTAAAAAATGATTTTTCCCCTTAACTATTTTTATTTATTCTATCGAGAGCGATGAGAATATCATTTTAAAGAATACTGTCAGTTTGATGTTTTAGAATGTAAAGGGCTGTGCATCGTCGTTTCATCAGAGGTAAATAAATTACTTTTCTACATGCATGAATCTGTCCTCTATTCACCAAGAATAAGATTTATTCTAAAAATCAACAACTTTATTCCACCTCTTAAGTGCTCATTATTCATGCGCAAACAGCGTAATTTACTTTTCGTTTATTAATTGTTTATAAGCATATTTGCATGATTTAAAGTGTGTGAATGATTCACAACTTCCATATAAATCTCATATACCTCTGTGTGCATAATTATTTTCGTCTTTACCTTTGAATCATTATTAATTGTCTCTTAATTATTCTAAAAATTTGAATAGGTGATATGGAATCATTGAATTAGATACTTGTATACAGTTTTTTATGACGGACCCTCCCTTTCATAAAAATGAATAGTATTCAGTAAAAATATAAAATCTACATTATTCGGATTGAAGAATTTTGAATAGACTTATTTTACATAGGCTGTATCTATTTGCTCCACTTTTAGAGGGATGTGCAAACGGGGATGATCTAGTCCTACCGAAAATTCGGGATGATTAGCCAGACTTAAAAAATGTGAGGAAACAAAATTAAAAACAGAGCAAAAATAATAATCGGAAGTCTAACAGACAGACAATAGTGCTTCAATTAAATAATTTCATACATACAAATATAGGTTGCAATTAATAAAATTGTATGTTAGACTTTTTCTAGATTAAATATGTAAACAGGTTGGCTTAAAAAACAGCATTATAGTTGTAATTGATCTATTGGTTGCGTTTTCTTAAAAATAATATTTGTACACTTTCACGATATACATCATCACCAATTTCATGGACTTCTTCTCCTTCAGACTGAAGGCCTAATCAACTTTGAAGTTCAGTTCGAGTAATTGTTTCTTCATGTTAGGTTGTATTTTTTTCTGTGTATAGACTGCACAGGTATCCTGCACAGGTATCCTGCACAGGTATTGTTTCAGTTCACTTATCAGTGTTTAAATGAGCCTATAGTTGACGCATTATTCTATTAGCAAAGAAAAAAAGTATCTTTATAGCGATTTCAAAGTATTCCTTACCTCCAACAAGAGTTGACTCCACGTATTGAGATTTACATACTACAAAAGAAATGGTTACCATATCAACTCTATTGAATCTTGTTTTGATTCGAAGCGAAATAATTCTACTTTATCAACGTTTTCACACGTTTAATGCGTAGGTATATTTTTTAATTTCATGAGACCCTAAGTTATAGGCCTTTTGTATGCTGTTCGTTCTGACTTTAATTTCAAGCCTACTCTACTGTGATTAATAAATCTAAAACATTTTTAATTTGTGTTCAATTTAAAATTTCCTTAAAAATAATTTTTTGTCTTGTTTAAATATACTATAATAACGCTTTAAACTTAGACATCTCTTAATAACATAAATTTCATATTTTTTAAAAAGATTTAGCTTTTTGAATTTTAACCTAATTAACCAATTTTATCAGAATTTTTGCGAATTATTTTTTTTAATTTAGTGAAAATTGTGTTTCAAATTTTAAAAAAGATCTAACTTTTTGAATCTTAGTCTAATCGAGATAATTGAACAAAAATTGTATCTAAACATATTTGATATCTAGTAAAAACTTTTAATGAAATTTCCTAGTCTATCACAAAAACAATTTTTTCTGTTTTTTGAAAATTTTCAAAATTCTAAAATGTATATAACTTTTATATTTCTAATAAAAATTGGAAATTTCATTTGGATAACTTGCAACTCTCCTACCCGTATGTGAGAAAATTTAACAACCATTTCTAAAATTTATTTTGAAAATGCTTTAAATTCTGGAATATGCTTGGAAATATCTGGTAAATGATATTAACCTTCATTTTGGGATCGTCAGAAATTTGAGCAAATGCTCACTCGATTGGAATAATCCTTTAAAAGTTAGCATGGCTACAATATTCAGGTAACTATACAAAGAGACAGACATACATACGGGCAGACATAAAGAAAGACATGTCTTCATATATGCTGGCAGCCATAAAGACAGTCATGTAGGCAGGCATACATACATAGATACATACAAATAGGCATACATACAGACATATATACATTAATGAATGCAGATAGTTATGCAGACAGGACATACAGGATTTCATAAATACAAACAGGCCTACATACAAAAATACACATGCATACGTAAATACATATATATATACATACATACATACATGCATGAATGCATTCATACAGTCAGCCAGACAAAAGGGGCAAACAGATAGTCATACATATCCACAGACCGGAATAAAGGCATACATAGGCATACAGGCAGGCAGGCAGGCTCACATGTATACAAACATTCATGCATGCATACATATATACATACAAACATACATAAAAACATGCATACATACTTACTTGCCTACATACATACATGCGTATATACATACATACTCACCTACACATACATGCATACAAACATACATACATAAATAAATACATACATACATACATACATACATACATACATACATACATACATACATACATACATACATACATACATACATACATACATACATACATACATACATACATACATACATACATGCACACATACATACATTTATACAGATAAACAGGCATAAAGACAGACATACAGACAGACAGATAGTCATACAGTTACACAGACAGGAATGGAGGCATACGTACTGACATATAGACGGGCAGGTTGACATGTAGCTAAACATACAAACAGACATACAGGCATATATAAATACATAAGTTCATTGGCCAGTCATTTTGGATAAAACCATTTCCTTGTTGGATAAAACTGGATCTTGTTAGTAGAAAATTAATATTCTTGGTTAAAAATGCTTCTTTTCTCCAAAATTGATCTCTTTTGGTAGACAATTCATCTTTACAAGCAAAAATTGCAACTTTTTGTCTGAAAATCAATCTGTTTTGGTTTATTGATCCCTGAAAAAATTTACCAACCAAAATTTAGTCCGCAAAAATTACATCAAATAGGGGGGTTTGGGGGCTTTAAAACTTACGGACTTCAGCAAAGGGGTGGTACGTTGTTCAAAGTGTAATGAAGAAACGTTACGTCCTTAATGCTTTTCGAAGTATATATACTTCTCCTAAATTATTTTGTATAAAATCAAATACAGAAAAATATCAACAAAAGCCACGTTCGAATAATACGGTTTAGTCAAATGGTTTCTTCATGGCATCATAAATTACAAGCAGAAATTAAATAAAAACTGATGTGGAATACATATTGAATTATTGTTTGAAATTTGTGGTAATGAGAATTTGTTCTTGTTATCTCAAAATGGTCAGATTTGTATTCTGTTATTGCAGAATGATGTGTGTAAGCAACGCCTAGAATATCATTACTTATTTAATTTCACATCAGATAAATTAATTTGTTGTGACCGTATGGAAGATTATCAATATTTTATAACACAATTATGTATATTTCTTCGCGAATATTTGATTTTCTATTACATGCTACGCAATATGCAAATTTCAAAAGTTCAACTATCTTTTATAAGCTTTAAAACTTTGTTTTGGAGAAGTAGTCTTCTCGCTGACCTACTTCTACGAAAACGAAAATTCAGTTAAACTTTGACTATTCATGTTGCGGATTATGGAAACCAGGTGTCGCTATTAAAGTTCCTTATCTAAAAAGTCTTAAGAGTGTAATACAGAGTATGATGATGGTGAGGGGTGCGAGACTAGACTTTGCCCATCAGTAGGGGGATTTTATCTGTCTTGCTTATCGACTTTGCTTGTTTATTATGCGCCTTTTTGGACTCTTATTCATGCTATTCCTCCATTCATTCTCAATAATGAAAACTACCTTAACTCAGGAACCGTGCATAAACTGCGTTAACAATTTTGGGCTAATTTTTTATCATCCCACCGTCAACCCTTGTTGACGACAGTAGTTTTTTTTCGTTGTTTAGTTCAGTTGCTCAAAATATACTGCCAGCAGGGTATATAGGGTGATTTTTTAAAATAGAGTAACATATTTTTTTACATACAATCAATATACAAAAATTAACTTAGGTCGGGGATGGAGAAAAAAGAGAACCAAGAAAGCAAAAGAAGCGCGATTCAAAATTGAGAACCTACCTAAACCGAATGTGCGAATAGATTTCCAAAATAGGATAATCGAAAGCATAGATAGGGCAACATGGGAGGACCGTATAAAAAACAAAGATATAGAGGGCGCCTGGACAATGTTACGGGATAACCTTGTTAGAAGTACGATCGAAGTGTGTAGTACCGCAGTTATAGGAAGAATTTCTGGTGATGCGGGGTCGAATGATGAAATTCAGGCTGCCCAAAAAGCAAAAAGAGAAGCTTACAAGAGAAATTTGAACTTCGGAGGTCTTAGAAATGAGGAAAGATATAGACGTAGAAATGATTATAGACGCGAAAACAGGATACTTAAATGATTAGTTAAATAAAGTAAAGATACAATTAGAGGAGAAGAAGAGATAAAAATACAAAACGACTTTGAAGGAAGCAGGAAACTACTTTATGAAAAAATGTAAGGAAACAAAAGTACAGAAATTGTCAACATGAGAAATAGTAGGGGGGAAATGGTATATAATGCAGACGGAATACTAGAGGCTTCCAGAGACTATTTTAGGAGACAATTCGGAGATGAAGCTATAGGACATCATAACTGCGATGTTGAACACGATGCGATGGAAAACTCAATTGAAAAAGTCTGTGTCACTGAGGTTAGGGATATAATTAAGAACTTGAAAACGGTAAGGCTGCCGGGGTAGACGGTATTAACGCTGAAATGCTTAAACATGGTGACGCGTGCATACCACATAGACTGTGCGAATTGATAAATTTATGTTTCGAGATGGGAGACGTCCCAGACGATTGGAAAAAAGCGATTATCGTACCAATATACTAGAGAAAGGGGAAAAAAGCGAGTGCAATAATTACAGAGGTATTAGCTTATCAGCACTGTAAGTAAAATATATTCAATAATACTTATTCGTAGGGTAATGAAAATAACAGAAGCAAACATTTGGGAAGTCCAAAGTGGGTTTATGCCAGGAAGGTCATATACGGATCAAATATTTAGCTTAAGGCAAATAACAGAAAAAAGTTTGAGAGTGGGAAAAAAAGTTTTCTGTGCATTTGTTGACCTAGAAAAAGCTTTTGACAAGGTAGATAGAAGTAAACTTTGGGAAATCCTGAAAGAGTATGGAGTCAATGGATGGATCCTACAAGCTATAAAAACAATATATAAAGGTAGCAAAGCGAGTGTAAGAGTGAATGGGAAACTGAGTCACTGTTTCGATATCATTCAAGGAGTTAGACAAGGATGCGTTATGTCTTCATGGTTATTTATATTATTTATGGACAAGTGTTTAAGAATGGCTTTCTTCGACGAAGAGGGTGTGGATCTCCAAACAGTAAAGGTACATGGGTTAGCGTTCGCAGATGATAAGGTTGTTATGGCAGAGTCTATCGAAGACTTACAAAGAATTTTGAATAAACTAGATGCAAGCATGAAGAGCATGGGCCTCAAAATTAACGCAAATAAAACAAAAACTATGGTGTTCGAAGGAAAGAGTGAGAAAACACTATGCAATATTTTATTAAATTATGAGAGAATTGAACAAGTTGATAAGTTCGTATACCTTGGTAGCTTATTTAATAGGGACGGGAAGATAGATGAGGAATTAGATAGACGAATAAATGAAGGTAAGAAGGTTATTGGTGGAGCAGGTCCCCTTATCAGATGTAAAAATTGAATTTTGAACTAAAAACAAAAGTATTTAGCCAAAAAGAGTATCGTTAAATTTTGTGTTAAAAAAATGACTTTTCGGTGAAAAAAGTGAATTTTAGACCATTTGGATTAAACGAAAAAAACGAATTTTTAGCAAAATATGAATATAAATTTTTAACAAAAGAGTAAGGGTTTTAACCTAAAGATTCGAATGATTAAAAAAAGAGTCGATTTTTTAATCAAAGTATCGATATCAGATATAAAACGCCAAAAAAAACTTAGAAACACAAAAATCGCGAATATAATAATTCAGAATGATAATTACAAAAAAAAGGTTAATTAAAAAAAAGCATTTTCAATAATGTATTTTCAGTTTAACAAATTAATTTTCAACAGGAGAAAACCGATTTTCGTAGTTGGATTCAACCAAAGAAGAGGCGCTTTAAATAAAATAGTTACACCCCTAATCAAAATGATGATTTAAAAAAGAATGGTTTAATTTTGAAATTGATACTATAATTCGCAATTGAGCAGTTGAATTATCTACCAAAATAGGTGCATTAAAAAATATGATTTTTTAGGAAAAAAGGTTAGATTTTGACAAAATTGTTTAATTTTCAACAACATTTTTGAACCTGTAAGCAAAAAAGAATAATTTATGACAAAACAGTAGAACTTTCAACTAAAATGATGAATCTTCAACGAAAAAAAAGCTTACACCAAGTGATTCAACTTTAATTCAAATTACTGATTTTTTAACCGAAAAATATGATTTGTTTACAAAATATTGAGCGCCTGAAAGTCCAAACGGGACATAAAAGGTTTTGCAGTAAAAATGGAATATAAACTTTTCGGACTGAAAAGGGAACAAACAAATCCTCCGAGTAAAAACGGAACAAAATTTCTTAAGAGTAAAAGTGAGGCATACTGATTTTCCGAGCAAAAATTCAACGAACGAGCGCACTGCTGCACAGTGTGATGAAATAGAAAAACTAGGTTCCAAATAACTTTAAGCAGGCCACTCTTAAGCTATTTTTATTTATTTACTTTTTAAATTCAGCGCTAAATTTTGAAGAGATTCACCCAGCCTGATTTTTGAATTTTATTTGTTTCAACTTTTATATTAATTCAAAGTGTGAAGAAAAAATAGTAAATTTTTTCTATTTTTTCTTTATCTTTGTGAAAACCTAAAAGATATTAAAAAGTAAGATTCACAACAAGCCTGCTATAATATTCTAATGACTAATTTGATTGCTTTCTATTAATACTTTCCTCGAAAATTTACCTTTCGCTTAAAATTTATATTTTTGTATTGAAGAGTCACCTGAAGTCTTCTTTGGATGAAAATTCAACTATTTTTTTGAAAATTGGTCTTCTTAATTTTAATATTCATCTATTGTAATAGAAATTTCATCTTTCTTGGATAAAAATATAACTTTTTATTAAAAATTATTCTAGTTTGCTTGAGGATAAAACTATATTTTTTAAAAATTTTGGTTAAACCAATTTTTTGTTGGAGATTCCTATTTTTAGTTAAAAATAATTCCTTTGGTTAAAGTACAACTATTTTGTTGAAGACTAATATTTTTTCATTGAAAATTTAACTGCGTAGGTAAAAGTATAAGTTCTTCTTGGAAATTTTATTTACTGAATGAAGGTAAATCAAACAAAAAATTCATTCTCAGCGATAAATTTAGTAGTTTATATTTTAACTAAGAATGCTTTTATCTTAAGTAGAAAACAGGCACATTCAACCAAAAACAACGAATTTTCTGACAAAATACTTGAATTTTTAAATAAAAATTGAGTAATCAATTTTTTAGTTATAAAAACTAATTTAGAAAAAAAAGAAAGGATTTTGCAACAAAATAGTTCTTTTTTTAACAAAATAAATTAATTTTGAGAGAAAAATAAATTTTTATCATAAATTCAAGAAAACAGATAAGTTTGTGTAGATGATTAATTTTCTGTCAAAAAGACGAATTGTCAACAAAATATATACATTCTTTTTCCACCAAATAGTAAAGTTTTTTACAAGATAAATCCCACACCCAAAATATAATAGTGAAATTTTCAATTGAAAAGAATGAATTTCTAAGAAAAAATATTTGCATTTTTTATTAGTTTCTATTAATTTAGTTCATATATAGGAAAAAACGATAACAACGGGAAAAGTGGAAGTTTATTTAAAACAGCGAAGAAAAGATGAATTCTTTAAAAAAACGGAAACATTTTGTAAAACTGTGAAAAAACAATCTTAAAGACAAAACAAAATTAACAGAAAACCCAAGACAGACGGTACAATTTATCAAGCAAACTTTTTATTTTTTTAAAGAAAGTATTCTTATTTATTTTATTCATTATTATTATTTAGTAAGGGCGTATTGAATAAATACTAATTTTGTGAAAAAATGTGAATGTTTTGAGGCTGTAAATATTAATTTGAAAACAGGCTATAGAAATAAAAGACATGAGAAATAGTGTAGTTAAAAAAAGAACCAGATTGTTTAACAAATTTAACTTTGTTAAGAAAAAGATGATATTACAATTTTTTGAAACTTAAAAATAGGCCAAATAGAGCAAATTATTTGTCGCTGTGCATATAAGACGGATAAAACGCACATTCACCTTTCTTGTTCTTTATTTCCTGATACTAAAAGCGTAAACAAATTAAAATTCGAGAATAACACATTTTTTAATACCATGAGTATATAACAATTTGGAACGAGTTAAATAAATCAATAGATTATTTTATTTGACTGATGTAAATAAAGTTAATGATATTCATTAATTTTCTAGAACAAAAGAGCATTAGACACCTAACAGGCGTATAGAACGATATAATGCATTTTTTATACAGGTTTTAGGTTTTTTTTCAACTAATACAAAGACGGGCATTTAAAAAAAAGTATGAGCATGAAAATAAATCGTATGCTATCTAATAAGTATTACAGTTGCTGCTCAAACCTACTCAAACCTCATAAATAATTAAGATAACGAATGTTAAATTTTCGGCTTCTTTTCTTGGAAGGATTGACCTTACATTTTATATTTATTATAATAGCTTACAAGTTTCACATAACTGCAGAATATTGTCAATAATTACCATATACATATTTGTTAAAAATGCTTTAAATTGAAAAAAGACAATATTTTTATTTTTTTCGAAAAAAATTCGCTTTGTCTTTTAGAAAAAAAATCATTTCCATCTTATTTGTATAGAAATAGCTTACCAGACCTAAAAGACGCCGAAAAATGCTGAATTCTGTTGAATTCTGTTTATTAACTTAAATTTCGTATGCATTTTTTCAGTTTAAACAATATTTTTCAGAAAACATTTTTCTTTTTGAAAAAATATAAAGATTTTCTATTTTCTAACTCAAACCATCTCTGAAATTGATAAACGTTAAAAGTTGACGATATTTTACAATAAAATGAGTTTGATTAGCTATTTAAATACGTATTAGATATAAAAGAATTTCCTTCACTAAAAAAATGAAAATTTTTATTTGTGCACAAAAATTATTTATAGCATGGCAAAATGCTAGCTCTCGAAAATATTTTGTAGTAAAATAAGTTTAATAAACCATCACCGTACAGATGAGGTGAAAAAGAAATTCTTTCTGCAAAGAAAGATGAGACTGTTCTATTTGTTAAATTAAGTTATTTTTATAATACAGCTACATATTATTAATTATTTGTAACAATGATGAATAATGTTTGTTCACAATACTTTTTATTTTAGTAAATCCATTCCGATAGTTTGATACAAATCTGACAGCAAGATATTTTTTCTCGTAAACAAATGTTAATTTTTTTATTGTTAAATTTTTTTATAAAATTAATTCACAACCAACTGGTACACCATTATCGGTTCAACAACATTATTGTAATTTTTTTTTTGGTATCTCGTTTTTCCAAAAAGTTAGTTTTATAAAGTTCAATCTTATTTTTAACGATTAAAGGAAAATGTACTTGTCGTATCTAAAAATTATTAGCAGTAAATCATTAGATCCTTTTTGGGTAAACAACTTTTGTTTTTTTATTTTTTCGCACCTTCTGCTGTTTTTCAACAAATTTAATTAATTTTGTATATTTTTAATGTTATTTTCTAATGACGAAAACAAAAACTACCTGTCAGATCAAAAAATTATTCATGACAAATTTGGATGAGTTTTCAATCTATTATGAAACAGCAAGTTTTGTCTATTAATTTTTTTCATAACTTGTGTCGTTCGTCCAAAAATTAAATTTGTTGCTTCTAATGCTGTTCTTTTACGAATAAAACAAAAACTACGTATTCTGTAAAAAGTTACTAATAATGAAATTGTAGATACTTTTTCGATGCCTAATTTCGGTTGATTATTTTTTTTTTTGTATCATGCATAGTTTGACTGCTAAATGATTATTTTAGTTTGAAAATTTTTTTCTTTTAAATTGATTTATTTGGTTAAAAATGTTTAAAAATTATTTTATCAACTGAAAATTTCACAATTCCTTTTTTGGTTGAACATTTATCTTCGTCATTTGAAAACTCAACTACTTGGTTGAAAATGTATGCATATTCTTATAAATCAATCATTTTAATCAGTTCATTTCTTTAGTTGAATTGTAATCAATTTTGTTTGAAACTTTTTTTTTGTTGGAAATCAATTTTTTCACTAAAAATATTGCTATTACGTTATTGCTAAAGATTTTTTGACGAACATTAAGCTTTTTTTATAAAAATTGTTCTTTTTACCTTAAAAATTGATTTGTTTTTGTAGAAATTAAATCTTTCTTGTATGAAAATGAAAGTTGTTTGGTCGAAAATTTAAGAACTTTGTGAAAAGTGAACCTGAAAGTTTTTGTGAATGAAAACTTGTTACTGCTGTTGAAGTTTAGTATTATTGTTATAATTGTATTATTGTTATAATGTTTAGTATATATTATTATTGTTATATTTAGTATTATTGTTGTCTTTTTAATGTAGAAATGCTTCTGTTAAAGTTTAAATTTTATGTTTCTGGGTAAAAATGCAACATTCTGTTTGAAAATGAATCTACTATTCTTCAGAATTCAAAAACTTTATTTGAAAATTTTTGTTGAATCACAATTTTAACAAATCATTGTTTTGCAATAGATTCATGTTTTTAGTTAAAAATTCATCTATTTGGCATGAAGTTGAACTATTTTATTAAAAATTGATATTTTTAATTGAAAATGTAACTGCTCGTGTGAGATTTGAACTAATTCTTTAAAATTTGTTTTTTTGAATGAAGGCTTGTCTCTTTGTTTGACTATTTAACTATATTGTGAAACCATTTTTTTCTCCAAATTCTTATTTTTTTGTTAAAATTTCAATTCCTGTAGAGCTAATTAGTTTTTTGGCTTTTAGGTTTAACAATGTATGTGATTATTTTTTTCCTTTATGTTTGGAAAACTTTTATTTGATGACAATTCGCCTTTTTCGTTTTAAAATTTATATTTTTTCAAATGAAATTTTATCTCTTCTAGTTTAAACATAAATCAGACTTTTGTGTAGAAAATTACAGTATTCCGTTAAAAATTATCTCTTATGGTACCACAGTCTTTATTTAGTAAATAAATATACCTAAATTTTTTTACTGAAAATTAATAAGTTCAATTTTGATTCAAAAAATGAATTTCCATTAAAAATAAAAAAAAAGGTTTAGCAAAAAATTCCATTTGCTTAACGAGGAGATAAATATTTATTAGGAAGAAACTTTTTATAAAAATTAATGAAGTTTGAACAGCGCAATTAAGTTTAAAACCTAATATTAATGTACGTTTAACTGTTTTTAAAAACTTTCATAGTGGGGTTTTATTATTGGGTTCTATTAATTCAGTTCAGATTCAGGAAAAAAACGAAAAAGGGGGAATTT
Source organism: Belonocnema kinseyi (assembly GCF_010883055.1). NCBI lineage: Eukaryota > Metazoa > Arthropoda > Insecta > Hymenoptera > Cynipidae > Belonocnema > Belonocnema kinseyi. The sequence continues at coordinate 82,427,079 of NC_046659.1, read as the reverse complement.
TTTTAAGCTGGATAAAAGTAACACATCATTGAAGAACGAGAAAAGAGGATAATCGGGGCAATATCAGGAAAAATATTCTTATACCTCAAACTTATTTACTTTAACTTATTTACTTTTCCCCCTATCCCAATCAACAAATCTGTATAATTTCTCTATTTTTTTTAATGAATCCTATTAATTTTACGTTTTTATATTTTGCACTATTTTGCCTATCTAATACGACATATCTTGTATAATATAAGTAGAAGAGTCGCCCGGCTCATTAAAATCTAACTGTTGCATTTTACCAACGATTTCCGCTCTCAAAGATTCAACTGCCGGAGATAGTCGAGATTCCCTGAGGTGCTTCTTACCAAACGTTGACCTATCTTTCGCGAGAAGTGAGATGTCAAACTCACAAAACTTACTCGTACAATAACACTTTAAACAACATTGTTTTGTTGTTAATAACACAATACAGGCCGTGAATAATAAATTGTACAAAAAATAATTAAAAAACACACTTTTTAAAACTTTATGTTTATTTCTTCATAATAAAATTTAAATTGTACATCATCAGTTTTATAATTTACTTTTTATAATTATCTACCATTCTTATTAAATATCAGTACAATATTATATACTTATATCAAGTACATAAATTTGAAACAAGCAAAACAATTTGATAAATAAATTTGACTTAAACATAAATACCCCAAAGCCTAACGTAATACAACAATGGTTTATGAATCAAACTTTTGAAATAAAGCGACACATATGTTTTTCCAAAACCTCCATTTACACGCTCGACTGTTCCTCCAGTGTGACGTATCATTTGATTTTCAGCTTCGACTCTCGTAATTACAGTGAAAGGTGGTGCTGGGAAAGTCTTCGTGCCTTTAGCATGCCCTAAAAAGTTCATTGGTATGTTTACGGGTGTTCCATAAAGATACTTCTCGCCAGGAACATATTTTCCAAGATGCAATGTTTTGTCACTTTTAGGTCTCTTCGAACGAGACTTGAACAATGGTGATGAAGATGCCACATTGAAAATTAAGGCTAAAGCCAATATAAATGCGAAAGCGAAGGTAATGTTGACTTTGATCATTTTTTGTTGTTTAGAAAAATTACAGTATTTGAGGGAAAAAGACACTTTTGAATTACAAAAACTCGTAACATGAATTGAACAGAGGTTGTAGTAATTTTACTAGTGATACACGTTTTTGTCTGAGTTATATATTAAGGTCTTTTATAAGGGCTTAGTCACAAAGTATACATAATTGGTCATGAATTCCTGAAAAACAAGTTCAATGTCTCATATTTACGTGGAGCAATATAGCCCATAGCCATAGCTAGCAAGATGATATTCCATTTTATTCAAGGTGATACAATAATATTGATGTGAAAACATAATATTGCAATATCTTCTTTTTTGAAAGCATCGTGACTTGAAAAAAATTAATTATTGTTATAACTTCGGTAAGAATGGAAAGCAAGTGCTTCATCATATCTTGAAAATGATGCCAACAGACCTCGCTTGCCTACTCTCCAAATAAAAGTTTTCTCACATATTGTCGCGCAAGAATACGGAAAAAAAGTACACAATGCATGAATTTTTTTCAAAATATAAGTCAAGTATTGAAATTTGACCTCTAGAAGAACTCGATCCGGTCATTTTGAGTGCTGCTTTAAAAATATTTAATTTAATAACTGCAAAAAAAGTTGAAAAATGACCTACCTTCGACATCCATTAGAGTTATAAAAGTATTTGAAACCATTCATTTATGTAAGTTTTTGACGTCCATACATAATTAGAGTTAATTGTTTTTTGTTATACTAGTTACACATATAAATTTGGCATAATTTTTTAAAGAATAATATTGCTAGCAAGCCATTTTCTGAGTTCCTATTATACTAGGAAAAATTTCCAAATTTTTTTTGAAACGCGAAAAAATGTAGCTTAAAAGCTCGTATTTTATAAATATCTTTACAAAAAAAATGATCTTTTTTTGCCTGTTAAAAAATGCTTTTCCTAACGCTCCTCTTTAATAATTTTTAAATTTTTATCACAATCACGTAAATTTTCATCAGAAAAACATCAGATAATGCTGGTTTTCAATCATTTTCTTTCTTTACTTTGTTATTGTTATTCACTTTATGAAAATAAGACATGAGAAAAAGCTGATTTTCTTAGGTTTTAACATTTCTTGAAATATTATTCATTTTTTGGTACATTAGGAGCAAGTAAGAAATAATTTTCCATTATCTATAGGAGGAAAAAGCTTAAATGTGAATATTTCTAATCATGTTTTCCTTACATACTCCAATAGATGTGCAGAATAGCAATCTCAACAATTTTGTATTTATTTGTTACTACAATTATAAAAATTAATTTAAAGCTATATATGTTATCTATATTTGCACTTTTCAAACAAATCCTTTTTTGGATGATCCCATTGACTCTCAGTCAAAGCAAAGTTTTGTTTATTGAAAGAATTTTCCTTGGTGAAAAGAAATGGTTCTTTGTTTCAATAAAAATTTGAGTTAATTTAAAATTATTATCTTCAATTTGAAGGTATTTTTAGTCAAATCAAATAAAGTATGTCCATGAAACAGTTTCTCATGCTAAATAGAAACTTCTAACTATGAAAAGCAGTACTTTTCAATTATATATGTACGTCAGAAGTTCATACAAAAAATTGATTTAATTTCTTCTTTATAATTGTGATCAATGACCTACAAGTGATGTTAAATAATTTTTTGCTTATGTGTTGCTGCATATAAAAAATTAATTTAAAGATGAAGTTCATTACAATTTTTTTTTAGTTTTTAAATTAAAATTCCGAACTAAAGCTTAGAATCGTCGGACCTTTTCTTAATCGGAACATTGTCAATTGTAACTAATTCTGGAGCATAGCTGAAGATCCGTTAGGTAAAAATTGCAATTCTTATTCAATCGTAATGTTAAAGGGCTCATCCGATTTCTCGAGAGATTTTCTACAAATCTGTTTCGTATGATTTTATTGAAAAATATAATATATAAAAATATAATTGATAAAATTAACAATTGTGTAATTTCTTAATAAATTATTTCAAACAAAAACCAATAAAATAGATTTGTGGAGAATTTGTCATTAAATAAAATGAGTCCTAAAACATCAGGACTAAATAAGAATTCCAAATTGCCCCTAAAGAGAAAGCAAACACATAATACTCTAAATAATTATTATTAAATAAAAAACTTTGAACTTAAATATTTTCTGCTAAAGTTAACTTTCATTTCTCTTTTAAAACTATTTAAAATTAACAGTGGCAATATTTGTTTCTATTTCATAGATTATTTTTAAATAAGCTCATTTTTCAAACCGAGATAACTTTATTACATCCTCAAGGTACTTTCCGCGCCAAAAATCAGATCTCTAAAAAAACAAGTATTCTATGATTTTGACAATCAAAATTATATCACTGATGATTTCATTCAAGATAAAAAACGTTATTCTAAGCGAAAACATTATAAAATTTATTAAATATATGAAGGTTATCAACGTATTTTCGACTTGAATTTTTCGTACGAAAATTTAACCACTTTTAAAAATCTGGTGAGAAAAAACCGTAAGAAAAAACACAGTTACAAAAACTATTGTTAAAATAAATACCTTCTGTAGACTTGAAGCTTTTTCCATAAAAATAATGTTTTTCATTTGCTAGGATATGGCTGGTGATATAATTTCAACTTTCAAAGTCATACAAAACTTGTATTCAAATCAAAGAATTATGTTACAGAAGCATTTTCTTTGATATTAAACAAATATTTTTCTGAGTGTAAGTATTTTTAGAAAAAAAGCGTTCATTTTCCAATCTCCGGTTTTAATTATCGAAGACTTTGTTTTTTTGGCCCAGTTATTAAAGAATCCTGTTACATTGCATAACTTTGTTTTGTTTTTGTTAGATGCATAAAGCATTATATTTTTTTAATCGAAGTAAACTATATTCAGATTTGCACTTATTGTTATGCTCTTCTGGTCACTAAATATTTGATTAGAAACTGTATAGAATGAGGTTTGCATACAAAACAAATTTGCGTGTTTCCTCATCCATATCGTAGGTACTCTGTCTAGTGTGACTTCAGAAAATACATTCGCTCTCCCCTAGCGAGTATTGAACTTTCTTGGTATGATTAAATATATAATGAGCCGATCGATAGACAACGTACGATTGTAAGTGGACGGCTTTCCAACCGGAATAAGTAAATCGTATTGAAGAATAAAGACAGAAAATCTCATATACCTTGTAAGGGGCAGTTTATTTTTTTTAAGACGCATCCTTAAAAAATCTTTTTGCCTTTCCCGATCTTCTTCGCAGATCATCCCAAAAAGCTTAAATCTCACGGGTGTGACCCTGACAGTCGTAAGACACCACCCCTTTTTTAGGTGAATATTTATTCTAAAATTTCATTCAACAAAGATAGACTTGGCAGCCCGAAATGCTCACAAAACAGGAGAAATAGGATGATTTTTTCAAAATTACGACAATAATAGGGAAGAAAATTCTTTTAAATAAAATAAATGTCCAGGAACCATATTGATTTCAATATGAATCACTTAAGATTTCATGTTGAATTATGTCGCGTGTTAAACAAAATATTTAAATCTTCAAGAAGAAAATTAATTTTTCAACAAAACAGATAAATTTTAAATAGAAAATTTTCAATTTTTAGAAAAAAGTTATTTTTTGGATACAAAAAGGGAATTTGTGTCCAAGAAAGATGATTTTTCAATTAAATAATTTAATTTCCAACAAACAAAAGAATAATTTTTCACAATAAATAGTTGCATTAAACACAAAATAGTTCAACTTCAAAAAAATACAGTGATATTTTTAAATAGATGGTTGAATCTCGAAACCAAAAAGACGCATTTTTTATGATGCAGTTCAGTTTTAAACTCAGAAATTTTTACAAAAAAAAAACTTTTAATCCTGATAAACACATTTTCTGTGAAAAATACAGAATGTTGAACACAACAGTTTAATTTTCGAAAAGCAAGATGGCTTTTGAACAAAATCGTTGAATTTTCAGAAGAAAAAATAATAATTTAATAAGAAGCTGTTTCATTTGAATCAAAAGAGTCAAACTTTCAATAATAAGAGACAAATTTTGAACATAATAGCTGCATTCTTAAACAAATAGTTCGTTTTTCAACCTAAAAAGATAAATTTCCAGATCAATTAGTCGAATCTCAAAAAAATATGATTGAACTTTAGCCAAAAGGATTGGAATTTTTTAGCAAATAGTATGATTTTCACGAAAGTAATTAAATTTTCAACAAAGTAGTTAAATTTGTAACTAAAATGTGACTCATAAAAAGAATAATGCTTGAAAAAGAAGTTCAACCTTTAACCAATTAATAGAGTTTTACATAAAAAAATATCAATTCTCAACAAAGGACAGGAATTTTCAAGAAACTAATTATATTTTGGATCAAAGAGATGGATTATCAACTAATGAAATAAAGTTTTAAAAAATTAGTTTAACTTTTCACCAGCTCGCTGGATTTTCAATGGAAAAGAACTATTTTCTAGCAACTAAAACGATTAATTTTCAATCAAACATAAATTATTTTGGGGCAAAATTTAAAACATCAATTTTATAGCAGGAAAAAATTAATTTTTAACAAAATAGTTTAATTTCAAACCAATAAAATAAAATTGTAACAAATGAGTTCAACTTTTAACCAGTTAGTGGAATTTTCAATTTAACAAACTGAATGTTCAATACGAAATTTAATAGTTGAATTTTGAACTGAAAACGAGCAACTTTCATCCAAAAAGGATTGTGGATATTATCATATAAGCAAATTTATTTTCAACATAATAGTTCAATCTTCAAACAAATAGTGGAATTTTTAACCAAAACAAATGAATTCTACATGAAGACTATAATCGTAGATTTTTCAATTAAAAATAATTTACTCTTAACAAAAAGTACTAGTAAATTTCAGAAAAATAGAAAAATAGAAAAGAAAAAATCATTTTCTTATTGGTTATTATTAATTGAATTCGCATTCAAGCTATAGAACGGAAAGACGGGAAACTTTCTTGAAACCCGAGGTAAAAAGAGGAACTCTTTTTTAAAAAGAAGTAAATAGAGTAATAGGAGGTCGAGCGTGAAGTATGTATATAGATGCTTTACATTTAAAATAATACCACTTGTAATTTTTTTTAATTTCCTGTAACAGTCTGCACCCACCCCCTGCAGCATAACGTATTTTTTGAACGACCCATAAGCATCTCCATTAAAAAATGGTAACTTTAAACTTAATTAAAAAATTCACTGATTGCTTTGCAAACTCATTTTCTATGTAATTCGCCCTAATTCAATTTGCATGTACACAAATTTTTTTATATCAATCCGTCCTAATATGTTTCTAAAAAAATACTCTTCATTTAACTTCTAATTTACTGAGTGCTGGGAAAAATTATCATAAATAATCCATCTAAAGTGCTGATCTTTATCAAAAGAGGATGACCTAGTTTTCGTCTTTTATACGGAATAGAGGAAGATGGAAAACTAAACTCAAAATTAATGTTAAAGACAACCATCTTGGATAAAGAATACTTTATGTAAGCTTTGTCAAATGGTTTCAATTTTGCTAATTTACTTAATTACTGAAAAATATATTAGAGTATCGTTAAGTTTAATTTTTCTTTCTCTTAGAAACGTCTTATAATCTAGCTATACTAGAAAGAGCTCGCTGCCACAGCCGTTGTGTCATGATTCAAGGGCCTGGAGCTAAAGTTGCTTCTGGGTTCACGTTACCCAATGTGCCACATTACCACATGTGTTACATTACATTATATTCTACATTACCCCAAGTAATTACTTCAATAATATCGCCCAAGTATATTACCCCAAGCCAATTTGTCATATGGCTTTGACCCCCTATTATACCTGATTGTATCAACGTTGTACCACTTCACCTCGACTTTTGCCACTTCGCCTCAACCTACTAATATACACTATATTTATATCATATTTCCCAAAATTTATATGGGTCTTTCTGCGTCCCATGTCGCTTTTCCCTACCTTAATGCCGATTTGTTCCGATAATTGCCGATTCCATTAACCACAACTAATTTCCTTTCCTACATTTATAGCACTTATCCCCTTTTGGTGTACCAAACTGTATCGGGAATTGAGACTTCTCCAAACATGTCCTACCCACCACCAATACCCTCGCTCTCCTTATTTTATCTGACCAATTTCCTCTCATTTAAAGTCGTTTTCCCAAATACCACCTTCTTTGCTACACACTCAGTTACAACCTTTTTCTAATTCTGAGATACAATATTTTGTGAACTGCCTCTGTGTCAGGAATGGGCTCCTACCCTCAACGGCCTCTATCGCCGTAGCCCGCAGATACTCATTTTGATTGACGTGTACTGCGTATCTCCTTCCCATTCTAATACTTTCTATTTTATGATTTTTATGATTTATTCAAAAGTAGTTTTTTAATAACAAAAATTCATGGTTAATTATACAAAAATAAAATGAAAAATAAAATAAAATTATTTTTTTCTTTCATTTTTCTTTTGATCATAATATACTACAGATTTCGTTCCCCCTTTAAGTTAAATAAAAAGAAAGTAAATCAAAAAATATAAATCTTTGTTTTATAATTCTAATTTTCATTGACATGCAATACTTATCCCTTCCGCTTTCTTGTATTTCCTATCATTTATTTTCATCCTATGATTTATTTAAAATTAGCTGTTGAATAAAAATAAAAAAAATAGCAATTGAAATTGATTGTAGAAAAATAAAGGTAAATAAAACAATTATATTCCTGGTTTTTTTATTTTCATTGACATTTACAACTGATTCCCTTCCCTCTTTTAAATGAACGGAAAATAAGTTAATAAAAGAAAAATGATTTTATAAAAATGTTTTTCCTTTAATAAAAGTCCTTTTTATTTACATGTTCTACTCATCCTCTTCTACTTTTTGTTAAATCAAAGAATAAAAGCAAAAGAAGGCGTGCGTTGATTTTACTTTACATGTTGTATCATTCTTGTCACTCTAAACTTGGCCATTTCGAAATACTCGCCTTCTCGCTTTTTTTACTTTTAATAGCCATATTTGTATCAAAATTGCGATGCTGTCACGATATACATCTTGATTTTCCTCATTAATTTTTTAAGTAATTATAAAAATTTAAATGATAAAGTAGGAAAATGAATTTGTTGCAAATGTAACGGTTTTTAACATGTACCAGCACGCACAAATAGTATTGTCATTAATTTCTTGTTGGGAAATTAGAACAGCATTTTCTTCAGCTAATAACAGCCATATTAAAATTTGATTGACAAAAGCGTTTTTATTCATAAAAAGCGGGATGGTGAGAGACTCGAAATGGCCAAGTCCAGAGTGACAAAAATGAAATCACATGTGCAGTAAAATCTATTAAAATCTTAATTTTTTCCGTCGAGGTTTCCAAAGACCTTAAAGACTTAAAAAAAAAACTTTCCAAAGCTTTAAAAATAGATCATCAGGAGTATATTAAAAAAAGTTCGTTTAAAAATTGCCATAAATTTTCAGATATTTATAAAAATTTCCAGTTATTTATAAATTACCCAAAATTTATTTTTCAAAATTTCCGGAAATTTATGATAATTTTCGGAAATTTTCTGAATTTAACATGTAATTAATGGTAACTGCTCGGTTCTGACTGTTCTTATCTGTAGATTTAGAGTTTAGGATATTTAAAACTGTATTTGAAAATTTATTGTAATTTATGATGTTTGAAGTTGTAGTATAAATTTCTATAATATTTTAGAATGTCCACTTTTCAGGTTTAGGCAAAGCTGTAATCTTAATTTCGACAATTTTGTAAAAGCTTGGTTTGTCACGTTTTAGTTTTTTTTCGTTTAGAATTATATTTACTTAGGCCTAGGATAGAAGAAAACGTTGTAAAATTATCCGAGCTTATTTCCACTATGACTAAACTTTGAAAGAAGCCTCACGATAACGCAGTATACCTTAATTGCGGTCACCTTTATTGTTAGTTCTTCAAAATTCTGGGTTCTTCTGGTCACCTGCTGCCTTACTTAGGTGAAGAAACGGAGTGTGTCTTGTACCCTCACCCGTACCTCTGCTAACCAATCAGAGGTAACAATTTGTATCCCTCCAAAATCTGCGTTCCTCCAGCGCTCGCAAGAAGAACTCAGAGCTAAAGGGGACAGAGTGAAAAACATTCGCAATTGATCATTTGTCGGATCAATACAGCGATCAGTCAACCCTATACTGACTGGAAGGAAATTGTAAAGCTAGAGATTAAAAATAAGAACCGAGCCAAAACGAATGAACCGCTCACTGTAGATCTTCTCTCAATAATTTAATTAAATATTATTATAGATTACACGTGGTTTTTTAAATTTAAATACCCTATAATAAGCAAAGGCTTTACCAACAACAAAACAGTAACTTAAGATAAATGACCTAAAATTCTAAAATCTGCAACCAAAATGTCGTAAAATGCGAACTCGTAGATGTTTAATTTTCATTATTTACCTCTGACCTTGGTTTTTACTCCCTTGGGAGTCAAAATAAGAGTCTTAGCCATGCTTCATAGGCTTTTAAAATTTCTGAAAACATAAATTTATCATAAAAAAATATATTTAAATTTGAATTATACGAAAATCGCGCGTAAATTGATAGTTTTAGTCGGTAACAAAAATGGGTGATTTATGGCTTGTCCGTAGTTTCTAAACAAAAAAATGTAGAAGAATTTTCTTAAGAGACATCCGTCTTTCGCGTTATCGTATTTTTGGTAGTATTGTAATCGCAATCTTCAGCAATGAACGAACTAGTGCATTCGATGGAGAGTCTCCCGGAGACGCCAAACCTGTCCTGATTTTAAGGATTTGAGTATGCAATGAAAAGGTATGAGGCAAACCTAATTCTCCTAGCAGACGAATCGTAATCATTTGTGTAAGTATGATCAGGTAGTATTGTTCTCACATTCGTCCTCCGCACCTCGAGACTTCTGCAGGCTCTACCTCTCAGCAAGGCGCTCTTCGCTGCATATTATATATGTGGTAAACTGAGCGCCATATATATTAGGGTGGTCCAAAAATGTATTACAAATTTTTTCTTCACTCTATAAAGCATTTCAACCCGCAAAAAGTTTCTATTTCTATTTAATTTTCATGGTGAAATTCTGGATTTTCGAAAAATTGAACTCACACTTCAAGGTCTGATCGAAAAATGTCAAGTTTTTTAGGGATTGAAGAGGTGTGTCTACGAAATAAAACTATAATAATAACTTATTATTTTATTTCCTGCGATTTCCTGATCAATAAAGAAGAAAAAAAGTATATGCTTTAAGTATTTTGAATGAAAAAATGACGAATCTGATTTTCAAACTATGTATGTACTAATATGTATTTCTTCTAACGCAAAATATAAGTACCTCTATTATGAAAAATAATTGCATAACGGGTATTATCTATTCCTCTTAATTTATATATGATTTTATAATCGCAGAATATAATGATTTTTTGAATACTGTTGTTACGATCTGCAATATGAATGTACATAAGTAGAATGCATAGGCAGATTTATTTTCATCGCGAGCATTAAATTTAGAGGCAATGCTTCGAAATCTCCCTCAGTCAACGCGGAGGCTAAAGGACAACTGCTGAGCGCAGTTGAGGACAAGGCGCCCTATTGAGAGGATCGAATTTAATTAGAATTTCGTACAGAATGTTAGTTTTTAGTGAATATTTATTGAAAAAATTATATTTTGTATTAAAAATGACTAAGGTTTGAATTTTTGCATTTGAAAAAAAATGAAAGGCACAATGACTGATATAATATAAACATGCATTAGTATAAACATACAAATAATAAGCATAAAAGTGAGAATTGTGGGTATATTACCACATACAATAAAAGTATCTCGACACCGCTTCTTAAAAATTGTAGACCCTCTCTTAATCTATCTTGATAAAAAGAAATAAAAATAATTAAACCTTATTTTTAAAAATGAGGAGAAGTAGGCACGCGCAGTCTTTTGAAAACCTGCGAATATTTTCAATGATCTCGCCTAAAGATCAATAAAATGTTTAATTTTGAAGTTTTTGAAAAATTATATCCTTATTCAACAAAAACTATACAACTCAGAGGGGCGAAGCTCCTTTTGTTTATTATAATTTTACTATTTCGGATTCAAAGTAATGATCAAAGAAGACATTTTTTGACTCAATTACGGGGGTAATGACTCCAATTAGACATCAAGCTTGATTGATTAGGAGCTGCTTTTTTCAATTTTCTGATAATCTCAGTTTATTTAATTTAAATGTTGTAATAGTTATCCTTGCTATATTTTTATGTTAACTGAGAAAGCAAGATAAAAAAGAGGTTCTCAACCGCTGACATTTTCCTATATTATTGAAAATGAACACTGTATAGATGAAAGCCGATAACTGCTTAATAATTTAGTCTTGTTCTAGGAATAAGGGAGTAGACTAAAAGGGTCGATATACCAGAAACATCATTCAAATGCCAGGGGATAAGTTATTTAGATGCACCTGCCTTTCTCAAGAATTACCAACTCTAGATTATTGACTGTCAGACTATCAGTCCAGAAAACCACAATTTGCTCTCATTTCCCTTCCATTAGTAGTTTCATATCACCCTCGATTTTTTCAAGAATTTTACTACTTAATAAATAAAATGTACTTTTTTGCGAGTGTCAAGACCTTTTAACGTCAGTTTAAAGATGATGCAACAAAGAATGCAGAAACTATAAAAGAACCTATAAAAAGCCGATTTATAAGTTACATTCATTCAGTCAGTTTCCTTTATCTTTAACATAAAAGGATTGTGGTGAGAAATTGCTTCATTATTCACGGTTGTAGCACAATGCATGCTGCAAAGCTAACGGGTAAATCGTCGTGCCTCGTTTTGTGAAATAAAGATGTCTCTGTTCTTGTTCAAGTTGAGAGTCCTAGAATGCACAGGACGACTGTAATCGTAGAAGTTCGACAAGTTTGAGTGCAGACAATTGGATTAGGTATACATTATGGGTGCAATAGATTCTAGAACCTTGCCAAACTTACTTGAAAGCCAATACCCGTTCTGGAGGAACTGAATGATCTTGCAGGGGAGAAAAGGGTTCAGAGGACATGTGTTTCTAATCATAATATTTTATTTTATGCTTCAAGTCCCGGGTAATCAAGTGCAATCACACGCAATCACTTTTAGTCATATGAAATCAGTCGTAATCACTGTTTGATGACTGTCAAGTATCTGTAATCATCTATAATCACTGAAGTCGTCGGAAATCAGTTGAAATCACTGCAGTCACGCGCAATCACTTCTATTATCCACAGTCAATGCCATCGCACTGATTGAACTACAACTGATTGAGTTTTCTGCAAATTTCCTGCAATTGCTTCTTTAAGCTGCAATCCGTTTGATTGAATGACAAAGACGCATACCTTATTGTTGGTGAAATTGCAACAATTTGACTTTTAGTTGCTGTCTTCAGTTTGTTTTTTTCTATCAAATTAAAAAGAAAGGATAATCCATTTTATTATATTAATTAAAATATATTGCGCTAATTAAATGTTATGTTTACTACGAAAAAAATAATGATTTTATGGACTTTTGTAAATGTCAATTTAAAAATAAGGAATTTCAATAACTTCTCATAAATAAGGGTAACAATTATGTTTTTTTTTTTTAACTTTTTGACTACACATTTCAAAAATGACAATAGCATTTTATTCCTGAGACCAAGATCAACATTTTTCCACTCTGCTACAATTTTTAAACGTTTTTCACACTTTATTATTTTAATTTACAAAGTATATGACGTGTCTATAGTGTATATTGTACACTATTCATACACAAAAATAGTCGATATCCGTTACAGAAAATTATTGATACCGATAATAAGATTTGTGGGAAAATTTTGAATGACTTATATTTTTGTTGAAGGATAATTTTAAATTTTGAAGATTTGAAAATATGTCAAGAAATAAAGTGGAAAATTTTAGAAACATTTTTTGTTATATTGCAGGATATTCTCAAATTTTAAGAAAAACATATTTTAAAAAATAATAGAAAGCTTAAAATTCTTTTAAAATATTCAAAAATAATTTCAATTTAAAGAAAATTTTTAAAAATTGCAAAAAAATGCTTATTTTTAAATATTTTGAAAAAACGATTTTTTTTTAATTTTGACAGGATTCTAGAGACATACAAAAAGTATTTATGAATCCTGAGGCAATTTCAAAAGCTTTTTTTCAAGTTTTTAATTAGAGATTTAGAAGTGATTAAACGATATAAAAATAATTAAACAAGCGTAAATATAGTTAAGATTTTAAAATGTGCGTTTTAGAAAATATTAATTTTAAGTGCATATCTAAAAAGATCAAATATATATTTTTTTAATATTAAAAAGAGAAGAATCTGGTAGATTATAGGTCCATTTTTAGATTTTTAAAATTATTTTGCCAATGTTGAGGAAAAATTAATTATTGAAAAATATATTAAGATGTTTTGAAAATATTTGAAAATTTGAAGAGAATTGAACAACATTTCGAAGCAAAATGTATATTTTTTATGTTTTTGAATAAGAAGCATTTTTGTAATAATTTAAAAATATTTCAAAAGAGCCGAATAAAATACTTAGTGTTCCTGAGAAAATTTTAATTAGTTTTTTCTTAAACGATTGTGACTATTCTTCCCGAAAAATCAGGGTAGTTGAAAAATGGGGGCTGGATTAGTCGTCCCAAAAATTCTGGAGTAGATAAGCCTATGAAAAATATTGGACAAGTAATCTAGAATTTTGGGACAAGAAACTTCATTTTTAAATTAAAAAGGTTAGAAACAATTCAAAATATTTTGAAATCGAAAGATTTTAAAAGATTTTTAAAATCGTAAAAAAAAAAGAATCTGAAAGATTTAAAGTCATTTCTTTTTTTTTTTTGGTTACCTTTTTGAAAGGTCAGGGAAAATTTGAATCTTTTGAAAGATATTGAGGCATTTTAGAAGTTTTTAAAGGATAATCAATATTTAAAATATTGATATTTTTCGGTAAATTCATCACAGATTTTCTTATTTTTTCTATAATTCTAAAATTCCTAAATATTCTTTAAAGCCCCTGTAATTTTATCTAATATTTCTAAAATACTGTAACATAAAGAAACTTTCTAAGCATTTTATAAATTTTATTTCGTTTTATTTGAAACCTATGAAAATCTTTGTGAATTATCTCAAGAATCTTGGAAAAATTGTATTTATGTAACTTTGAAGAGAAACTTATAATACTTAACTAAAAAAGCATCCAGAGGTGACTGTTATCACCTCCAAAGCTCGTGGCCGCTCGTAATTGTATACCTACAACATCATCGCAGGAAGTTTCAACCATCGTATTAAATTATTTGAATTAAGTTATAACATTCTAATCTCATCAGTCACTTGACTTAGTCCGTGGCTATGATGTATCACCGGGTTTACCCGAGTAAAAGTTTAATAAAAACACATAATAATAATAATAATAATAATAATAATAATAATAATAATAATAATAATAATGGTAATGATTCCCTGTTCTCAGATCTCAGAATATACCTTGAGCTAAAATTGAAAGTCTCAAAAGATTGAAAAAAATTAAGAGTAATTAAACAATTTTATAGTGCACTTCTAATTATTTTCCCTTTTAAAGCAAAAAAATATACGCGAGCGTAACGCGCGATTGATGACGCTAGTTTTGTAAATTCTCAGAAATTCTATAAATTATTCTTAATATAAAACACCACTTGCACTAACATAAAGGGAATAATAATATAAAAGTCCCCTCCCTCTTGGTGCGTGTGATAATGTTTATAACAAATGAATGATTTCTGTTCATATGGATTATTTACCTCTTACTACTTACTTTTACTGACAAGGGAAAAAATGTACATTTGTTCCCTCTGACGACACCACGCTTGCAAAGCTCTACTTTAGCCTACTTCATAGGATGGGCCTAAAATCATGAATATGTTTTAAAAACAATTTAGTGAACGATAATGTTAATAATATCGATATGTGTGCTTACTAGTACAACATTCTAAGGGAGAAGCGGGTAATGTGGCGCAGTGTTTTTTAAAAGACTGCGTATTATGCATTTTTTGCTTGCACTATTTTGCTCTATATACATTATAATTTTTAAATGATAACTTCTTATGGCAGGGTGTGAACTCGCAAAATTAGGTAACGCTTCCAACGTAATACTTTATCTTTTCTATCTCTTCTTCGTTTCTCCCTCTCCCTTTCTATATTTTTTTCGCCTCTTCCACTTCTTTTTCTCTCGCAACTCTTTTTCCCGTTCTCTCTGTCCCTCCTCCCCATCTCTACCTCGCTCGCTCTCTTTCACTCCATTCTTCCCTCTCACACTGCATAAGATGAGGTCAAGTTCTGTGAACAGGATTTCGTCCCGGAACACGGACATTTTTTGGGAAAAGGTGCAAAATATCACATTCCATTGGATTGATTTTTTCTGCGCATTTAAGAGGAACCAACACGGAACCAACACGACTTACGGTTTTTACATGAAAAAAGACTAAACAAAGGCATATTTGAAAGGTGACCTCGTCACTTGTGACCTATTGGAAGTAGAAACATTTTCTCTCTTTTAGCTTACGCAGAATTAAGTCCTCTTGTACTCATTCTGTAGGAATATTCTTCTGTGACAACACCGAAACGAGCTATTTAAAAAAACTAAAATTTGGGCATTTACCTGTAAATTCAGGTCAAAATGTGTCACCTTCGACAGGTGCTAACTCGCTATCTATATAGTAAGGAGAATGTTTGTTGTTGTTGAAATTACAGGTATTTCCGTCTACTTAAATTCATCTGTTGACAATTTTTAGATCTGGCCATCAGGATCCGAGCTACAGAGAAATGAGAAAAAAATATGTGATTTTAGCCGAAAAATTGGAAAAAATCGGGTTTTTTTGATTGGCCGTAACTCCGAGACTATTGGTGATAGAAAAACGGTTTTTTTAGTTTCACACATAATTTTATCTACTTTAATTTTTGTAGCACTTTTACCTCTTAAATGCATAGGAAAGCACCAATCCCCATATTATGCACCCCCAAATGAACTCCTTAGGAGGAAAAAAAATGACACCCTCAGAAATTACCATCTAAAAGTACCAGATGACCGGTCTATTGCACTGAGGCTCTGACAGTGTTAGTGCGTGAATAGATTTGCTTTTTTGTGTGATTTCTGAAGTATTATGTAATTATTAAGTGTATTTCGACTGTTTTTATGTTGAAAGAGATCAAAGGAAAAACTGTTTCATTTAAATCATATGAACTTATCACTTCTGCCGGGCG
This sequence comes from Belonocnema kinseyi, assembly GCF_010883055.1. Taxonomy (NCBI): domain Eukaryota; kingdom Metazoa; phylum Arthropoda; class Insecta; order Hymenoptera; family Cynipidae; genus Belonocnema; species Belonocnema kinseyi. Next base: position 82,410,707 of record NC_046659.1, on the reverse strand, counting down.
TCCCTGTACGGCTCAGGTGTTTTCTTTTATAATATTGATCTTCTGACTTTCCTAAAGTAGTTCATATATCGAAAATGGTGAAATTCCTTAATATTCGATAAGAAAAGTTTTAATAGAATACTATACAAGAGCAGGTAATTACGAAATGTTGAATAGTGTATATTCTCATAGCATTGGATGCTAATTACTCACAACTTGAGACATCTAATTTCTTTTTTAATGTAACAAATGAATTTAGACATCTGATTCAAATGAAATTATACGTCAAGTAACTGCCACACGTGACCTTTTTTGGGAGACTTAATAATTAAGTATTATAATTGATATAGATCAAATTCTTTTTTTGTGCATATAAAGTAATGAAGTATTACCCGCTACTAACTTATTATTCTACTGTAGGGAAAGGAGTACAAATACACTTTTATATTTCCATTTTATCTTCTCTACTTTCCACGTTATTTGTACCTATACTTATCTCTTATTGTCCGTTTCACAACTTTACAGGCAATAACCAAACATCAACGACAGTTTATGATCGTATATTGCAACCATGCTCGTCAAAGGCCCAATCGCCAGGTGCCATGAAGAGGTTTAAGTATTGTTTTACAACCTGCAGGTTCTCTTTTGTCTACTGCAGTAACAACCGCAGATACAAGCCCTTTGGTTTCACTTCCTTCGGCATACAGAAAAAAAATTATTTTGTACCTACAATGGACATTAAAATGTTCTGTAGCAAAACTTAATGAAAATAGCTTCACTTTGGACGATACGAATAATGACCTCAATTCAAGCGAATATTGATCATCACTTCAATTCAATATTGATACGATTTCTGCAACGAGCGAGTACACAGTTATCACCGATGAGCTACTTACTAAGAAATCCTAGATTGCTGGGCGGGAAATCTTAAGAGAACAGAGATGAGGTGGTATGAAGCATTCCGCCATGCGCTTCTATGCGTAGAACAAACAGCCGACTTGATCCGCGAGCCGAGTTTAGCCGATTCTATAGAATCCTACGTAAGTCGTGATCGCGAGCAGCGTCGGAAAACTCGAAACTACCTGCCACTTGAACTAAATCTTGGAAATCTCTATAAGAACTCACTACAGATTGACAAATACGCAGTTTTAAGATTTCCAGATTTCGTGGTGAGTAGCTTCTCGGTTATCAGTAAAAAAGATCGTTCTACTTATTGGTGAGAATTTTATAATATTTGTACATTCTCATCATTTGTGATAAGAAAAGTATTAGAATTGTCCGAAACTTCACACAAATATTTTTCTACGGTCAATCACATTATGCGACTCCCTGAAGCAAAAAATCAAGTTTTGGCGTCTGTATGTCCGTCCGACCGTATACACAATAAATCTCGAAAGAATGAACGGATCAATTGAAGCTTCTCAAAATCTATATAATTTATGTTTGCATCCTTTTTTGACCAAACATTTTTTAAAGGTTTTAAGAGAATCAAAAAGAAAATTCTAATCCCTCACAAAAAAAAAAAATAAAAATAATATAAGAAATGCGAAGAAAAATCAGTTTTAGGATAAATTTGAAAAAACTTTAAAACAGTTCAAATGATTTCCTGAAATCTCGAGAAAGAATGTGAAATATCTTAAAGCAAAATTTTGCAATTTTGCAATATTACAAAATATTAGAAAAAATTTAAGAAAGCAAAGGAGATATTCAGAATCATTTAAAAGATTAAAAACAATTTAAAACTTGAAAGGATTTTCAAAAATTGGTAAAAAATGTACATTTTTGAATGTTTCGTACAAGAAGTATAGAAGCTTTTCAAGAATTTTACAAAGACTTCGGGATAATGAAAAAATTTTCTAAAGATTTCTGGGTAATTCAAAAATGTTTCTTTATTTTAAAAAATTAATTTTCAAACAATATTTAAAAAATTGCTAACTCTTCCAAAGATTTACAAAATTGTCAAACAAGAGTCCAGAAGATTTTAGATCGGTTTTCTTATCAAGAAAAATTTTTTTAATTTGTGGAAAAATTCAAATCGTTTTATAAGATTTCGAAGAATTTAAGAAGTTTTGAATATAGTCAAAGAATTTTTAAACTTGTCCAGTTGTTTGAAAATCTATAAAATATTGCTAAGTTTCTACAAAAATTAAAAAATGCCATAATATTTTTTTAAGCGCCTGGAGTTTTCTCTCGTACTTCTTAAACCATGTAAAATAAAAAAATTTCCTTAAAAATAGATGGATTCTTTTTCGACAAATCCAAACTCTTGGAAACTTCGTTTTTAATTTTCTTAATAACCTTCTGTGAATTATATTTCTATAACTTTAAAAACAAACTTATTGTACTTATTTTCTTGTCATCAGATCTCAGAATCTAATTTTAGCTGAAAAATAAATGTTTAAAATTTTTCACAAATAAATTGGTATTAGGAATTTTTTTAATTGAAAATCATGCTTCCCCTCAAACTAAAAACCTCACTATATATAAAATATCATTATGTATATTGGAGGAGATTATCTCGAATTTAGGGAATTTTTTACGAATGAATGAAAATGTTAATTAAACAGAAGATAATAAAAGAGTGAATAGTCATTAAAAATACATTTATAAACATTTTATTTCATTTTAAGTTGACAAACATCTATAGTCTCTGAAATAATGATAAAATGAAATAATTATCATATTAAGTTACGTTAGTATTTGGAATTAATAATTATCTTCTGTATGAAGGTTTCCCCTAAAATCAAATCATGATCAGTAAAGTTTCTTGAAAAATAGGGAAAAGGCGGAATAATTTTAAAAACCTTTTGAAGAGGGAAACATTTTTCATCGTTATAGAACGATAATAATAGCTTACCTAAATTATGTCATGTATATGCAATCTAAATGTGAATCAGACCCTTTATACATAGCTCATCCTGACTATTCTTGTACGAAATGAATGAATAAAAAATGATCTTTATTCTCAAGCGAGGAAATGGTGCTATTTTCTGCTATAGATAGTTTCTAACTTGTGCCCGTTTTAAAAGTAGAAAGTATATTACAAAGTATTAACCATAGTTAACCTTTTAAAAATTGCCTTCTCGAAACATTTATATGTTGCATATTAATTCTGCATATTTTTTGTGCGTAAATACACACATGTAAACTATGAAAAACAACTTTTAGAAATGTTTCAAAAAATGAAAATTAATGATTTTATTTTACAAGCGAAGCCTATAAATACAGAGAAACTCCCTTTCTGTTCTTCTCTTTATTTACTACTTTTTTTAAGAATTCATCTCTTTACCACTGTTTTCAAGAACACTTCCCTTTTCCTGGTATCCAGTTAAATTTAAATTGAATTCATAGAAATTATTCAGAGAATCCAACTTTTTCGCATTTAATCTTACTTTCTTCAAATGGAAAGATCTAATATTATATTTTTGTTTCAGAATTCCTTTTGTTTGGTTGATAATTCTATTATTTGGTAAAACCCTGAAATGTTTAGTTGCAAATTCATTGTCCTAGTTGAAAAATTACCTAGTATGTTTTCGGGCGAAAATAGATCTTGTTTAGTTGTAAATGCAACAATCACATTTTTTCATTAAGAACTCTTCTTTTCTAGCTGAAAGTAAAAATAATTTATTAAATACGCATATTATTTAATATAAATGTAAGTACTTTGTACAAGATTAATTTTTTTAATCCAAAATTAAACTGTTACATTGTTGGGTAAAAATACCCGTTTCTTGTTAAAAATTCTAATAATTTGGTTGTGCATGTATGTATTTGGTTGTCAATTCGTCTTTATTGGTAGAAAATTAATTTTGTTGATTTGAAATTCATCTACTTTATTAGTTATGCAAAAAACATGCTGGAAATAAAATTGATTAGTTGAAGATATTTGGTTGAAAGTAGAATTCTTTTGTTAAAAATCTAAATTTTTTTATTTGAAAAATATATTTTTACAACTGCAAAATTAATAATTGCATTTTTTTAACATTGTTTTTAGTCAAAAATTCAACTATTTGGTTAAATATTCAAGCTTACGTTGAAAATTTATATTTCTTATGATAAAATTTAAATATATAGTTGAAAATGTGTTTTTTTTTCGTTGATAAAATTCTATTCCTTTAATCAAAAATGTAAATGTTTCATTATTGGTTTTAAAATTGATATTTTCATACAAAAAATTATCTTTTCTATTTAAAGATTCATCTATTTAGCTACAAATCCACGTACTTTGTTGATTAGTTCAGTTTTTTAGTAGAAAATTATTCTTTGTGGTTAACATATCATCTTTCTAGTTGAAAGTTGAACTACGCTAATCTCTCGCCTTCAGTCACCCCATTCTCAGCCTTCCTAGAACTGTTGCCTCACGGAGTTTTTCAGGGGAGAAAGGTGAGAGCGGTTGC
>NC_046659.1:82397462-82406231 GCF_010883055.1 Belonocnema kinseyi | reverse complement strand
TGGAAACGAGTCAGGCGGCTCTCATTGCTTACGTTTCTGTCCCACCGAAATCAGTCCAAGGCCATTTGAAGGTAACATCCGACACTTGACTAAAAGCGAGAGTTTAGTGTACATGGTTGAATGTTGAACTCTTTTGTTAATAATTTTTGAAGTTTCATAAAATTCCAATAAAAAAAACAGAAAGGTTTCCGGAAGTAGGTACCCTGTGCTATCCGGGTGTTGTTAAATTCAATATATATTTTTTTGGCCTGGTCGCCACTAACACTTCTGTATTCTCTAAAAGTTTCCTGAAATACCTTTTGCTTGTAAGGTGAAAAACAAGACCACTGATAACAAATATTTTAATTAACTTTTTTCGAAATTCTGGAACATTTTTTAAAACAATTTCTCAATGCATTAACAAAAAAATGGCATGGATCCGTTGTCATTTTAAGATTGTAAAAAATTTTAATTTCTCTTAGATTTGGTGAAACAATCAGAAGACAGTATTTTTAAATTAAAGACAGGCTTGTATAACAGTTATATCTTACAGGTTTACAAGCTTACGTTTTCACACAATGGTCTTCTTATTGTGTCAATATATTCAATCATGTCAGACCCTGGCTTCATTTGATTAAACCTTTACATTTTTCAAGTTTATTATTTTAATAACCTTTTTTTTAACTATTATAATTTTAATAACCTACTTATTTTTACGTCCGATAAAAAAATTACTTGATAAATAAAATGTACTGCAAAGGAGTTTTTATGGATGTTGCTGTTAAAATTAAAATTCAAAAAGTTGAAAATATGATCCAATCAGAATGAAATTTATTGTGCAGGGATTTTAAGCAGTTGAGTTCAAATTGGAAATTTTTTAATTCTATATCAAAATGGTGGCTTTAATGTAGCCCTTAAAAACAAGGAAGAAATTTTTCGACCTATATTTCGCAGGAAAAACTGAAAAATAGTTTCACAAATTCATTGTTTTAATAATTAGTAATACGTATTGTTACAATGTCTTGAAGACATTTTCAGGACTATTTTTCCTCAGTAAATACTATCATTAGAAATGTTGTAAACACAAATCATTCCTTCTTTTTCAAATAAAAGTGTGTGTGCAGAAGTTAAATATGTTTACTTTAATATTTGTTAGATTTTCTAATCAAATATTTTATTTCACGCAAAAATTATTTAATTCAACAGCTTATTTTGGCATAAAAACCTCCACTTACAAAATGAGTACTGCTTTGTATCTTATCTAATTTAGACGAAAATATTATTAAAATAAGGGACCAGAATATGTATAATTATTGATATATTGCATAGTTATCCTTCCAGGTGTGTCCAAAATAGCAATCACCTCATTTTTTTGTAATCATCAAATAAAAAAATTAATTTGTTAGCTTCATAAATACTAACTATTGAAACTCGCAGTTCTGTTTGTAGCATAAATCAATATTTTAGAATTGTTGAACGAATAACATCAGTTATAAATAAATATGTAAAGAACAAACGTAAATACCATAAAGCAAGAATATGACACTTCCTAGAGACATTAAACTTATAGTAATATCGATCAGGAAATGAAAGCGTTAATAAAAAGTTTTCTTCTAAAAGAAGAAAAACTTAGGAATGTGTGAGAAACCGAATTAATAAGTTAAAAATATTTATGATTTTAAACTTATGGACCAAAAAAATTGATTTAGGGTTCTAAATTATAAAGTGTTAAATTAAACGTCTAACAATTTGAAATTATAGTTCGTGATTCCTTCGAACTACTTTTCGAGTTTTTGGAAAAAATGCTTCATTATAATTTACGTCAGAGGAAATAAATTCTAGAAAGTTTTCTTTCAATTTTAGATTTATTTCTTCATACACAAATGAAATTTTTACAACAATGTTTTAAATACCATACAACTTCACAACAAAACAGACGTCTTCATTTATCCCGTTCATAAATTCCAGAGTTACATTATGGTAGCCTAAACCACCATCGACGATTCTGGATATTCCATATGGGGGTTTGCTCTTTTGATTTCTGATCACAATCTGGGTAATATATTGGGCATCTGCTGGTAAATGGAAAATCTCACCGTGAATGGTGTACCAGTTACTGTTTCTTGGTGCAAAAACGGCCTTTCGAAGAAGTAATTCATCTGGAGGAGTCCTATTTCCGTAACTATTGGTGTTATTCAATGGAAAATTGAACATGCCCATTGATAATCCTCCACGAAAAATCAAAAAGATCACAAATGCCAAAATAAATGTTATCTTGCCCAACATTTTTGACCAATTTCAGAATAAGACGCCCTTCTTTCTTGTATCAAATAAACAAAATTTATGCTTGGGAAATAGCTCAATTTTAACAATTATTAAATAGAGACTGAAATACTTTGATGAATGTATCCACTTTTATATCATCTTTTTTTAACGTGCTTATCAGTCTTTAAACATTTTCAGACGCGAAAAATCTTCAAATTATATCTCTATCATGACTAATGCCTCAAAGACGATTCTAATTAAATTATGCTAACTGAAGTTTCATCTTAATAAACCCTATTGATACAATTTCTACACCGCTTAATTATAAATAATAAATAGCATACAATTTTTTATTTTAACATTCATTGCCAAATTTTATTGAACCAGAATCTCAATCCTACCTATGTGTTAAACAAGAGTTTTGCGTGTTTAGGAAAAAAACTTTAAGGATTTTTATCAGTCTTTAAACAAAGTTCGACGTAATGGATTTTTGAATATGTTCTCATTAATTTATAAGTCAGACAATAAATTATGTGAGTTTTAGGCTCGATGAATTCAAAACAGAACCATATATATTAGAAGCCATAATTTACGTGAAGCATTTATGGGTGGAGGCGATTCGGAAAAATGCTACCATATTCTTTTGAATGGTTATTAAATATATTAAGTTACGTAATTTGATAAAAGATTTGAGATAATTTTATAATCTTTATTACATTTTAATGAGCATTCTTTGTCGCAATCGTTTCACAATCACTGTAAAATATATTTAAGAATCATAAATGAAAGTAAATATTAAAACATCCATATCGGATTTCCCATCATTTTAATTTCATTGGCATTCGGTCATCTTTATTCAGATAACTTGTATTTCAGTATACAATTTTATTCCAACAGTAATTTTGAAAATTTAGAATACAGAATTATTCAGTTTTTAAAATTTCTATTTTAAAGGTAGGTATGTGATTTTGAATATTGTTTGTAATATGTAGATCAATTTTAAAGATTAACATATAAAAATTTCTTCAATGAGATTGAATTCAACATCGTCATATTCCTATCAGACCGTTATCTTATCAGAATTCAAGATAGTTCTAATTTAGTCCCTTCTCTAGTATAACTCCTTTGTCCATAAGCAATCTTACAAATAAAGATGAAATTGAGTATCTTGAGCATCTATCTGCTTATGACTGGAATAGAATTTTTACTGAGAAGGATGTAAATAAAAAAAGTTATTTGTCTTTCTCTATTTTTATCATCAGACTTGGACGTATTTCCTCCTCTCCATGCCCTTAAATCAAAGAAGAAGTCCACTCCTGGAATCACTTCTTGTAACAAAGATTTGATGAAAGAATGAATAAAAAAACGTATATTTACTAAAAGAAAACAAAAAATGATATTATTCAAGCCAAATTTCGTAAATTGAAAAACTTAGTACAGAACAAAATCTGGGATTCATACAATTAAAATAATTACAATTCTATCAAAAACAGGAATACAGGGCAAAGACCTGGATTCTCTCATCGGTTTAGCCTTATTCCTCCTAAACACTTGGCTTCTGGTAAAAATCGATCTCCTGCAGACCTTTGGACAGATTTTATTACAAAATCCACACTCCTTTAAAATAGTACTCCTACCCTGTTTTCATTTTCCTCTACTTTTAATGATGCTAATTTATTCTTTGCTGACATATCGCAAGAAGCCATAAATTTAAAACTTTTCAAAGTAAAATCAAATGCTGAAGATTTTGATACAATTTCAATTAAAATACCCCGACTTGCTTTAAGAGTCATAGGCCATATTCTATTGCACATCCATAATGCATTCCTGCATGTTGGAATATTTTTTATACCTGGAAAGAGGTGATTATTCGCACTAATTTTTAAATATCGAATCTTACCTCTCCCAAGCACTTCCGTGATACATCCATCCTATGTGCATTATCTAAACCTTTTAAACGCATTATTCATCAGTACCCTACTACAAAAATTAAAACTAACAATTTTAATGATTCTAATGCAATTTGGGTATCGTGCCTGGGATATTCGGTTTACCTTTCCACTTAAAATTACTTCGAATCTGAAACTTATAATCGCTAGAAGGGTAATTATGTTTGTTATCTCTTTTGACTTTCTTAAGGGGCTTGGTACAGCTAATAATAATTTACGATTAACTGAGCTCAAATCGCTTCACCTCTTAAATATGGCTATTAAATGCTTTGATTATTATCTTAGTAATCTTTCTGAACGAACAACTATCATAAATATTCTGAAGACTTTAAGCTTTACCTTTCTAGTCATTTGCGAATCTTGAAAGCTCACTGAAAAAGGTACCAGCGGATACTGATCTGATTATGCAGTAGGCCTTGACAAGTGTCCTCACTTTTAACCCTGCTAAAACTATGACCATAATCATAGGACCTGCTTCTTCTCCGTCACTTGAAAAAATTGCAAACCTGCTTGCTCTCTTGATCGATAGACGTCTAATCCCATTTGTGGAATCTGTAAAAGATTTAGGCTACATTTTCTATCGCTCTTTTAGTTGGAACGAACAGTTTGCGGATATCTCGAGGAAAGCTCTTAGAGTCTGCCAACAACTTAACAGGAATAAAGGCATCACTTCGTAATTCAACTCGTATCCTAGTTAAATATGTCATCCTTTTTTTCTATGACTACGGCTGTGTGGTATATGGTGATATTACTGATGAGCTGTATGCCAAGCTTAAGCGTACACTTAATGTTATATTCGTTTCATCCATAACATCTCCAAAATAAACAAATTAATTAGTATAGAGAAAAATCCGGACCTCCTTAAGTCGCTAAAAGAATAAATGTGTAATTTTGTTTTATAGCCTATTCAGTAATGAAGCTCCGCACTATATTCTTAACGTCTTCCATATAATTGGCAAAGATCAACCTACAAAAGGAAAACAGTAATAAACATTCAGTCACATCATATGTGTACAATGCACAGGTCTTTTATTACTCGTGGTGCTCACCTGTGGAATAAACTACCTATAAGAATTAGAAATACACCTTCACAGTATAACTTTATAAAACTCCTTTTTGGTTACTTATTTAATACATCAAATCCAAGAAAATTAATTAATTTATTTATTTACTCTTGGTAAATACCTATTTTTTATCTAAATCTTCAAATCGATCGCCTTCAAATTTCGAATATATTATGTATCACCTTTTCAAACAAATCCAAAATTCTTCATTTTTAAAGATTCACAATTGGACATTTTTCTTATGGATAGCAAAAGTCTTTTACTGCATATCAAAAAGAGTCTTCATGATTTTTTTAGATATTTAAAACGATATATTTAGTTAGCAGAAAGTATTCGACGTTTAAAATTTTGAAAAATATGATTTTTTCGATATACTTTAATGTTCTGTCACCAATTATTCATCGAATCCGTATTTACTGTACGAATTCATTTATCTTGATGTAACAATCGATTTTGAAAAACGTTTAGTGTAAAAGAAAATCCTGGTGAGAGGCCATCCATATACCACGTGGAAAATTTTTCACCACTTTTGGATCCCCTCCCCTCGTGGACAGCAGTGGAATTTGGACACCCCCCCCCCCCTTGTACTCTGTTCACATGGAGGTATTTTATGAAAATATAGATATTATTAGTCATTAAAATCTCCGGGAGGTCGCGACAATTCCATGGACGTCATTTGAGTACTCACTAAAATTTCAGATTCTTTTCCTTTTAAATGTCAACAGTTCGAAACTTGTTGACTAGCTAACAGCTGTTGGTGCATTTTGCAACAATTTATCGTTAAACTGGTCGGACATTCGAATGAAAAAACGTCATTATAGTACTCTTCAAACCCACGGGGATTGCTTTTTTGGATGTCAAAAATTACCAAGAAGTTTGACTGGCAGCTTCTGAATGTATGCCAAAGTTGACTGGCAGGCTGTCAAACATGCCAAAAATTCAAGTCAAGAAACGTGATTTTAGTACTCTTGAATCCTATAGATTAAAATTCTAGTTAATGAAAAGGACAAAACCTTCATCCGGTTGCTGATTAAAATGACAGTCAACTTTGGCACCTCTCAGGAGCTGTCAGTCAAATTCCATGTTAGTTGTTTGCACCAAAACAATCATCCTCAATGGGTTTGAAGAGTACTAAAATGACGTTCTTTTACTCCAATTTTTACATGTTTTGATAGTTTCCAGTTAACTTTGGCACCACTCAGGAGCTGCCAGTCAAACTTATTGTTAGTTTTCAGCACCAAAACAATCATCCTGAATGGCTTTGAAGAGTACTAAAATGACGTTTTTCACTCGAATTTTTTACATGTTTGACAGTTTGTCAGTTAACTTTGGCACCACTCAGGAGCTGCCAGTCAAACTTATTGTTAGTTTTTAGGATCCAACCAATCATTCCCCGTGGGTTTGAAGAGTACTAAAATTACGTTTTTTCACTCGAATTTTTGACATGTTTGAAAGTTTTCCAGTTAACTTTGGCACCACTCAGGAGCTGCCAGTCAATCTTATGGTTAGTTTTTAGCACCAAAACAATCATCATCAATGGGTTTCAAGAGTACTAAAATTACGTTTTTTCACTCGAATTTTTGACATGTTTGACAGTTTCCCAGTTAACTTTGGCACCACTCAGGAGCTGCCAGTCAAATTCGTTGTTAGTATTTTGCAGCAAAACAATCATCCCCAATGGGTTACAAGAGTACTAAAATTACGTTTTTTCACTCGAATTTTTGACATATTTGAAAGTTTTCCAGTTAACTTTGGCACCACTCAGGAGCTGCCAGTCAATCTTATGGTTAGTTTTTAGCACCAAAACAATCATCATCAATGGGTTTGAAGAGTACTAAAATGACGTTTTTTCACTTTTTCACCTTGTCTCATTTCAGTATATTTTTTCACAGATTTAGTGAAATGTGTGTCCACGTGGATTCTAGGTCCTGACGAATACAGTTGAGTAGAACATAATTTTTAGGTGAAAACAGAAATTTCAAAAATAATAAAAAATAATTGAAAACCATAATTTTTTAAATATCCCTTTCAGATGTCTTTTAGGACCTTAGGCGTATCATTCAATAAAATAATATTTTCCCAACTTCAAAAAATGTTCGCATCGCGAGCAATTGCGAAACGATGGAAACATATTATTTACTTAATGAAACGCCAAAATACCGATTATATGGTAGTTATTTTGACACTTCCTGCTATAACTATATGTCTTTTTATATCTTAAGGGATCCCTGGAAAGGATAATAAAAAAATGTATAATTTTTTACCGTTTTTGATTATCCTTGAGACTTCGATTAGGAAATAAAAATGATATTCTACATAACTAAATTAATCACCCCGATTTTCTTTTCCAACACAAATTTCGAAAATCTTTTTTGACATTAAAATAGATAAATTAGTGCAGTAAAAACTAATTCCAAGAAGAAATGGGGAAAGAACATTAAAATATATCGAAGGAACCACTGTTTTCAAAGTTTCAAACATCAAAAAGTTTATGCTAACAGAAAATATCCTTCTAAAAATTAAAAAACAAGCATGAAGACTCATTTTCAGATGCACATATATATTTTTGTTAGTCATAATAAAAATTAAAAAATTTTGTTTCATCGGTTCATCCTAAAAGGTGTGTTGTTCAATTTTGAAGATTTCCAATATAAAATTGTGTTTAATAAGACATGACAAAAGTGTGTTGATTAATTTATGCATGACCGCTTACATTTTAAAATATTATTCATTTACAAAATTTGAACTAGAAATATAATAAAATACTTGTCATGGAAAAGAAAGAAGATGCAAACAAAATGTTTTCTATAAAATAATCCAAAACCGAAACTTTTTGCTTGGGCAACCTATAGTGACAAAAATTATAAATTTAAAAAAGCAAAAATGCTGAAACTCCCTTATATATTAGTTAAAATCTTTCATTAAGTACGAGTTCGCATTCAGTATTTAATTAAAACTAATGCAAAAATTGTATTAATTTTCAAAAAATTGTACTAAAAATTTAGATTTTTACCAACTTCTTTCTATAAGCGCGTAACTCTTAGAAATTTATCCACAGCTAAAACTTGAGGACCAAAACGTTTCGGAGTTTACGAGATCAGTTTTTAAACTTATAAATAATTCTTTTGTCTTTCTAACATAAAACATTTTATGCATGATATAAATATAAATAATATTTACAAAGAATTCTTTTTATAATAAAATCTTGAATAGTTAACAATGTAAAATTACATTATACCATAAAGTAATAATATTTACAAGAATATTCATACGTACCTGGAGATTCTCGTGTAGGAAGGTTCGTACAAAGATCCAACTTAAGAACCAACAATGCTTTCGACATATTGTGTAATAATTATCTTCAGTCTAAGTTTTTTCAGATAAATAGTCCAAACCCATTTTATTATAATTATAATATACGAAAAATTATTATAAATTACCGCTCACTCTAATCATATCCATGTAGTGAAATTTCAACATTTTCTCAAATAAAGTCTCACAGCCAATCTTCT
>NC_046659.1:82391101-82397362 GCF_010883055.1 Belonocnema kinseyi | reverse complement strand
CACTTTTTCTTCAAATCTTAACTTTTATTATTTCAGAATTAAATCGAACATACGAGTTGTGTTCAAAAAGTAAGGTGATTTTTCAATTTTTGCGGGCTGAGTACATTCAAGTTTTAATTTTTTTATTTTGTTGTGTTGATACACTCGTCACGATCATATGTTCACAGTTTTGACTATATAGCTCGTGTTGTTTTTCTGACAGAGGCGTAAAAGGTGTGCTCGGCGATTTTCTTCTTTCCAAAAAAACGGAGAAAAGAGTTTGCATTAAATTTTGTGTGAAAAATGGAATCCAGTGCTCTAAAACTCTTGAAATGTTGACAGTTTCATACGGTGAGTCTAATCTGAGTAAGAAAAATGTGTGTAAGTGGTACAAGCTGTTCCAAGAAGACCGAGAGGATGTCGAAGACGAACCTCGCCCTGGACGTCCCAGCACGTCAACAACAGATGAAAACGTTCAAGCAGTGGAAGAAATGGTGTTGAAAAATCGCCGAATTACCATCAGAGAAGTGGCAGAAGATGTTGGCATATCGGTTGGCTCATGCCATGCTATCTTTTCGGACGTTTTGGGCATGAGACGTGTGTCAGCGAAATTTTTTCCAAAACTGCTTAATTTTGATCAAAAGATCCGACCAAAAACAGCACCACAGTCATGCTTCAGCCTCCATATTCACCAGATTTGGCCCCCAGTGACTTTTTTCTTTTCCCAAAACTGAAGAGACCCATGAAAGGACATCGATTTTCAACGACTGCGGAGATAAAAACTGCAATGGCTGAAAGAACTCGAGGCTATACCACAGAATGATTATCAGAAGTGCTTCGATGATTAGAAAAAGCGTTGGCACAATTGTATTATATCTGAGGGGGATTACTTTCAGGGGACAACATAAATATTGAGGAATAAATGAATATTTTTTGAGAAAACCATAAAGTCACCTTATTTTTTGAACACACCTCGTATTTCAGAAATTTTTGAATCGATTCTAGATATTCTGAATGTATATGAAATTTGTTAACATAAAATTTGTTTCAAATACCGTAAACCTTTACCAAAAAATTGACTGGATTGTTCAATGCACTCCTACACTTCAGAGATACTTGTCTATGTCCCGGTCCACCATCCGAAATTTGGCATTTTCCAAATGGGGGGTGGGACTTCTGATCTATAGTAATAATCTGAGTAATATGATAGGTTTCTGAAGCGAGGGCGTAAGTTTCCCTTTGAATACTAAACCAGTACTTTTTATCTGGCGCAGTTATTTGGGTTCGCAATAGAATGTCATCGGCAGGCGCTCTGTATCCGAAAGTGGTCGTTCGATTTGAGAAACATTGAAAACCACCCAATTCTGATATCACATTAAAAACTAAAATGGACACAAAAACGAAACTGTAGAACATTATGTGCAACGACGTATTTTACGTATTTCTGAATAAGACTTCGCTATGTCTCTCTAAAATATAGATACTGCACTTATTTTTCGTTAAGAATTTATTACAGATTCTACCACACTGAAATCAGTATCACAATATTTTATACGAGATTTGTTAAGACTTCTTATCAGTTGTTAACAATATGAGTGAACATGATAAACCTATGATGTATAATTAAATCCTAATTAAATAATACTGCTGAAGCTTTCTACTTTAATTAATCAAAAAAATGACATCACGGAAAGACGGGACAGAGGGGTAAGCATGCAAAAATAGCCTTGGCGAGTAGCAAATCTATATTGGTATGATATATTTATGTAAATAAAAAATCCTTAAAATGATAACCTTAAAAATTCATTTTTTCGCGTTTCTTGGCCAACAACAAAAACACAAAGAAATTCGAAGAATTCTGACAAAAAATAAATCAACATTTTTGTTACTATTTCAATTTTTTGTGATTATGTTTGAAAAGCGCTACCTCCAATGTCTGAAAGTAAAATGCAATTTGAGGGAGAACCAAAGAGTTTCAGATTTTGCTTTACATAATGAAAAAATTTTCAATTAGTAAAAATCGCGTTCATAAATTATGCTATTATTGTTCGGTAAAAGCCACTAAAAAATTACCATTTTAAATTTAAAAAAATTATAGAATAAATGACAACTTAATAGCGAAACAATACTCTTGTACTAATCGGTGAAATTCATAAATAATTAAAATCTGCTCATATTCAACAGTAGTTATATCTGTGATCAATCCAAATTTCTTTCATTTTAATGCGTTTCATCTTACATTTCTCTTTCTGAAATTTCATTGCAAAAAAATATATAACAAAAAATGTCAAAAAAAGTATATATTTTTTTCTCATAAAATCACTAATTTTATTGCAGAAATATTATAAAAGAGAGTATAAAATAATTATAATTACGTGGAAGACTGAAACGTTATAAGAATATTCTGGTTTGAAAAATTGGATTTATTTTGTATTTTGGACAGAAACATAAATATTTTGGGGCTTCCCGCCTGATACTTTAATTTTAGCCTAAAAGGAAGGGTTTGCAATAAGTTAGTATCGATGTGACATAAAAATTCACAAATATTTTCCTTGAAATCTGATTTTCTAGGAAATGTTAGGAGGGGTGGGATGAAGAATTTAATTGTTCTCAAATATTTCTTAAACAACCATAAAAGCTAATAAAAATGTTCTTTTCCAAATTTTCTTTAACCATGACGCAACAGCTTTATTTGATATGTGAAACAAATATGTTGAAGTGGTCAACTTGGCGCCCGCCGATTATATTCTTCAGAATATTTTCATCTGATTACGATATTTCTGTTTCTTTTTCTCTTGTGCCGTCTTTAAAACGCGATAATTAAAATAGTAAATTATAATTTACCCTGTGAGTTCTAGTTCTGTAATACCCACGACCTTTAGTTCCAATAAGTGTGGAGCCACCTGATGGTACTACACTTTCGACTACAGTGTCGGTCGCGCAACGTCTGACCGGAACGGCTCCTACCACTAGGCGTGCAATAATAGTGGCTGTGCAACGCTGGAAACCTCATTTCTCATAGCCGAAGAAAATCAATAATGCAAACGCTTTCAAAAATGCTTTTCGAAAAATGAGGAATATATATCGTTGTTATAAAATATGAGTCCTAAAATGATTTATGTTACACCAATCACATGTATAATGATTTATGAATAATAAAGAGATTTTGGAACTTGAACTTAAGAAACCTAATTTATCATTTCATGGTTTTTTCTTGATTGGAAAATTTTTCCCAGACACATTAATTTCACAATAACTTCCTGTTATAGGATTTTTTTCAAACGAAATAAGAGGTTCTATTCTAAAATAGCATATATTTTGTTCGTGAAAATCGTTATCAGGTTACGATAAATATTACTTTTTTTAATTGATTGATATTTGATTGATACGTGAGAAGGTAATTTTTATATGCTTATACTTTGAGACCCTGCGTATGTTAAACAGAAAAATACTAAAAAATGAAATCTACAAAACTAAAATATATTTGAAATAAGTAATTTTTGTCTTTGGAACAGCCAATTTCATTAAATTATAATAATAGTCTAAATAAATTACGTATATGCTGCACTAAAGGATTATTTAAAAAAACAATTCCAATATCGTTGGTTCCTTTCCAACGATATTTGTGGCATCCAGGATGATATCGTTGGTTGAGTTACACATTTTTTCCATAAAAAAATCAAAATGTACTGATACAACTGTGGTTATTGTTAACTTAGATAAAATAAGAAAAAATTATTCTTTCTTACAACGATTTACAGCAATTGTGCATCACTTTTTTTGTACTTCTGCAAGTAAAGTTTCCTTTTTTTTTTATTTGAAAGTCAGGAAGGTGTGTGTTATCTCCAAAACAAATTGTTGTTACAGTTCCAAAAAACAACTGTTTAAAAATTTGTACATGTCATAGTGATTATTATTTCAAATGGCTTCTTGTTAAATTTACAATATCTATTTAACTATTCTCACAGGGAATACATGTTGGAAACTTATCAAAGAACTTAAAAAAACACACATGAGAAGAAATACGTCTAGTAAAAGGTAAAGCAAGGAGTACAAAAAACGAATATTTCGAACCAAAAAGGTCAAAGGAACTATGTCGCAGAGTCCATTATGATGCCGAGAAAATTATAAAGGGTCTTGATTAAGGATTATGCGATTTTTTAGATTCTTTTCTAGATTCTCTTGATATTATTTGGATATAATTTGAAACACATTTTTTTATCGAAATTGTGACAATGGTATTAAAATACTAAAAATACTAAATCATAATAATTATTAGCAGAAAGGACCAAAATTTAATTTTTTAAACGTTTTCAGACAGAGCTATTTCTCGAAATCTTATATCATTTCTAATGTGAAAGAGGGACAAAATGCAGAAGAATCTTATGACCGAATATGGACAAACACCATAAAATGATCTTATTGTAATTAAATAGATCTTCCTTGAATAAATTTCTGGGCAAAAATGAAAACTAGGAAAGAAAAATAAGAAGGCGACTAACCAACCCAGGCGAAAAAATTATATATAGTTTATGTATAGGGTGAAGTTATATATGCAATATTCATTTGTTTTAAACAAAAATGTATAAAACAACTGAGTTTTATATATAATACTTCACACTATGTATCAACTATACATATCATTTCCGCCTGGGAAATGCCCTTCCTTCATTTTTTTATTTCTTTCGTCTTTCTTATTTTTATTAGTGTCAAATCATAATTGAAGAGCATTTATAAATAATATTCACCAAAGTTTTGCTACTTATACAACACATGTATGCATACATTAGATATGCGTGATATATGAGTACTGAAACGTCCGTGAATATTATTTATAGACGTTCTTTTACGACTATTGTGACTTCATAGCAATAAAAATAAGAAAGACAAAAGATATAAAAAAAGGAAAAACGTGGATTGGGTTGATTGCCTTCTCATTTTCATTTCCTCGGTTTTCTTTTTGTTCAGATTTTTTTTTCAAATAAGAATCTTTTCTAAATTGCAATAGGAGAATTTTGTACTGTTTTTCTAAATTTGGTCGTTAGATTCTTGGTTTTATTTTCAATAATTCTATACATTAAATAGCTATATTAATTATATTAAACTTAAAATTTGATTACGCGTTTCGTGGTTAAGCTAGAAGCTTCAAGTTTTCGAATTGTCGCACAGTTTTTTATTAATTTAATTCCGTTTTCTTCAGATACATTTTTACAATTATATTAAAAGTCAAAATGTTTCAGTTTTCTCTAATTTTATAGTAAAAAAAGGTAAGACTGATATTTTTAGGGATATTTCCTTTTCTTTATCGAATTTTTTCAATTGTTTTTCGATAAATTATTTTTTCGGGTTTTCCTAATCATAGAATAGCTTTTAAATGTAAAGCGATGAAAAAAATGTGACCATCCTTATAACATCATTTCGAAAAGAATTATTATTGAAAAACTATTTTTTGTGCCTATTGAGAATAGACGTTGAAGGGTTGCTGTATAGAACTAGAAAATCAATATTTTTTTACCGAAAACGGATTTTAAAAAATCAATAAAAATCAATTACACTTTACGTTAAGAGGATGTGTTTTGAATAATAATAGTAATAAACAAAATTAGCAATAACTGGCTTTTAGATAACTGGCTAACAGTTTCTGCATAATTATTGCAATTAATGGAGAAAGAGCGAGTAATGAGTTGATCTTCTCTTCATTTGTTCAGGTGATATGCAAATGCGATTTTGATTGTTACAAATTAAAACTTGAATAAATTTAGGTGATTTTCATCGTTTAAGTGAATTAGACTCATTGCTACTTATTACTACACGATTTTATATGATTTCTAAAGCTTTTTAGGACGTTTATCAGACCTGAAGGAATTTTAAGAGATTTTAAGTTATTAGAAAAGAGATTCAAGAAATTACCTATTAGAATTTCAGCGGAAATCTTAAATTCTAAAGGTACTTAACAAGATCTTAAGGGACGTTAAAGATTTTCACCAGATTTCTAGAAATATACTTCCATGAAGTTGGCCCCCTGAAGTTAACATTTTTAAAATTTTCTTTTTGCATACGTTTTTACATCGTTTGCACTGTTTGTACTTCCAAAATTTTCGTTTGTACCCTCCTGGTTACGAAATTAGGGGTGAAATTGATTTCGGGGGGCTAACTTCACGTATCCCCCGAAATCCAAATTTCTTAAATTTTCTTTTTGCATACGTTTGTACTTCGTTTGTATTGCTTGCACTTTTAATATTTTCGTTTCTACCCTCGTGATTGCGCGACTGGAAGGAAATC
>NC_046659.1:82366896-82391076 GCF_010883055.1 Belonocnema kinseyi | reverse complement strand
CCCCCCCCCGAAATTCAAATTTCTGAAATTTCCTTTTAGCATACGTTTTTACTTCGTTTGTACTGTTTGTACTTTTAATATTTCCGTTTATACCCTCCTGGCTGCCCGGCTAGGGGCAATGAAAATTTCGTGCCATCCCCCCGAAATTCAGATTTGTCAAATTTTCTTTATGCATACGTTTGTATGTCGTTTTTACTGTTTGTACTTTTAATATTTTTGCTTGTACCTTCTCAGTTGCCAGGCTAGGGGAAAATCAAAATATCGTGCTATAATCGCGAAATTAAAATTTCTGAAATCTTCTTTTTGCATACGTTTGTACTGTATGTAGGTTTCATATTTTCGTGTTAACACTCTTGGTTGCCCGCACAGCGGGAAATCAAAATGTCGTGCCATCCCCCCGAAATTCAAATTTCTTACATTTTCTTTTTGCATACGTGTGTACGTCGTTTGTACTGTTTGTAAATTTGATTTTCTAGTTTGCACTATCTTGGTTGCCCAGCTAGAAAAAAATCAAAATTTCGAGTACAAACGAAAATATTAAAAGTACAAACAGTAAAGACGACGTACAAACGTATACAAAAAGAAAATTTTAAAAATTTGAATTTCGGGGGGATAGCATGAAATTTGGATTTTCCCCTAGTCGGGCAACTAAGAGGGTACAAATGAAAATATTAAAAGTACAAACAGTGCAAGCGACGTACAAACGTATGCAAAAAGAAAATTTAAGAAACCTAAATTTCGGTGGGATGGCACGCAAATTTGATTTTCCCCTAGCCAGGCAACCAAGAGGGTAGAAAAAAAATATTATAAGTACAAACAGTACAAGCGACGTACAAACATATTTAAAAAGAAAATTTTAAAAATCTAAACTTGAGGGGCCAACTTCATGGGCGTTAGAAATATTACTGAATTTTGAAAGACATTAGGATATACTGATAAATTTCAGCGGATTTGTGGAAATTTGGTAGTTCAGTGAAAAACTTCTATAGCACCAGTTTCGTTGCTGGCGGTATGTGGCAACCAACTCATTATAGTCTGCTCCGCTTTTGCTTGTTCACGCCTGACTGCTCGCCTGTGTGACAACCGCAGATCCCACACATCCCGCGCAGCACCTGTTACACCTACACGCGGCGCGGCGTCAATTCTCGGAAAGGCTATAGAAGAGAGGGGTTTTGAACATTCCCTCTGTAATTGAAAAGATTTAATTGAATTTCAAAGAATTTCCTAATTTTATATCGAATTATTTTACAGAAAATTCCAGAATTTTGAAGAGTATTAGGAGATTTCAATCACATTTCGAAGATTTTAGAAATATTTGCATATATTGCAAAGGGTTTTAAAGAATTTTAAGACATATTCAGGTGTTTTGGTGATTTCATGGGATTTCGAGGAATATTTTTAACATTTAAAATATTTCAGTGGATTTTAATATATGTTAAGGGATTTACAGTAACTAGGAAAGGTTGTTATGCCTTTAAAATGTTGCAAGGATATTAACCGATTTCCACAGATCTTATAGAATTTTACATTTTTGAGCTATTGCAAGGATTTTCTAAGTTTTTTTAAGGTTTAAGGGATATAAAGAGATTTGAAAAAGAGTCATCAATCTTAAATGTTTTTAGGAGGTGTAATAAAATTTCAAAAATTTAAAGAGATTATAAAAGATTTGAAAATATTTTAAAGTTTTTTAAAGGTCTTTAAAGGATTCTAAGGGATATCAAGAAACTTTAATGATTTCACATGATTTTGAAGGGTTTAAAAATATTTCCAAAGACTCCAAAGTATAGTAATAGATTTTAGGAAATTTCGAAAGATTTTAACAGGTTTAACACAATTTTAAAGAATTTTCGAATATATTACAGTTTTTGTTTAACTTATAGCATTTCAAAGGATTTTGAAGGGCTGCATATAGTGTCAAAGTATTCTTAGAAATTTTGAAGAATAGCAGGGGTTTTTAATGATATTTTTAAAGTTTAAGGGGGCTTAAGAGATTTCAACAAATTTGCAAAAATTTAAAAAGATTTTAGAGCATTTTCACAGGTCTCAAGAGATATAACGATTTTTATGATATTATAAGATTTTAAACGATTTAAAGATATTTCAAAAGATTTTAATGTATATTCCCGGATTTTATAAAATTTTGTGAAATTTCAAAAAGTTTAAAAGAATTTCAAAGGATTTCAAAGGTTTACATGTGTTGCTTAAGTATTTTTCCGAAATTTAAAAGATAGCAGGTTTTTTTAAAATTATAGTTCGAAGGTTTGACGGGGTTTTAGGATATTTCAAAAGATTCGCAAACATTTCAAAAAGATTTTAAAGGTTTTGAACAGATTTTAAAAGATACCAAGGTTTTTTGATGGAATTCCGAGATTTCCAGCGTTTTAAAAATATTTGAAAAGACTAATGTATATTCAAGGCTTTAGAGAATTTCGTAAGATTTTAGAAATGTTAACGGAATTTTAAAGAATTTCCGAATATAATAAAAGATTTTTAGACAATTGTTTCAAATACACAGAATTTCAAAGGATTTTCCCGGATTATATGCGGTTCCAAAGTATTTTTACGAATTTCAATGGATAGCAGGGGATTTCAAGACATTTAACAAGATTTTTATAAGTTACAAAAGATTTTAAATGATTTAAACAGATTTTAAGATATTTTAAGGTTGTTTGATATCATGCGATTTCAATAGATTTCTAAAAAGATATTTCCAAAGATTTCAATTAAAAATATATTTTGAGGGAGCTTTAAAGGATTCATAAAAACTATCACGAATTTTGAAGATTGTAATGTATTTTAATCGAATGTCAAAGATGTCAAGGGATCTCGTAAAATTTCGAAATATTTCACGGCATTTCAAGTATTTTAATCGATTTTTGGATTTTTTGAAAGAGAGATCCAGGATTTTCACCGCTTTAAAGAGGTTTTAGAAGATTTCTCGGTAGCTTATCTTTTAAAAGGCTTTTCTGGAGATTGTGTACGATATTCATCGTGTTTTAAAGATTTCAAAGAATTTTCACACGATTCAAACAATCTAAGGCACTGCAAAGATTGTCAGTAATTCCTTGAGATTTCATTAAATGTGGACATCAGATGTCAAGAATGGTTTAGCTTCTCAATTCTGTACTTATGGGTCAGTTGTTACTCAGTTCATTTTAACAAAATAATTAGAAAGAGGAAACTAACGTGGGAAATTATTTAAACTCCAATTTTCCATTAGTAAGAATTCGTAAGATTTTCCGATCCCTTTTTACGCTAAAAAACTTACATAATTAATGGATGCTTCCGAAATAAACCGAACGAAAAAAAATTATATTAATAAAATTGCTTTAAATATTAATATTTTTTCTGATGTAACAATTTTTATACTGATATTATTCGAGACTCTTCATAGATGACGTTTCCTCAATGACTTTTAGTTTCCGGAACCATTTCGTCATTTTATTGTACCCTAAAAAACACCTGACTACTCGTCAAATGACGTTTGCGTCATACTGACTAATTGTCAACGTAGTGTTTACATCCAACATGCTTCTAGATAATATGACAATATCTCAAGTCTCAGCAAGAATTAAGTGTGTAAAAATAATGAAATTATTTTAAAAAATAAATATAAGTAATATAGTAAATTAAGGATATACCCTACTTATTTCAAGTTCAAAAATGAGCATTGATAAAAATGATTTATAAAATTAAAAGAGTATATTCTCATTGTTAGTTGTTACTAATTTTTAAAGAGAACAGAAGCCAAATCTAATAAAAAATATTTAATGTTAAAATTCCTTATTTCAAAATACAGTGAAAATTGTCAATGGCCCTTCCTTCTATAGCCTGTCAGAAAATTGACGCCGCACGGCATGTAGGTGTAATATGTGATGTGCTGGGTACGCGGGATCTGCGGCTGTCACACAGGCGAGCAGTCAGACACGAACAAACAAAATCGGAGCTGGTTATAATGAGTTAGTTGCCACCCACCGTCTGCCCCGAAATTAGGGCTATAAAAGAGTTTCACTGCAGTTATTTAGATTTTTATTTTTTCGCTCTCTCTCTTCACGTAAAAGTTGCAAGTATGATTGAATTATAATGTTATAGGGCTCATTTTATTTCTTAAAAGATTCTCTTGACTTTTTTTGGTCACATTTTTATTTAAAACATCGTAATCAGAAAAATTATGGTTCATAAAATTGACAAAAGCACAGCTCCTAAAGAACAGATTAAGTAAATAAAAATACAACATTATGATTATATCAGAATTTTAACTTTTGCCTGAAGATAAAGAAAAAAGATAAAATCGTAAGAAACTATTATTGAATAAACAATTTGTATCTGACACATCTTTTCCGAGAGTTCGCCATCAGATATCAAGAAAAATAGCTTCCAATGGAAATTTTATTCTTGACAATGATAGTAGATTTTTGGAAAAGATATAAACGTACCTAAACTTTCCGACAGTTACATGCGAAACTCTATACTTTTTTTATTATAAATGACGTGAGGAGAAAAAATATAACACTTTTGCTCAACAATTTTATTTTTATTTTATCAAAAATAAATTCAACCGTACATAATTATTTTTGTTTTTGTTATTTTCAATTTTATTAAGAAATTAGAATGATTGATGTGGTTCAAATAGCATACAGCTCGATGATGAAATGGATGGGTCGAAGTGGTTTTCTAATAAATTCCAGGGTTACGAAATTCATACTTTGACCACCGGCCAAAACGCGACACTTTGCAGACTTGCCACTAGTAACCTGATCTTTAGCAATAATCCGAGTAATATGGCGACCTGGCGGTATAATGAATGTCTCCACGTAATTATCGTGGCAGCGAAATTTACGTGGCGCAAATACGAAGTACTGAGAAATCAAATTGTCGTGCGGAACTTTATTTCCAAAACTGTAAGTCTTTGCTTCAAACTTTGATCGAGCCCACGATACGTTGATAATTAAAGTAATTAAAAATGCCAAACTGATAAAGCTCGTGTGGGATGCCATTTTCTTAAAATAATTCACACCTACTTTTTTGCGTAAAATGCAGAGGCTCAGTCTAATTTTTCTCTGAGATTGATCAGTTACTGCAATTTTTTAATAATTTTAAGGTCTTATATAACTTTTTTCATGATTGCTTATCAGTCTATAAACACGTCTATATATAAACACTACTTAGTTGCTGAATTTCTGAAACTAATTCAATTACTTTCCATTACTTAATTCCTTAATTAAATAATACGTCATCGGTGTTTACATGTTTATTTAATTAATAGAGAGTGATCAATGTAGATTATTTTAAATCATGAAATATTGCTTTTCTCAATTCCACAACTAACAACATTTTTGCTATAGAAATCGAATTTTTTATGGTATGCATAATTAACAATTTAATTTGGGGCGGCGAAGGCGTGATATTACTGGTGATGACTTTGACAAAAGTTTGCGAGTTTTGAGAAAGATGGTCAGGCATAGGTGCAGTTCAATAATAACTTAATGAGTTTAAAAATCACTTGCATATTTTATACTTCAGGCTCCTTTTCTTCTTTTTGAAGAATGATTCTTTTTTTCAAGAAACTATCTCATTTCTCCTTTTTCTCGAATTTTCACTTCGTTGGATTTCGCTTAAATGCTTCACCTTTCGCTTAAAAGGAAAATTAGATTATTTTTATATAAAGTTATTTTTTTATTTCGCTAGAAAGTTTACTATTATATTTTCGAATCGGAATCCATCTCCTTTGCTTAAAAAATTTACTATTTGGTTATAAATTTATTTATTTTATTCAAAACGCAACTATTTCATTAAAAAAAAATATTGTCGATCTAACGTTGACTTCTTGGACAAAAGTTAAATTATTTTGTTACAAAATAATTTTTTTACGAAGATTCAACGCTTTCGTAAAAAAATTAAACTAAACGGGAAAAATATATGGCTAAACTAGCGATATCCATCTTTGATCAATGTACAATTATTGTTATAAACGAACTAAAGATATTAATGAAATTATTAAGGCGGTGATTTGCAGCAGGATTTATTGTATTATTATCAATAAAGTACATTAATAAATCTTTAAAACCAAAAATATCATATAGCTAAATTAATAATTTTTGAACTCTGAATTTAGCGCTAATCAATTAAAATTAATTTTGACAGAGGTTTGAAACTTAAAATTGATCTGAAAATCGACCTTAAAATTGAACAGATTCATGACAGAACTCATGACGTCAAATACGTAATACCATTTTTTCTTAATTTATCGTTTTAGTTAAAAATTAAACTAATATATTTGTATTAAAATTTATCTTCTTTATTTTTAAATTAAACTATTTTGTTGAAAATTTATGCTTTTCATTAAGAATTCACCTGAAAATTCAAAGAATTCACCACCAAAAAGGTTTTTTTTATCAATAAATGACCTTTAAATATAAAATTGAATTCAAATTTATCTCCATGACTTTTTTTGATAAAAGCAAAATTTACCAAAGTTATAGCATTTTTTAAAAATTCAAAAAAAACACGAAAATCAACATTTTAAGCCACATAACGCACGATATGGAAAAAGTCCAGAGAACAAAAATGTTTCTTTTTTAATGTCCTAAGAGATTATTCTAAAAAAAAGTGTTTTTGGTTGCAGACTCAAAGGTGTGCCGCACATTGGGAAGAAATATGACTTGTTTGGTTCAGAATAACGTACAGCCCACAAATCTTCACCGATTTTGACAAAAAAATGGGAAAAAAGCTAATAAGATATCAAAGAGAGTTGTCCAGCCTGGTTTTTGAATGAGGTTTTCAATTTTTTTATAAATAAATAAATATGACGAAAATAGGGCCTTTTTCTATTTGACGTTCCCGGTGCTTGTAAATAACGGGATAATGGTTGAAATCACTTAAGTTTCATAAAATAGAATTAATGAAGGATATTTCAATATTAGACAATATACAAAAAACATTTGTTATCAACGAATTATTTGTTGAAACAACTTTTTCAACGATTTTCCATAAGTACACATTTTTTCAAGTTATGTTGCAAGAAATTGGAATCGAAACATAATTATGCAAAAAAATTTCCCTTCTGATTATAGTTGTTTATATTATACACAAATTTAATGTACAAATGCAGTAATCAGGCATTTTTTGATAGAAATATTCGTTTTTTTCTATGTCAATTTTTGTCAATTCGGAAATTTATGATAATTTTAGAAAAATTCATATTTTTTTTATTAATCGTATGATTTTTTAACCAAATTTAATAAAAAATGCATTATTTGGGCGTTTGTTTGCAGAAAAATTCAATTTTTTCACTGGCAATCTTTTCAGTTGGGAACTTCATGACAATTTCATTAAAATTCATAATTTTTTTATTCATTTTCTAATTTTTTCAAAACAAATTTAATAAAAAAATGCATTATTGGGGCATCTATCGGCGGAAAAATTATTTTTTGTTTCGATTTTAGACTTTTAATTGGGATCTTCATAATAAATTCGGCAACATTCATGATGAGTTGACACATTTTATGAGAGACGTTTTACTTGGGAAGTTCATAATGAATTCAGCGAAATTCATAATTGGTTGATAAATTTTATATTTTTTTAAAACCAAATTTAATAAACAAAAGCATTATTCGAGCATCTGTCGATGGAAAAACTATTTTTTTCGATATCTATCACAGAAAATCGCTGATCCTCCAATGTACACCGAAATCGGTGTACAAGTGAGTTGCAACAAATTTGAGCCACACAAGTTCATTAGGAGAATCTAGGGCAAAAACATCATTTAGACCCTGTTTTTTCTCATCCAGAGTCAATCGAAATTGATGCCTGGGCGTTCGAACAAATTTCCACTAGATTTTCTGCGGAAGTTTAAAGTTATCTTATCTTACAGTTGTTAGTATCATACATGAAAAATAAGGTAAATACAATAGTAGAATAAAATCAGAAATTGGTTTTTCATGATGAGTAGGGATGTAAAGTTTCATGAAACTTTAGACTGATGAAAATTCTGATGAAACATTGGGGGTTTCGTGTAACATTGTAATGTTTCAAACATAGCGGCTGTCCCAAGTTGATTAGTTCCTAATATCTCCAGCGCGGCGTTAGTTTTCCCATCATTCCCTGCTGTTTTGCATTGTATGGCATGGGGCTAGACCACTTTTAAAAGTTTCCAGTAAACGAAATGTTATTTTTATGAATACCCCTATTGAAATTAAGTCTATTTTATTTATGTAATATTTCAAAACAGATTTTCAAAAGGTTTATATAAATACTAAACGGAAAACATGAATTTAAACGTCATCAAAAGTAAAAAATAATCCTTTCTATTTCGGAATATGCAAGTTTGTACCAGATTTAAACTTATCATTTTAGGGTTTAGTGAGTACTTACATTCTTGAACTATTAAATGAATAATAAATAATAATTATTATCATTTTATTATTTCATTAAATAGTCCCTAAAAAAGGAAAACTATTTTTCAAATGCACGTATGTATACAGAAAAAATTAGTTCTAACGAAGATATTAGAAAAATAGAGCAAAAATTAACCGAATCCCATGCATTTGGTCAATTTTTATTCCCTCAACATTCAACGAAGTGAAGTTAGTTAGTGATTGAAGTGAAAATACCTTACGGTCGAGCTAGAATCCACGTCGACACACATTTCCCTAAATCTGTGGAAAATATACTGAAATGAAACAAGGTATACTCGAGGTATACTCCAATTTTTATATTGTGCACACGCACAATATAATTTTTGTTTTTATTTTTTTCACGACTTTTTCTTTCAAATTCAAATCATGTTTAAGCTCACGTTCTTGAGCTAATTCGAATTTGTTCAGCCAATTCATCGCTCCTTTTGGACTTCTTGTAGTCCGGGAACTCGCGACAATTCTATGGACGTCATTTTACTACTCACTAAAATTTCGGATTCTTTTGTTTTCATAGTCAACAGTTCGAAATTCGTTGACTGACTAACAGCTGTTAGTGCATTTTGCAACAATTTATCGTAAAATTAGTCAAAAATTCGAGTGAAAAAACGTTATTTACTACTCTTTAAACACACGCGGAATGATTGTTTTGGTGCAAAAAACTAACAAAGAATTTGAATGGCAGCTCCTGAGTGGTGCCAAAGTTAACTGGGAAACTGTGAAACATGTCAAAAATTCGAGTGAAAAAACATCATTTTAGTACTCTTCAAACCCATTGAGGATGATTATTTTGGTGCAAACAACTAACAAAGAATTTGACTGGCAGCTCCTGAGTAGTGCCAAAGGTGACTGACATTTTAATCAGCAACCGGATGAAAGTTTTGTCCTTTTCATTCACTAAAATTATCATCTATAGGATACTTCTATAAAAATAATATGTATAGAAAAAAAGAAACCACGGAAATCTCACTTTTTATGTAAATTCACAGCTCTCAACAATGGGTTTCAAGAGTACAAAAATCAAGTTTCTTCACTTGAATTTTTGGCATGTTTGACAGCCTGCCAGTCAACTTTGGCACCACTCAGGAGCTGCCAGTCAAACTTCTTGGTAGTTGTTTGCACCTAAAAAATCATCCCCAATGGTTTTCAAGAGTATTAAAATTACGTTTTTTAACTCGAATTTTTGACATGTTTCACAGTCTGTTAGTTGACTTTGGCCCACTAAGGAGCTGCCAGTCAAACTTATTGTTAGTTTTAAGCATCCAATCAATCATTCCCCGTGTGTTTGAAGAGTAGTGAAATGACTTTTTTTTATTCGAATTTTTGACCAGTTTAACGATAAATTGTTGCAAAATGCACCAATAGCTGTTAGCCAGTCAACGAGTTTCGAACTGTTGACATATGAAAACAAAAGAATCTGAAATTTTAGTGAGTACTCAAATGACGTCCATGGAATTGTCGCGACCTCCCGGACATTTTGAAGACTAATAATATCTATATTTTCATTAAAATACGTCTACGTGGACAAAGTACAGGGGGGGGGGGTATTTGTCCAAATTCCATGGCTGTCCATGAGGGGGAGGGGGGGTCAAAAAGTGGTAAAAATGGTCCACGTGGTATATGGGTGGCCCCTTATTGTGTATGTAGACGTTCATGACTGTTTCTATACACCCTGGCTTTAGTTTAAATGTCGGCGGCTATGACTAACCTTATATTTGGAGGTTGCATTAGGAAGTTATAATTTTCTTCTAAATGACTAGTACGCACTGTTAAATGAAAGAAAGTTGAAAATTAAATAAATATTATTTCAATTAATTTCCTTATTAACAATTACTTAGTCTAATATCGCCAAGCAGACACATGGGAAAGAAATCGGTTAAGATGGTTCGGACATGTTGAGAGAATGCCAAATGAACGACTAACGAAACAAGTGTATCAATGTAAAGTAAATGGCAACGTGCCCAGAGGTAGACCGCGGAAAAAATGGTTAGAATGTGTGAATGAGACCCTACTTAGAAGAGACATAAGAAGTCACAGAAACACGAGAGCCTGCATGAAAAAATGCATGGACATAAAGAAGCCAGAGAAGTATGCCAGGACAGGAAAGTATGGCGGCAAATAGTTAATAAAAAGTGTGTCAGTAGAGTGAATGACGCCTGAAACAAAGACCTTGGCTATTAATGGACCCAAGTGGGGAACCTTACATAACGACTTCGTGAGGTTCTTCGCTTGGGGTGATTGCTAGAGAGATTGATCAGCAACCTGGGTCGGAGCAGTGTTGCGGAACGAACGTGTTATTTACTTAAATAGCACGAGAATTCTGGATCAATCTGAAAAATCTCTATCCCTTTCACACACTACTCCTTTCCCCTGCTGAGTGAGTCACGCCTACCCCGAAAGGGAAATGGCTTAATGGTGTAATAATAACAATAGTTGCTTTGACAGGTGTTCAGGTGACTGACAGCGCAGTTCAGCACTCCACAACTCTGCCTGAGCCAAAATTCAGTCTCCAAATGATACTTTCCCCAGGATGCCCAGATGTGCACCTACATTCAGAGGAATATATTTGAGACTTGAAAAATCTCTCAAATGCTCATTGGGAGACCAATTTAATTTGAGCTGCAATAAATTGAACACCAGCGGTTTTCTGTGTAATTAAAACTGTTGACATAGAAGAAAAATGAATTTTTCTGTAGACAAATGCCTGATAATTGCATTTGTTCATCAAATTTGTTAAAATAAATAATAAAATGTATCAACTTATTATGAATATTGCTGAAATTCCCATCATGTTCCCATCTGAAAAGACTGACATTGAGAAAACCGAATTTTTCTGCCGACAAATACCCGAATAATGTATTTGTTTATTAAATTTGTTGGAAAGATCATAAGATTAAAAACAAATTATGAATTTCGCTGCAAATATCATAAAGTTCCGAATTAAGAAAAAATGCACATCGAAAAAAACGAATTTTTCTGTCGAAAAATGCCTGATTACTGCACTTGTTCATAAAATGTCTTGTAATATAACTAGAAAAAACGTATGATTATGGAAAATCATGAAGAAAATTTTTTCAACAAATAATTTGTGTATGAAAAATTGTGTTGTTTAATAGTATATGTAATATTAGAACATCTTTAGCTAATATTAGTTTATGAAACTTAGGCAATTTCAACACATTTCCTTTTATTGACGAGCAAGGTGAACGTCAAGTAGATAAAAAGGCAATTATTTCGTCATATTTCTTTGTTTATTTATAAAAAAATGAAAATCTAATTGAAAATTCAGACTCGGCAACTCTCTTAGAAATCTTAACAGCTTTTTTTCAAATTTGGTTTGACCAAATCACTCGATATTTGTCGGCTGTACGTTGTTTTGAACCAAAAATGTCATTTTTTCCTACTGTGGGCCGGGAATGTGAAAATTAGATCATATGAACTCCCATCTAACACAACGCTGCTGAAGGTTGGTTGAACTTCTCAGCATAAAATACTAACCAGCTATGACTCTTGGTTGAAACTAACCGCCCCCAAATTCTCGTTAATCGAATTTTTGTGGGTCACTGAGTTAGGGACTTAATTTAGAAGTTGAAAAAAGGCAAGGCTGATATTTCGAACGTATGTGCCACGTTTAAATCGGAAAAATAGAATTGGAAATAAGTAAATTCTGTTTTTGGAAAACCGACAGAAGTTGCAGAAAAATGTTTAATAACAAACTCTTTTAAAGAATGCGCATTTTTTTATAAAGAACCAATGAAACTACGTCTGCTTTAATATCAATGCATGTTATGAATTGTAATAATATACATTTATGGAAATTATATATAAGTTGAGATACAAATTCGAGTGCGAAGCACGAGATACGTGATGAGAATGTATTCGTTAAAGCCGAAGGAGCTTTAACAAAAAAAAGTCACTATCCCCAAATTACTGTTGTCGATGTTTTGACTTTTAGTTGAAAAAAATGTGTCGATATCTGGAATATACAAAGACAGAGCGCAGAGCGCGACATAAACATACCATTGAGCGCGAAGCACGAGAATCAACAGTCGCGCGTCATAGGCGCGCTCAAACTTGTGAGCGAAGCGAGCCGCGTGTGCAGAGCGCTATGAGAATGCGCCCGCGAAGCGGGCGGATTTTTAAAGTATTATTCATTACATTTTGTTTCTTTGAAGTAAGTCAATTTGCCAATGATTTCTGTAAATTGAATTTTCATTCTTTTGTATATAAAATATAATTACCATATCATTTCTATATCATATCTTGGTAGCCTCATTACCTTTCGATTTTTTAAAAACTGATCTTAGTTTTTAGACCAATTATGTTTTATCAAATTATCAAATTTCGTGCTATTTGAGTCAATACGCACATGAAACTTTAACGTCAATAAAGTAGGGTAAAAGAGATTTCTTACGTTCGTGGAGGTGACACAGCTTATCTTCAAGTACCACAATATTGCCTTTTCATTGTTTTTATGCAGTAATAAATCTCGAACATTCGCGTTCTTTCGTTAAATGTTTCTATATTAATTAATATCAATTAAAATTAAAAATAATAATGGTTAAGTATGTATGGATGATCTCACGCAAGTGCAAAATTTCAATTTAGAAAACTATTGAAGTTTGGTTTGCCGAATATGATGTTTTGATCAGAAGTTTGTAATTATGTGTAATGTTCAACAAATTTAAACACGTTACGGGTCAAAAAAGTTGAAACATTTTTCGCATTGATTTAAACGGTTAAGATGGAGACATAGAACGCAAGTTTAATGTCAAGTTTTAGCTTTTGAAAACGGAAGATTTTATGAATAATTCATAATTCCTCTTTTTTAAATTACTTTTTACTGATGTGTCAGGCCAAGATGCTTAAATCTGAGAACAGCATTCAACGATAATTAAAAAAAGAATTGAATCTTTTTTCAAGAGCGACCTTTTGAGTCTCTTTAGGATAATAAATTCAGTAATATAAAAACATAAACAGAACAATAAAAACACAATAATAATAGCCATGAACAGTGGTCGTCATTTTTAGGTATAGAAATTACTTTTTCATAGAAAATTTATGTCCAAATCGTCAAATCCATATTTTTGAAATGTCATTAATGACGGGTCCAAAATAAATTCATGTATTTGCGCTAAGCATCATTACCAAAAGTTAAAGATAAAATGTGTAAAAAACACAATAGTATAGATTTTCGTCAATAGCATACATATATAAAAAAAAAATTATTTTTCAATTTATAAAATAATAATATATGTCCTTCTTACCTTCTCCGTCGAACTCTTACTGTAAATATCAAATTTTTTGGTTTACTACTTACTTAACTTATCTATTTTAAATACCAGCACCAATCAGAATTGTGAGATTATCTTATTTTGGCAGCTTTGAAAATACATTTATCTCACACAAAACTCACGATCAATTTTATTTTTAAAAATTCGAAGAAATCTGTAAAAATGAAATGTTAAATAACCTCAAGATAAAATATTGTTTAAATCTCATTATCTATTTGAAGATATGGAAAAAAGAGTGAAAATTGTAATTTTTTATCTTGATAGTGTTTACATTCTAAAATATGACACTTTTCATGTACTGTTTACTCTATAATAATTTATAGGAAATATATGAAGCTAATGAAGAAGTTGAAATGAAATTAAGAATAATTTTTATAAAAATATCACAGCACACTCAAAAAGTTTTCAAATAATCTAATTAGGTAAGTAAGAAAAAAGTAACAACCTAACTAAAAATAACTGAGGAGGAATGAAATTACACTACATATTTTCTTGGAAAACGTTATTACAATTTATTGAATTTCGTTGAACTGCTACAAGAATTTATTAATTCAATGAACAAATGTGAAATAGTAATCTGATGTATATGTAATTTAAATATGTTTTCACAGGCATAAATTCCACAAATTGCAAGATTACGTGATAAAGTAAGCATAGTTCAAAATTCATAAAGAGGTCAAAATTAAGTTCGATTTATTCTTCTGTGTCTGGGTCGCCGCCCTTGTCTTCTTTAGTTGCGTTGTGACCATACAGCGTAACCAAATAGTCAATACTTGCATGTATGTGGCTGACGAAAATTAGTGTAACAAATGAGTATCCAGGACCACCCTTATAAATACCACAATGATGAGCTCCAGAGCCTTGATCCTCCGCTAGAATCTGGGTAATGATTGGCTTTGGGGGACTCTTTGAATCTTTGTCTGAATCTTTTGGCTTTGGAACACGAAAAACCTTCTTGATAATGTGGTGAGTGAACAAATCAGGGTTTGATTTTACTTTCTTGTGCTTCAATAGAACTTTGTCAGTCTCGTTTTTATCTCCAAAGATGTAATCATGTTTCTTATGGCGAATTTCTAGAAAAATTGCTGCAACACTCAGTACCAAACTTATGGAAAATGTCAAACTGACGAAAATATTGATCTTCATTTTCCACGTATTTGTGAATAGAATCGCTTATGTATTTTTCGTGAACTAAATTATTTCTGACTGAAGGTAGCTTAAATATAGTCAAAATCTAGTAAAAGACTGTGATGCTATTATAAGTGTAACGACGTTTATATAAGTTTCTTCGAGGATGCTTAGTCAGCATTTATACACATTTGAGACTTTCGAAAACTTCCGCATATTATTTTAAAGATAACTATATTGTAGGCCACTTTTTGAATTTCTGTTTTTTTAGCAATCGTCAGTTCAAAAATATTTTTGGTAACGATATTGCATTCAAAAGTATGCCAGCCGGCTTGGCTTTATTTGACTTTTGAACGGATTCATGTCAGTTTAACTGATCAAACTCCAGATTTCACAACTTCTAAGACGAACGTTTGTCTACAAAAATATGTGGAATTTGTCATGAATATTGTCTAACTGTGCAACCAACATATAAGTACTTTCTGAAATAAAAATTTGCCAAGCAATGAAAAAAGATATCGAAATATATTGAATGGATAAAATGAGAGAAATTTTAAGAATATACAAAAAAGAGAAAAATGAAAATTGACAAATTATTCTTTTTTGTCATTATTAAAAGTAAATACTCCAAGTTTTAATAGTCCTATATAATTTTTATTAATATTGACATGCATTTACAAATCCAAAAAATGAACCTGAAGTTGACAAATATGATAAGCAATTTTATAATAGCAAACATGATAAGTTCCTTATTAGCAGTCGAATTCTTAATATGCATCCAACTCTCGGTATAGTTAAATTGTCGATGGTTGCCTCGCACTGGCCATATTACCAAGTCAGGGTAATCGAAACGTAAACACTCAGGGCCGCCTGAAACGTTTCCAATTGGAATGCATAATATTGCGCATTATATTCGACTGAGTACTCGCGCACTGCGGCCTTCCAGAAGCCACATAACAATATTTCATGGTGGCCTCTAGAAACGAAGACAAGTTTTTATTAATTTCCGGATAGAAAACATTTTTCCGTCATTAAAATTTAGTACTTTTATACCTGAAAAAATCTTCGATATAAGTACTAAATACTTTACTACATAATCAAAATATTCACAGCAATAGAAGCATAAAAACTCTTCTATATTTAAAGCAATAAAAATAAAATTATTTTTAATTCATCAAAAAATTTTTTGAGGCTTTTTCTATTGAGGTATTAAAAATCGGCTCAAGAGCTTTCCAGAAATTAAAAGCAATTTTAAGCAATTTGAATGAATGAAAAGTATTTTATCAGCTTCTAAGGGAACTCATAGATTTTCTAAGGATTTTATTACTTTGAGGAATTTCGAAAGCTTTTAAACGTTTTGAATCATTCTAATTTTTTAAAGATTTCACGGTAGTCTAAGGGAATGCAGAAGATTTAATTAAGGGATTTAACATTATTTTTTATAGATTTAAAGGATTTTCAGATCTTAAAGCAAAATTTTCGGGTTTGCATAGAATTCCCTGAAACTCATATGGATTTAAAAATATTTCGTTAGATTTAAAAGGCTTCAGAATATTTTTTATTATGTCAAGGGACGATTTGAAAAAGTATAAAGGATTTTAATGGGATTATTTTTAGTGATCATTTGCGAATTTTCATAGATATAAAAACATTCTAAACATTCTATAATATTTCTATAATTTCCGAATAATTTCACACAACTTATGAGATTTCATAGGACTTCGAAGACTTACAAACATTTCGAAGGATTTTAAAGCAATTTTATAAATTTTTTGAAGATTTCAGTAATTCCCAGGGATTTTCAAGCGATGAAAAAAATTTCAATGAGAAGATTTAAAAATATTTGCACTATTTTTAGGTATTTCTAAGTATTTCAAGGAGTTTTCTAAAGTTTAAAAAAATGTAAAGAAACCTGGAAAGATCTTAATGATTTTAAGGAACTTAAAAAAAATGTATGCGGTATTAAAGGCTCTCTTAGAATTGCCGAAGATTTCGAATGATTTTTTTGGACCTTTAATATTTTGTGATATTTAACCCTTGCGTTGCCCCCGGGTACCCGGGTACCCATCGGCATACGTTTTGTTAAATAAATTTTTTTCTAATAAAGATAGGACGAATGCTTCTCGGAACAGTATGATTAAACTGATTCTCTATCGAAATTTTCATTGCACATATTTTTAGAAATTTTTTAGCTTGAAATATCTTGCAATTAAAAAAAAGCACGGTGGAGCCACCTGGGTACCCGGGTACCCCGACAGAAAAAGCATGAATTTTATACAGTATATCATAAAAATAAAGTTTGTTACAATAGTATATAAAATAAATATGGATAATTTTATTAATAATAACAAAATATATACATTTTTAATAGAATTTTCTTGAATTATTGGACGCAATACCGAGCCTCAGTGGACTTTTAACAACAATTTCGTTAGCGGGGTACCCAGGTGTCCGGGTGGCAGACGCTGTGAGTTTTTTTGGTTGGCAACATAAGAGTTAAAGAATTTTAACGGATTTTATCAGATTTCCACGTATTTGAATGATCATAGGAGATTTTAAAAGCTCTCATGGTATTTAGTAAATTTTCCAGGATTTCGAGAAATATTAGATTTCATGGATTTTCACTTGCTTCTCAAGGGACGTTATTCAATTCAAACGGATTGTAAATATTTGAAGCTACCTCTTCGCATTGATTTTATTGTGGGGTTGAAGGGTTTATGTGGTAGGAGTCACTAGAAAAGGGAGATAGAGGGAGAGGTAATTTGCTTTAGCGTTTGAAAATACGTATTATTACTGCATTTCGAAAAAGACAGAAGAAAACCGAAACTTTTTATTTAAAAACTCGATATGTATTTCGAAAACTGCGAGAGAAAAATTATCATAATTATTTTGTTTATACATAGTTGAAGACGATAATATCCGCACACAACCGACAAAATGTTCATTTTAACATAGTTTAATTTAATAACGGGAAACCTACAAAACTGTTTCAATTAAAACTTAATGCACGGACAAAGTTATCAATTCTGGAAAAGCATTAAGATCTAAGCGTTTTAAATTACTGCATTATAATTGGAAAAACTAAAATAAAAAACTTAATAATAGGAAGTAAGTAACGGGCCGGATCGAGAATTTGAAAATGAAGAAAGTTTAAAACAAATATTTGCAAATTCAAACTTTTAAAGATAAGCAACTTTAGTTTTAAGGCCTTAAAAATTGAACTATGATAAAATTGTGCCATCGAAACTATAATTTAAAATTTAAATTATAAAAATTTTAAAGATAATAAAAATCATGACCGGAAATAAAAATTTTTTATATAAATCAACCAAAATTCTGGTTAATTTAACCTGATATTTTTTGGCGGGAGGTATCATATTATTTAGTATCGAATAAAATTTAAACAGATAGAATCATATTTTTTTGAAGGCGATTTCTGTATATAAAAACAATCAATGTCATTTTTACCGCAAAATTAAAGAATGTTAAATATTTTGAACTTCTAAAGCGCAATCATTCCAATTACGTTTAAAAATACATTATTTCCAATTGGAAGCATTAAAAATAGTGCATTCCAGCCTTTTATAACAGTGTTTTGCAGGGGTGCTCAATTATCATTTATACACATTGAGGATTTTTGAAAACTTCCACATTATATTTTTATGATAATTAAATTGTAGGCCCATTTTTTGTTTTTTGTTTTATTAAATATTTATGTAAGCGGAATCTGCAAAAAATGTGAATATAACCAATTTTTCTTAATATTCTACGACTGATTATATTTTAATATAAAATGGAAAAATGATTTTCGTACTACATGGAAAAGTATTTTCGAAAAAACAAACTTATCAGTCTCTGGTGTACTCATTAAGCTATTTAAGCTCTACATTTCAAAATTTTTGGAACGAAGGTTGCTCTAAAAATAGATGCGGCATTAGGTATAAATATTGTCTAACTGTGACGCCAGAAAAGTGTATTATCTTCAATTCTATGGTGAGAAGAAAACATCTACGACAAAAGAACTTCCTCAAAGTAAAAAGTTATCAGTACAATCAGCGTATATTATGAAATTAAAGCTGGTCAAGTGATTCTAAAGAATATCTACATTCCTAAA
Organism: Belonocnema kinseyi; assembly: GCF_010883055.1. NCBI lineage: Eukaryota > Metazoa > Arthropoda > Insecta > Hymenoptera > Cynipidae > Belonocnema > Belonocnema kinseyi. The sequence continues at coordinate 82,372,126 of NC_046659.1, read as the reverse complement.
TTTATTACATCGATAAAATTATGCAAATTTCAAGAATGTACTAGAAAGGGGGAAATAAAAATTTACGAGGAACTCTCCATTTTTATTTTATCATTAATAATCTCGCCAAATTTTCATTTTTCCCTTCTTTTATTACATTCTTAAAATTTTTGTAATTTTATCAATTCGTTACACTGATAAATTAATTGACTTTTAGAATTACTTAGAAGACTGACGATTTACCCTAAAAGGCGTTCTATACAATTTTTTGAAAGATTAAAAATATTTTTAGCTATTTAAAAAGATTTAAAGAGATTGCACAGGGTTTTAGCAGCTTTTAAGGTAATTTGTAGAATTTTTAACTAATTTTTTATTTTAAAGAAGTTTTTAAGCTTTTAAACATTTTAAGGAATTTCAAAAGGTTTTTTTTAATTTTACGGCATTTTGAAGCATTTAATATTACCATGTAACGGGGCAAGGTCATTTATTTATGGTAAAGTTTCTCAGCTGCCAATTTATATTTAAGAATTGAAAATCAAAATTTCTAATTTTATTTTGAAATTTAATTAATGCAATTTGATTGGTGAGCAAACTTACCCTATAGGAGCGACTCTACACCATATTAAGGCATTTCAAAGATTTCTATGACTTTTCCGAGACTACAGCAAAACTGATGGATAGCGAATAATTTCCTAGAGCACATACAGGTTTTAAAAGACTTCATAGGAATAAGAACTATGCAGAGTATTTTATATTATTTAAAGGGACTTTAGAAAATTCAAAATATTTTAAAGGCTTCTTATGGGGCCATTTTAAGTGATTTTTAATGAATTTCCGTAGATATAAAAACCATTCTAAAGATTCCATGATATTTATATAATCTGAAAAGAGCTTCGCAAAAATAAAGGATTTTTCGTGGCACTTCACAGAGTTATAAAATATTTGAAATATTTGGCTCAGTATGCGGCTATAAAGAATTCTCTTTAATTTCAAAAGATCTGAAAAAATTTCCTAGGATTTAAAAGATTTTAGGATATAGAAAAACATTCCAAGAGATTGCAGAGGATTCGGAAAATTGTTTAATATTTCAAAGAATTTTTAAAGGATTTTATAAGCATTTCAAGGTTTTAATAATTCACAGAAATTTTAAAGGTTTTCAGTATGGTATTTCAAGAGCAGGAGTTTAAAGAATTTCGTAGGGTTTCAAATATTTAAAAACGTTTCTAGGAATATCATCAGATGTAATGTGATTTCAACAGATTTAATAATATTTTAATGGGCTCATATGAATTAAGTCATATTAATTAAGGGGTTTCAAAAATATTTCAGTGATTTGTAAAGATTTTTAAATACTTCCTATAAATTTCAAGAATGTGAAGGATTTTTAAGGAATTTGAAAAGATTTATAAAGAGGAGGTGAAGAGTTGAAAGATTTTAAATGGCATTTTGAAGTATTCCTAAGAACTCCAAGAAACTTTTAAAATATTTAAAAAATTGGAAGGAATTTCCAAGGAACAAAATCATTCAAAGGAACTCAAAAAAATTGTATGCGGTTATGAACATGTTCCTGGCATTTCGAAAGCTTTGAAGGGATTTTCTAGGTCTTATGACGTTTTAGTATATTAGAACCAAGGAGATTCTTCCAACATTTACAACGGCTTTGATTGGATTTCCAAAGACTTCAACGGTTTTAAGAAATTTTAAGGGATCTTAAAATATGTGATGGTAATTAAATAAATTTACCCATATTTCAGTAAATATCATCGGATTTCATGGAATCTCACGGGGTTTCCAAGGAAATTAATTTTTTTGCGTTTAATAATACGTCATATTAGTGTATTCCAAAAAATATACAAGAAATTGACATTTTTAAGATTTTAAAGCTTGATATGTCGAAAACAGTAAATGAGCGACACTTTTCATGGCCAGATTTGTGTTCAGCTTAAAGAAAATAATACTATATGTGAGTTTAAACAAACTAGAAGTACATACATTGTTAAAGACAATAATATTTAAAAGTTAGTAATGTTCCTGATTGAGCATTTAAAATTGGAGAAACTTTAAAACTAAAATTTCTAAATTAAAACTTTAGAATTGAAACAACTTTACTTTCAAGGCCACAAAAATTAAAGTATATTAAAATTACGCAATCAGAACTATGATTTTGACTTTAAATTATTTAATTTTTAAATACAATACAAATGATCAGGAGGTATTCTATTATGTAGTATTAAATGAAATTTAAAAAGATTGGGTAGATAAAGAATTCAAACTTAACTGAATTTCTAAAAAGTCAAAAGATTAAAACTTTCTTTGAAATCAAAGTGTTCTCAAATTATGATTGTGAAACATAGTCACTAAAAATGATTTATTTTTAAGTTTTGAATCACGCTTTTCAATATTTAAGAGTCTAATTTAAAGCGTACAAGCCATAACTAGGAAATGAATTATAAACTATTTCCATGCAAGCGAAACGTTTTCAAGTAGGTTCAAGTCAAAGGTGATATTAAATTGAAGTTTGCTATAACAAACTATCAAATTGACAGAAAAGCTATAATATATATTCTTTTTCAATCTTTAAAATATTAATATTTTTTTAATTTGTCATTAAAAAAAAAAAAGTGATGGTCAGTCAGGAGATTCGCCATCTGTCTGTTTCGCCAACCTGTCTATATCTGATAAAGTTAATGATTAAATCAAGAGAAATTTTATATGAGCAAGCACTTTAGGAAAAATATCTATAATAAAAATATCAAAAAACACTATAGATTTGTTGCAAAGAAAAAAATTATGTGAGAAACATTATACTTTTACTTAGTCAAAAATGGTTCAGAAGGAATGAAATAATACCACACATTTTCTTGGAAACCATAATTGCACTTTATTAAATTTCGTTCAACTTTACAAGAATTTTTGATTCCACTTAACAAATATCAAATCTTGTTAACACGATTTTAAAACAGCATAATATTTAACAAATCACAAGATTTGACGATAAAGTATGTATTTATTCAAATTCATCAAGAAGTGGCAATGACGTTTTGTTTACGAGTCTGCGTCTGCGTCGTCGTCATTGTCTTTTTTGGGTGTGTGGCCATACAACGTAACCAAATAGTTAAGACTTGCATGTCTGTGACTGACGAATCTTAGCGTGACGAAAGTATGTCCAGGACCACCACCAATGATCTCACAAGATTTGGATCCACTGCCTTGATCCTCTACTTGAACCTGGGTAATGATTGGTGTTGGTGGAGGATTTGAATCTTCATCTGAAGCTTTTGGTTTCGGTACACGGAAAACCTGCTTGAGAATGTGGTGAGTTAGCAAATCTCCTCCTGCTCTTGCTTTCTTGTTCAGCAGTAGAGTTTTGTCGTGGTCCTTTTTCTTTCCAAAGATGTAATCATGTTTATCATGATGGACTTCTAGGAAAATTGCTGAAACACTTAGCACCAAACTCAGGACCAATGTCAAGGTGAAGAAAATATTCTTCACCTTCATCTTGCACGTGTTTTTGAGCAGTAGAACTTCTCTTTTTCGCAAACTGAATAAAGTTTCAACTGAAAGTACTTAAAATATGGTCGCAATGTTTTAAGTGACTACAATGCTCTGCTAATTTCAATCACCTTTTATACGAACTCCTTCAAGCATGCTTAATCAGTATTCAAACACATTTAACAGTATTGGTTTACGCAATTAGCAAAGCTAGGTAAATACTAAGGCGCGAAGAAAAATTCCCACTTTGTTGCGAAATATAATTCCATGTTTAAAATACTGTCTCATAAAATTTCATTAAAACTTCAAAGCGATATGTGTAGGTCAACCTTTTTAATTTTTTTAAACATTTATTTTGATGAAAATAGCAACAACAAAAAAACATGTAGATGTAACCAATGTTTCGGCATCTTCTAGTACAAGTTTTCCGTAAGCTCAATATTGCTTACAATTATGTTAAATTCGCGGGGGTGTTTGAAATATAAATATTTGTTATCCTGTAAAGTGTATTGTTACATAGAAATTAAATTAATGAATAATTACGGGTTAAAAATATATTTCTTTCAAACGATGTTACGTCAGAGATGTTAATTTTAGAATAAACGAAAATTAAACAGAGAAGCTATTTAAAAACATACACCTGTACTATTTAAGCTGACCAAGCTCCACGTGTCACAAATTTTGAGACGAAGGTTTCTCTTAATAAATTCTTTGGCATTATCTACAAATATTGTCTAATTGTGACGTCATGATCATGTTTGTATCATCTTCCATTTGCTTGTGAGAATATGGTAATAAAAAAATTGAACTGATATGAAAGCTGATGGACGTATTTTGCAGCAATGAAACCTGAAAATAATATATGACTGACAGACCCAAGTTTTTAATCCGTCATAATTGCGTTTCAGTTTCAGAATTAATGCGTCATTAACATAATTTTTCGTATACCAAATAATAAATTTTAAACAAAAACATGAGCTTTTAATAGAATTATGTATGCTATCAGTCGAACTCATGACTAATTTGATAACAAGAAAGTAATAATCGTTTAGGAAACGTCCATTAATTACTAAAAGAGGGCTTTTGCAATTGCAGACCCCCTCCCCGCAACATTGTAAGGATTTGCACCATTTATTTGACAACACCCCCCACTTTTTATCAAAGATTTTATGTAGAGATTTCGCATATTTTGTAATGATATAAAAAGAATGCATGAATTTGAATAAATCATGAGAATAATGATCCGATTACAAAAGATTTTAAGATTTCAAAAGAGATACCAAAAGATTCCTACAAAATATAGAAGATTTAAATGGTTATAAGAAATTAAGAACGATGTCTGCGGATCAAATATGATTTTTAGTTATTTTAAAGCAGTTAAAGGGATTTTAAAAGATTCTAAGGGATTTCCGAAGTGAAAATGCTTCGAAATGAGTTCGACTTGGTTATTTCTTGAGTTCGTATCCAAGACATCGATGTCTGGCTGTGTTTAAAAACTGACTCGAGACATAAGCCTTCGTCTTACTTTTATGGCCCCGACAGATAAAGCGGCGTTTACTTGTCTCAAGATATTACTCTTAATTTAAAAATTCATAATTTGTGTGTTTGAACTAGTATAACACCTAAAAATTTTCTTCAAAAAAATAAAAATTGTAATTTTCTGGAAGGATCTCCTCAGCCGTTAGAAATACTTAAAAACAAACAACATTTTCGCTATTATCGTCACACATTTATAATACAAATAAAAATGCGTGAATAA
>NC_046659.1:82361443-82366796 GCF_010883055.1 Belonocnema kinseyi | reverse complement strand
AGCTCCAAGGAGATTATGTTGAAAAATAAAAAAAAATTTACCCAAAAAAAATTGTTTTTATACTTCATTCTAAGGACTTATTGAACTACCCTCGTATAAATACCATCGAATTTTATATTTTGACCATACAATCCACAGTAAAATGATATATTCAAATACCTTGTCATTCTAACACGCCAAACTGAACCTATCTGCCTAATGTGAAATGAAATTGATCTATTATTAATTCTAAACCACAAACTTTGGAAAAAATTAAATTTTCTTTTATTACAACTAGTTTTCTTTCACAAGTTAAATCACTCGAACGCAATATTTTTACTATAAAAAAAAGATTCTGGCCGAAGAGCAAAATGAAAATTAAGAATATATTTTTTTCTAGGTGACTGAAACGGAAAATGTTCTTCACTTTATAATTCTTTTTTTCCATTTGTTTACCAAAAATTCAAATATCTATTATAACGGTTTTAATTGAAGCGAGGTATTTTTTGACTTTGGATATTAATTCACATATTAAAAAAATAGTTAAAATTACCTGCCCTTCCTTTTTCACACTTCGTGCTCGGTATAGTTTACATTTTAATCTATGTAAAGAAACTTAAATGTGATTTACTGTATATTTGTTTTAGTACTAGTTGAAAAGGATTTAATTTATTCCTATTACGACACTCGCTTTTAGCGTCCGATTTTTTGTTTACTGGACGATATATTCGCTAGCATTGGAAACATTAATCCAAAAATATTTCAAAAAACAATGGAGATATGCGTCTTAATATATTGTAAACCTTACTTAGGAACACACAGTAAATTGCAAGAGGTAGAGGAGGAAAAAAATTTTGAATACTTAAGTAATAAATTAAACAAATATTATAAAAATTAGTATTCTTAAATGAAGCTAAATATAATAATAAATTAAACTAAAAAACACAGTGAGAAATTATTTAAAGTCAAGGTTAATTTATAAATTTGAAATTAATGAAACATACATTTCAGATCCAAATTTCCTTCTTATATATTATATAAGGTAAAATAATGTGCTCTTTTAGAAACAAATTCTAACATCAATTCAAAGTTTGCAGACTTTGATTTGATGACTTTAATATCTCATGAAGCGAATATAATATGATTAGCCTCTTCCAAGAAAAATAAGTATAATAATTACAGCATTTTATTTCAATTGTAATTCCTTTAAAATTAAAAATAAAATAATTTTATTTTTAGCCAATTGCATTATCATTGGTACACGAGAATTACCGTTCCCTTATTCACAGTTGTGATATGATGAAGTGCTTATCCCTTTTCAGATATATAATTATTTAGTTATATGGTTATTGTTCTAATGTTTGAAACAAATTTTTTTAAAGAATATAAAAGTGCTAATAACGTTCATTATTTTCTCTATACACATTTTTTCGCTGAAACCCAGTTAAATATACCTACATTTATAGAAATTGCAATTCTTTACGAAGACAAAGTTTCGCACTTGAGAAAGCTATAATGATAAATTTTATTAAAAATTATTTTTTTCAGTTTCTGAATTTAGAATTTTTCTTTTTTAAACAATCCCAAAGCCGAGAATTTAAATCTCAATGATAAATAAAAGACATACATTGACACATGTTACTTTAAAGTACCGTGACCCGAAAATGATAACGCTTTAACGTTAACGTTACAAGCGAACCGTCAAGTTTTTGGTATTCGATGAATAAAATGAGGAGGTATCGAAAAATGTTTTCTTACTTTAAACTAATTTAAAATCCAACTTTTTTATTAAATATTTTTAAATTTCCAAAAGATATTTTCATAAAAAATCTTGTTTCGTGCATTAAGATCATAGTCAAAACTTAAAAATTAAAATCAATTTATCTTTTACGAATTCAAGAGTACCTTCAAACCCATAAAAACATTTAGGCTTGAGAAACAAGATTTACGCGCAAAAAAATTCTTTATCTGAACTCAGATAAACATTTCATCATTTTATGATTCGAAATGACGCAACATTGAATTTGCGTGAAACACGCAGTACTTAATAACGTAAAATAACTGAATCTAGGCAGCTGTGTTTACAAACCATATTTATGTCACTTTTGAAGGTAAGCAGATATAAAATAATATGTTTACGTTCACAAATGATAAAATCATATCTGACGTACACAATAATATAAATCTGATGCGTTAAATCTTAGGGATTTACAAAATTATAAATGAAGCTTTTATAAGCTGAATCACATGAAAATTTAAAATATATGCCGAAATACGAAAATTTTTGCCATGAAACTCGAAAAATTTAAGGTTTTTCGCACTTTTCTAAATTAATATTTCTTTGGCGGGGAATAGAAAAAACCTTTATTCACAGAGTATTCATGTAATTTCTAGTACTAATCATCCTGTTAATTTCGCATTGCTCTTGAGCTTCTTTCCCCAAAATAATGAGTTACAAACTCATGAGACTTAGTTAACTTGGCATTCAAAAGCTTTAATTATTATTAAAAATATATATATTTACAGAATAGTCGGAAAAAAGCAAATATTAAATTAAATACTACATTTTTTTAATGGTTAGCTAACAAACTTACTAAACACCCGTTTTTAAATGTTGTATAATAATTAACCTATATTAAATCTTTCGAAGTAAATGTTGAAAATTTTGAAAAAAATTGGATAATTATAGAAATGAATGTTGCATTAAAGAAATATAGTTTTACTTCCCTTGATAATTCACATGAATGTTTCAACTTGTTTACTAACATATCGCAACCGATTATTATGAAATAATGCGGAAGAATTCATAATATTTTAATAAATTACCTGTTATTAACTATAAACTCTGTTATAAAATAAACGAAAAGCACCACACACTTTGCTACAACATTTTTATTTATATTTAATTTAAGTGAATTATAATTCAGTAAATATTACAAATTAAACATGGTTTACAAAAATCAATTTATTATTAACAAATTATCACTTTCAATTTCCTCTCAATTCAATCTTCAAGAACAATTTTCAACGACCGTACACTCTGACAATGAAATGAATTCCGTAACCTCTGCGACTTTTGAATTTTAGAGTACAGTTTTGTTTTCCTGGTCCTCCTTTGACTAATTTCACAGAAGCTGCTTTGCCATTCCGCTTCTGATCGTAAGCGGCAACCTGGGTGATTCTGACATTTTTTGAAGCATTGAAACTCGCTCTCAAAGAAATGCTCTTGAAACTTTTGCCTGTTCTATAAATAGTTTTTTGAAGTATAAGCCTGTCCCCTGAAAGCCTGGATCCAAGTATAAAGTCGCCTGAAACTTTCTTACTCTTAAAAAGTCCAAAGCCTGATGATGGTGAAACATTCAGGACCAATGTTACAGCGCCAGCGATTGCCAAAATGAAAACCAACTTGTAGGACGCCATGTTCTTTCTTCGTCTATTTGAACACACAGTTTCAACAAAAAATATCTTTGACGTTAATCCTCAGAAATCGAAGAAACCCTTGTCAGAATTTGTAACGAGACTATAATAAGCTCCTGAGAATGGAAGGCTTTTATAGGCGCTATTGCAAAGATTCTTTATCAGCATTTAAGCGCACGCATTGGATTCAGCACACTTGTCAAAAATGATAATTTTATTAAATAATGAATCACAGGTATTACTTAGATCAATTTGTCCGACGATAAACTTGTAATGTTTAATTAAATTAGTCAAGAACAATGTGATTTTATGACAATGTTTACTCTAGTGGTGTCACAATCTGACGTCGTTCAAAATCTTGGGGTTTCTAGACTTTTTAACTCATTATGAAATAAATTGAATGCTGCATAAAAAGTTACATTTTACATTATTTTAAGTAGTTTTGTAGCAAATTCTATTTTAGCGTGGTCGCTGATTGGGAAAACAGGAAGGTAGCCTGTATTTTCAATCACCGGCGAAAGCTAGACAAAGGTCGGAAATATTATTTGAAACCAGGAATTTTTCGTATATATTTTTTTTCTTTGGCAATAAACATGTTAGGTGCATAGGTATTGATTGACCTGATTCTGGTTCCTGAGTTAAGAGTACTCCTTAGAATCAACCTGAGTCTTATTAAGAAATACCCACATATTTATACGACTCACCCTCAACCATTGCCAAACTCCGTGTGAATATAATTGGAAAACTGTTTCATGACGCACACGAAAAACTCTGGGATCAATTTTGTTGCAGTTAATTTCAAGATGGTGTTCCATCTCACTCGTAGTTTGGGTACGAAACTCGTCGATTGCTTTTGTTGCGAAACTGTAAAAATAATTGACAGTAATTGATCTTTCGTATCCTTAGTACAAGGGAAACGACACCTTGTGAAATGGTACCATTCACACTACCAAGACTATTTTTTGTTGCAGCTATATAGTACCCTAAAATTAGGGTAAGATTCAACTTTGTTCTTACTGTGTATGAATTACTTGCTGCAGTTTCTGGTCTGAACTAGCATATGGCTTCTCTTTATCTATGTGCAGAAGGTGGGTCGCTTGATAAAAATCCACATTATTATGTATTCTGAACACATGTGACATGCTATTTAGCGTTTTGCTCGATGGGTTTAACGCTAAACCGAACCATAGAGCACAGAAGGAGTTTTCTTGAAATATACCCATCGTAATCGGTTTTCGTATGGATTTTGTAAAGGACCCAGCACAAAGCTCTAAAGGATCTAGAAGTACCAGATTTTGAAGTATCCGGGTATTATGTTGGAGTAAGCTAGAGATAAAACTTAACGGACATTGGAAATCTTATCAGGCTTAATTAATAGAAAACTGATATTTAATCATAGTGTGAAGCCTTTTTCTCTGAAACAAGGTATGGAAAACTCTAAAAATCTTACAATCTATGATCCATATTATGATGTATCTCGAAATAGAGGTTAGATAGACCAAAATGATTGAGGCAAAAGTTATAGGAGGAGTAGAGGATTACACAGGCCGACAAAATTTGACAAAGGTCCGGAACCAGAGACCAGACCTAGTATACCCGAAGGTTTTTGCTGCGCTAAATCCGAATCCGACCTCAGAAAAATTCCATCACCCTCAGTTTTCGAGATATTGTAACCTAAAAGTGCAAAAAACACCGTTTTTTGCTATATTTGAGGTTACATAGCATCTAGAATAATTTTTTTTTTCAAAAACGGGCAAAAGCATCACAAAGGAGCACCCTTGCCCTCTGAAATCCATTTTTCAGATTCAAAAAACCTTTTTTTTTCATCGATATATCATTGATTGAAGTCAAGCATATTCGCAGTTTCGTAACAACGTTAAAACACCCTATATAGCATATGTGAGGCTATAAGCCCAATTTATAAGTGATCGTATTCGATCGAAAAAATCTATATATA
>NC_046659.1:82360121-82361343 GCF_010883055.1 Belonocnema kinseyi | reverse complement strand
AATTGGATTGTAGGGGTTTAAGCTCAATGATACGCACGTAACCGGGTTTGGGGGTAGAGGAAATCGGGTTATGGGAGTCTCAGGTTATGGGCTCGAAAGTTAGTATTTATTCAAGAAAAGTCCCTAGGCCTAAATAGCCCCCTGAGGAACAGGATGATACAAGGTCTTCTCTTGGCAACATTGAGCAAACCAGCTTTAAGTCTGTATGGAGTTATGTGTTTGTATCTAGGCAAATTGTAGATGAAACGGACACAGGCGTTTAACGCACGTTGTTCAAGCCTTAAATTTAAATCATCGGTCGAATCATTATATGCGGCATTATTCCTCAACTGCCCCAACTCAAAAAGTCATGTTTTTCGATTGTCTCTAAATTCTGGGAATATGTTCGCCTACCCAACAGTAGTTAATCCACAAACTTATAGACCAGGATTACCAACCCTCCCCAAGTGAGGGGGGGTTGAATTTTCAACCTCAATGCCTGCAGGGGTAGTTTCAAACGCCTGTAACTTCCTTTCTAATTACGCGATTTAAAATTTTTATGAGGGTTTTGGAAAGTGCTTTTTACACGCTTTCATCCTATTTTATTATTTATAACAAAAAAATTTGTGTACATAATTTTTTCAATAAATCAATTGTTTATTTAACTTTTTTCGCAATTTAGGCATCTACGATTTTTTTTAAATAGTTTCAAAAGAAAGCTTGACTTTTTTACTAAGTAAAATGTCTAATAAGAAAATGGACAAATTGAAATTCATTGAGTTACAGAGCCGGTTGTAGAGGGAGTCCTCGCGCTCGCACTCGGGCGTTATGCGGCAGCATACCACGGAACAGTTTTCAAGTATGCCATTTTTTTGTATTACTCACATTGATCCACAATTGCATGAAGTCATCGGAAAAAACTATTCAGTAATGTTAACCAGTAAGTTTGAAGAAGTTAAAAATTTTTGAAGTTATTATGAAAAAATATTAAGTAAAAAGCACTTTCTTAAAAATGAACAGTATTTTTCTGAAGATAAATGATTCCTCACTATTATAATTTATTATCCGACAATAATTGGTTATTGCTCTTGCAATTTTTTAAAAAAAATACATGATTCAACCAACTTCTCATGTATAAAGCGTTTGAGTAAATAAAGTACTAACGGATTAGTAATTAACGCCTGTCGTCAGCCTACATCCTATCAAGTTATAGTTTCCCGAGTCTACCACGTGGAGGTGACAG
>NC_046659.1:82356739-82360021 GCF_010883055.1 Belonocnema kinseyi | reverse complement strand
CATAGTAAAAAAGTCAAGCTTTCTTTTGAAACTATTTAAAAAAAATCGTAGATGCCTAAATTGCGAAAAAAGTTAAATAAACAATTGATTTATTGAAAAAATGGTTTAAACAATTTTTTTTTGTTATAAATAATAAAATAGGATGAAAGCGTGTAAAAAACACTTTCCAAAACCCTCATAAAAATTTTAAATCGCGTAATTAGAAAGGAAGTTACAGACGTTTGAAACTACCCCTGCAGGCATTGGGGTTGAAAATTCAACCCCCCCTCACTTGGGGAGGATTGGTAATCCTGGTCTATAAGTTTGTGGATTAACTACTGTTGGGTAGGCGAACATATTCCCAGAATATAGAGACAATCGAAAAACATGACGTTTTGAGTTGGGGCAGTTGAGGAATAATGCCCCATATACTTAACAACCGTGATCAAAGTGGGTCGAGATTAGACTCTTAGCCAAAAGTATTCGAGTGGAGGTAGGTAAAAAGTACTCATTTCTGTGTAGTTATTGCAGAATACTGTATTTTTCCCTCAAGGTACCCTGTACCTGTTCCTTCCAGGACAAAGTATGGTTGTATAAATATCCCAGATCTTCAACTTTTTCCGAAAAAGGGATAGTAAGATTCTCGATACTAAGGGGTGGAAATGATGTCAGAGTCTCAAGCTACGGAGATGAAATTGGCCCAACTACAATTGACTGAGTTTTGCCCGGTTTAAGAGTCAGCCCATTCTTCTGGGCCTAGAGGATAACGCGATCGATGTCCTTCTGGACTTCAGCAAGTAATCTCCTTGGCGAAGAAATTGGTCCCGATGAGTAATTTGTCTAAGTATTTGTGATAGTCGCAATGTTTAAGTTCACTTCCAAGGTGAATCCAAGGTGAAAAAATTAAAAAGGAGGGGTGCCGATTTTCAAAATAGGACTTGAACCATTTAATGACAGAGTTTGAGACATTAAAAGATTTCAACTTTTGTAGGAGTAACTTATCATTAACCATATTAAAAGCCTTTCAAAAATCAAACAATACTACAATCGTGATCTCCCTATTGTCCATTGCTAATTTGAGATACGTCGTTGCTTCAAGGGAAGCAGTAGGAATGCCATGTTTCGCCCGATAACCTAAATGCATCTGGTCAATGGCCTTCGATATTTCGTGAAATTTGAATAGTTACAGGTTAACAATTTTTCAAGTGTTTTGAACAGTGCACATAAAATAGAAATTGGTCGGTAGTCTTTCGAGGAAGCAGTTTTAGACATTATATCAACGGGGGCAAATAACAGCCTTTTTCCAAATATCAGGAAAGATACCGACCTGTAGGGAAACATTATACATATGCAAAAGAATAGGAAAGATTATTGAAAGGGCAAGTTTAATCATTCCGATTGAAATTCTCTCAGTTACGGTGGCATTCGTTGTAATTTCAATTTTTTTAAAGTATTTCAGGTGTGATTTCATTGAACAAAAAGTCAGTCATTAAAAGTTGCATTAGGAGAGGTAGTGTAAGATAATGCTGATAAGTCTAGACTTGGGAATGCAAAACAAGTTTTTAAAAGGTCATCAGGCGGAAAATTACTATCAATAGATTCGTGCTTGCGCGGAATTAGATGTAATCGAATAAGGAGAGGTCAAATGTCTTCGTTTGTCTCTGTGTGAAACCTCGTTACAATTGTATTAATTAAATGAATCTCGAATCTTTGTTTGAACTAGGTTCCTAAGTTTACGAAATTAAGCTAGTATTATGCTGCTTTTTGTTCTTTTTGCAAGTCTGCGCTTGCCATCACGTTCCCTCATTAGATTTTTAATTTCTGATGTGATCAAGGGGGCAGCTTTATTAAAGTTTTTAGGGACGTTTAGCAGAGAAAATTAGTCAAATGCCGAGACTAAGTAATTAGTGAGGGCGTCGATTTTATTATTTTTATCTGTATCTAGGAATATTTTTTTGCAATCATACGTCATTAAATGTTCGTGAAATGTATGTTCATCAGTATTTGAGAGATTTTGCACCAATCTTTGAGTTGGTTTTGAATTTACATTATTGGAAAGTTTAAAGGCAATGTTGATCAATTCGTGATTAGAGAGAAAGGACATATTATGTTGGTCGTAGGTTACAACCTTACCAATGTCGTCTGCAATCATTTAGTCAATAAGAGTACTAGAATGATCAGTATGGTTAGTGGAATTATGAGGTAAAATCGAGAGCCCCGTAGAGTACACCAAAGATGTTAAATATCTAGTATGATTTGAAGCGAGATTATGTCAGTGTTAAAATCTCCAGTTGGGATAATTCTATTAAAGTTAGGATTAAGTGAAGAAATGCCGATTTAAGCTCTGTGTTATATGAGGCATTGGGTGGTTCATAAACTACTCTCACTAAAACGCTGTCAGAATTTGACTTGACTCCAACAAAGAGAAATTTGGTTGTGAGATAAGCAGCCACTGGACTCACTCTAACCACAGTCCCACTTAGTCTATTATGCAGGGAAGGACAAACTGCACCACCCCTTCTCTCGTCTCCGTCTCTTCGAAGGAGCAATTAGATGTCAATTGCAATGAGGTTAGAGGGTATATTTGGAGTTAACCAAGGATCAGAAACAGCTGTTACATGTTAGGAACATGAACTGAAAAAATGTTTGAATTCTAGAAAATGTGCCAAGAGAGACTGGGCTTTAACATGAAGAATTCTTAAGGTATCCATTAATACATTGAGAAAAATATTTTGTACGAAACCATTCATAAATAAGAAGCTCCCCAAGCACGCGTAAAAAATTTCTAAGACAATCAACCATAAACAACACAGCCCAAAATAAGTGATTACAGCTGAAATCAGAAAATTAGTGATGAATACAAGTAAGGAAGATACTAAAAGAATAATTAACAAAGTCAAAAGCATTTCCGTAGCTATTCGGACAAATTCTCAACAAAAGTCAACAATTCTCAGACAAGTCAGTCCTAATTTCCTAACCCGTAGTGTTAATTTTAGAAATCTACTCATGCTGCTTGGTTTCGAATTCTTCAAGAAGTTCTCTAATCTGTTCCGCGCCTGCACGGCCGCTTCCCTTTGTGCTTGTATACCGCACTGTGAATCGCTTCGATGTATCCAGGCGGCAGGGCTGCAACAGTAACAGGGGCAAAAGAAACTATACTAATTAAAGGGTTGTCTACCAGGTGTATACATATGAAACCGTTATTGCCATTTAGCGGCCAGTAGGTACACTTGTAGGCACTGTCGGAACTTACCATTTGTGCTAATTGGCGTATTGTCATCTGTCAACAATATCCAATACCAA